>NC_088680.1:63631954-63951756 GCF_950023065.1 Planococcus citri | reverse complement strand
TTCTTATTCGAAACCATTGAATATAGATCAAGGAAACGAGGTATTTCACGATTTTCACCTTTTATACGGAAACGTCGACTAGGTATACCTACGTTGATGAGTTTTCATTCGTTGGGTGAAAATATTTACAACGGTAAATATTGTGACATGATGAATAATGAAATAAAATTACGCGTTTCACATATTGCCGACGACTTGTGTTGTTTGATAGAACACACGTAAACGTAGGCAGATTATAGTAAACAACATTCTTTACGTCATCGTAGTCTGTTGCAAATTGTGTAACATTGAAACACTATGATTTTTCAGCTTTGTTTACCTCGTAGATGAAAGAAAACCTAGGATGAAAATTTTGCGACTAAGTAATGGAAATTTACTGAGGAAGTATTTTGAACATCTCATGTCAGTCATTTTATTTTTGTAACGAGATACTTTACCTGCAAGATACGTTTGAAAATCGAGTGAAGATTTAGACGAATGTACAAGACACCAAACAGATACTTTCATCTTGAAAATAATTAAATATTTAGAGTAAATTTTTACACCTTTAGCACGGAGGCTGAGTCGATTGAAAAACAGATTTAACAACGCCTACTCGTACGACGATGAAAGTGTTATTCAAAACCTACCCTTGAGCCAACACTTGAAAAGTTATTAGAAAATTACATTTTACCGGTGCAAAGTCAAAGGTCATAAGCTGGCAAGTTTATTTTTATATTTCACCGACGACGTGTCTTAAATTCGAAATGAATCATTTTTCCAGCATGGTGTTCGATGTTCAAGTTCACGTACTTTCTTATAATTTCGATTTCTCCTTCTTCATCTTGGTAGGTACGAGTGTATAATATTGAAAAAAATGGCGCGAAATTCACCATCAAAGGTTGTAAACTCTCAAGTTTCAGTTGGCAAAAGTGAAGAGAATTTTTTCACAACGGTTTTGTAGTTATTCGGTGCCCTTCATTGTAAAACAAAATAAACAATTGTACATTTTAAAACCTTATATTCATTACTTAACTCCGGAACTGTTTATTTTAGCAGCTTTGCGGGTAACTTTAAGACAGATTAGCGTAGCTTTTAACGCAACGTTAACACAACTTCGACGAACCGGCTTTTCTCTATGCTTTTCGCTCTTCGATTCTGAATGTTATTTTTAATTAACGATTGGAGCGCGCCATTTTCGCCTTAATGTTTTCATTTTACGAATTAATTCGATTAAATCGACGAATGGTAGGTACAGAGCAGTATACAGCTTTCGAATCATGTATGGCGAATTTTTTCAATAAACACCCATACTATGTATAGTAACATGGTGGGAAAAAAAAACTTTTCGATATCAACGAAACATAATTTTTTACCAACTTTTCGCCTTCTTCTACCGCGTAGTACAACAACTTTTACTGGAGAACATAAATCATAAAAGTTTTTTGAATATTTTTTATACACGGTTTGTATTCTAGTTATGGTTTCTTTGGCGTAAACTTTTTCAAAAAATATCGCTTCCTGGCAACATTTTTTGCAGATTTTATTGAAAATATAGATCATGTCTGGCAGTCGTAGTACCGTTGATTTGTGTTTCACCTCAGGTACCTACCTAACTCGAGAGTGGAAATGTAGAAAAATAAAAATAGCATACCTTAGTTAGGGGTTACTAAATGCAGATAGTCGTTTATAGTATAGGGTGTGTGGTATTTATGCGAGGTTTAAATTTTATTTAGAATTTTTTCACCTCCTGTAGCTGAACCAATTTATTTCAAGCAAAAAATAATAATACCTCACAAAATTTCACTCCAAAGATCAATTACAAAATTTCTCGTCACCCCTTCTTCTCTTCCTGAAAAAAAATCATATCTCTAGTGTATTTTCCAATTTTCACTTCGACACCATTAAACAGAGATGTAACAACGCTATGAACTACTTCCTACTAAAAAACTCAGCCTCACTACCCATGGAAAATGAATTCTATAGTATTCTATAAAAAAAAAAAAAAAACATTGAACAATTTTACATAGAATTTTATGCCCAGCATGTACCTACGTCCTACATACCTATAAAATTTTATCAAAGCTCATACAATTTGATTTACTTGGATAACATTATATCAAACTTGTATTCTTTCATTTCAAAAAGTGATATTTAATTAGTATGAAAATGGTCTAATTAATGTTTAAATGTAATTTGCGCCTCAATTATCGATTTTTCATTCAAAAGCTGATTTTTGTTCATTTTGAACTTGTCCGATCGTATGAGATCAAAACTCGCGAATAAATCGACTTTGAGATTCGATTCATCAATTTTCAATCATAGGTACTTTTTTTTTTTTCTTAATCCGGAAACCTCGTACTTTTTGTGAGACTGCCACTTATACGAGTATTTTTCATTTTGAGCATAATGCCATCCTTATCATGATCGAAAATCGAAAGTAAATTGATTTTTCGAATCGGAAGTCCATTTGTAAGGTGGCATTATGGTCTCACTGTCCTCTCAGTGCATCTCGTAACGATTCTTAAGTTGGGGAAGATCCTATAGGACTTGGTAAATCCATCCTTTAAGTCTTGACAACTTAGGGATAGTTTGATTTATTAAGGTAAAGTGTAGGTACTTGCGAATTCGAATATTATTGAATACCAGCAGGGGGTTCCGGATAATATTCCATCACACCCGGAGGTCCGCACCAATATTATTTATATGGGCGGAGAATTCGCATAATTACATCTATTTTATAATTGGCTAATATAGTTCCCCCATCTTCTGGTAAAAGTAGCGCGAGCCTATCAGCTTTCGAGATCGATTTAGGAACTTTTAGGTGCTTTAGGTATAACTTTAGCTAGGTTCGATCTCGAAATCACTTCTTGTTCATTTGCGGAGTTGTAGATACGTAAATTTGGTACCTATCATAGTACTTCAAAGATCTATGAATCGTGGACTTGAGCATTTGGTCCGTTTTCCTTCGACTTAATCGTTTGAAAACGTATTCCTTTTCCCAGTATACCCTTTTTAGGGTTCGGTTAATTAGTATCTTCATTGGTTAATTCTGGGCTTAATAAAGCAATCAACCACTTCATCTTAGTTGCCCTGTTGTGGAATTGTGATTAATTAAGTTCTTCTTGGTGAATTCTACGTGATTAGGCGGTCGAGCATAGTGTCTCTGTTCTAATTCGTAATTTGGTGAATCTTAAATTGGTGAATGTATATATTTGAAGAAAACCTTATAATTAAGAGAATGTAATTTGGTACACCGATTACATTGGAGAAACTAACGAATGTGTTATTATTCCGCGAAAGTGGACCTAATTTATACATTGGTTGGTATTTATGTTGACGTATCCGACACTATAGTAGTATAACCGCTGAGCTAGCAAGGGGTAAGTGCAAATAGTTCCTTCATGATATTACAAAGAGCCGTATAAGGCTACTGGTAATCTTTCACCCGCTAAGGAATATTTCTCATCCTCTCTCTTATTACCATACATGCTCGTATACAGTCTTAACACATTCTTGAGGATGAAATTGATTTTTCAATAGGGAACATAGCTTATCAAATGATATCAAAAATCGAAAATAAATCTATTTTTTTTGAGTCCGATCAATCGATTTTTGATTTAGATGTCCATTAATTCAAGTTGGAATTGAATTTACATTTCAAATATGTGGGATCGTTGGATTATGTGACATTGAAAATCGCAAATAAATCGATTTTTCGATTTTTTTGATCCGAAAGTCCAATTTTTGAGGTCAAAATTGATTCTTTATTTCGAACATGTTTTTCTATCATACTAAGTGAAAAGTCGACAATAAAATCGAATTTTGGGATTCGATTAATCAATTTCCGAATAGGTATAATCAATTTTGAAGGCTGAATTTTTTTCACTCTGTACCTTTGAATTGAACGTAATTCATCATACGTATGAGAATGAAAATTGAAAATGAAACGATATTTTTGGGACGATTAATTCATTTTGGAAATTTGAAGTCCATTTTTTAAGGTAAAAATTATTGATTTTTATTTCGAAAATGCATATCTAGGTACATATGTTTGATCGTTCAAAGGAAAAATCTCAAATAAACTTGATTTTTAGGATTCAATCAGTCGATTTTCGATCATATGAACGATTTTTTGATAAGAAGATCTCGCTATTTCATGCCTCTCCAGAGTGTTAAAAAAATCTTAATTAGGTACCAAAAAATTCTGAAATGTAATAAAGTGGCATACAAAACTTGGATTTGACAAGAAAAAATTGAAAAATAAATATCTATGTAAGTACCTACCTACCTTAGAAAACATTGGACTTCAAAACAAATGCTGGCTCTTTTACTCATGATCGAGTTTTTTTAAAAACTGAAAAACTCAATTAAGTCTGCTAGATTTATTTATTTTTTTTTTACATATTTTTATTTTGATATTGAGACTTGAACGAACTTGCATAAAACAATTTTTAAAAAATCCAATAGACAATAGAATCAAATTCGAAAAAGTTGACGAAATGTCACATTTTCATTTTAAACAGACTTTTATTCACGATTGCCATAATAATTTCCAGCCTAATTTTCGACAAAAAATACCGTTCGAATGACTGACAGAGGACGATGAAAATATAACTTTTATCGCCCCAACTTTTCCATAATTTTCCAAATAGCTCCATTTTTCCCGCATCTGCTACGTATAACATTGGAAATAAAAACACTCTGACCCGAGTTTTTTTTCAACATTTAAGTGCCTTAAATAACGATACACAATTGTTATAACCCAGCAGTATATATACTAATTTTGATAGCCCGAAAACTACTACATTATAGTACAATACAAAAGGCTATGAAAATTTCGCAATTCTCCGGAGTATTTGCGGGCCATAAAATCACCCAAATCTATTAAAATCCTTTTATAGGTTACGAAAGCGGAATTACAAAGTTACTCGAGTAATTTTTCGCGCCCGCGAATAAATCATTACTAGATCCTTCGAATAAATTATTACGGATTTAATTGATGATTAAACTCGCAAGTATTATTCGTGTATATCGGCGACCGTTATAATTCGAACCCGGAACACGATTTAAAATTTGAATTATGCGAGAAACTTCAATCGAGCATTATAACTTTTACACATGATCGAGTGAATTTTCTTACCCGAAACTCGACGCAGCATTAAAAATTTACTCGTTTCGTCAAAATCACATTCGTACATTGTAAAAAGGAAGCACTTTTTCTTGTCACGCTCTCGTGAAAAAAATTCGTGCGAGAATTATTCATACAGTTTTTCTTTTTTTTTTGTTGCTCGCAGCGAATGAAATTCTCTCATATGTGGGCGAGTTCGAGAAATGCGTAAATTTTATTAGGTTATGCTTCGTCATATGCAAAGCAATCATTACACAAAGACAATTTAAAATGAAAATAAGTGAGTTATTTTATCATATATATTATTATAATGTGGGGGTAGCCAAGTTTTTATTTTATTAAATTCACACGACGAGACAACAACACGGTTTAATTTTAAATATACCTTCTATAGTCAGTCACATTCGTAATTCAAGACAGGTTATTTTTAAACAATACTACGATAAAAGTATTATTAATTTAGTTTTCGCAACATTTCCCCTTATTCTTTTTTAGGATATAAATTATTCGCATGTTTCGTTATTTACGATGATGCTATACCTATAGCTAAGTATATAGAGGAAGGTTGAGAGCTAAAAAGGAAAACCCTTTTAAAACGACACACTTTGTTACCATAGAAAATACCTGTTTTAAGAGATGATTTCAAATTAAACTCGTCACTTTTGTATAAGGCTCTGCGAGTACGTTATACTTCACTTTGCGTTATTTTAGAAAAATATATTCACAATTGGATGATACTGTGCAGCAATTGTACCTCTAAGGATGTTTTTTCTGCCATACTTTGTACGCCAGGGTGTCTCAAAAACCACTAACTCGAATAGATTATTTTTATTTATTTATAAACGTGGAGTATTCTTCTATTTTTTTTTCACAACCATACCAATTGCTTATTACACTTTGACATTATAAAGTGAAAAAATATGAATGCTAACGAGTTGTCATTTTTTGTTTTTCGACGAAGGGAAAAAATATTTATCGAAATTCACTCCGTGTGAAGATCCGATCGTTAAATATACACAGAGGAAAAAATTTCATAGTATTTTACTTCTTTACGTCTAATTTAATTTGCTTTTTCCTATATACCATTTCGAGCACTTTGGCGAGTTAACTTTTCAAAGCTCTTTGTGAATGAAAAGCGACTGTTTGCGAATTTCTGTATTTCGATAATTGCTGCGTGTAAAAAAAAACACAGCAAAAGCGAATTTCCACCACCAAAGTGGGTGAACTCATTAAAAATCTGCTCGTTTTTACATACAATCAAAGAGGTAAACTTTGGCCTTGGTCTAAAATAACGTTTGTTATAGGTATAGCTTTTTCAATCAAAATACTCGTACACACAGTGACCTAAAGATTTTTTTTTTAATTATGTGTTTTTGATGTTGGTAACTTTGATTTGATTTTGTTTTTTGAATATCCAATAAACTTCATTATTGATAGGATTTTTTTTTACCTCTCTTGTGTTTGTGTTTCTTATTGAAAATTTTGACGTTCTCGCTGGCTGGTGGATTTTTAATTTATAAAAATGTTCGAATTTATTTTCAACTGATTCGCATCGAAACAATTTTTTTTCTATTTGTGTTTCTGCTTTTGCTGCGAAACTGTTCCGCGCTTCAAGGTTGATGTAGCGTGCTGTTATTTTTCAATGGAGTGGTTTTTTTCTTTCTTTAAGAAGAGGCGAGCACTTGTACAAATACGTCAATTGTGATTCTGTTTCTTTTTTTTCCCGAAGAATATTTATTCTGCGGAGTAAATTGGGTCATTGAAAAAGGACTTGAATATTTAAAGATCTTCTTCGTCGTTCACTCGAATCCGAGCATCGTGACTATGGAACGCCCCCAACTAGCTCCCTCCAGCTTTCCCTATCTTCGGCTTCTCTGGTACACTCTCCCAGGGTGAGTCCTGTAGCCTTCTTTATCAGGTCCGTGTACCTTGTGGGCGATCTTCCTCTTGACCTCTTTCCTTCCACATGTCCTTGAACAGTGAGTTTCTCTAGGTTATTCTGGCGTACTACATGCCCGAAATATCTCAGGATCCTTCTTCTTACTATGGTGCTGAGTCTGTCTTTCACACCTAGTTCTCCTAATATGGAAATATTTGTTCTCTTCTTGGTCCACGAGATTCTGAGCATTCGCCTATAGCAATACATCTCGAATGCATCTATCCGACCTTGATCCGCTTTCTTCACTGTCCACGTTTCCGACGCGTACAGGAATATGGAAAATAGATAGGTAGGTATAAAAAAAAAGTCTCTGATTTAGTATGGGTATAATATTTACTCGACAATAGCTGGGGATACCTATAGATAGGTAGCTAATATCAATTTCATTCAACACAATAGTTAAAAGTACCTACGAGTTACGAGTTCTTAGAAACTTGAGACTTATTTGTTGATATGATTCGCAAAGCTGTATAAAAAAAGCATCAACAAATATAGGTAACTATTTTCTTGTACAAAACCTCTGAATTTTTATTGAGTTTTCTACTTGGATAAGGTCAACATTTTCAAAAAAATTCCAAAGGGAGTCTGCGATAGTTTTCATTAAAAAAAATTTTATCTGGTGGTTTTTTGACAGGCCTGACAGGGTGTACAAAAAGGGAACCCGTAGTCGCAAATAGACAGTTTTCACTCTACACTAGATGAGTTTTTCTACATGGATAAACATTATAGGAACAAGGAACTTATTTTTAAAAATATTCATTCCAAATTTTACTTAGATGAATTGGGCGAAATTTTGATTTTTTCCCATTTTAGGGCCACTTTGATTTAAAAAAATTAGCACTCGAAAGTCAAAAAATTAGCTGGTACCTAAATAAAATTCTGTCAAATGGGACAATCACTCAAAATATTGAAAAAAATAGCGAATTGCGAATAAAATTCTTTTGCCCAAGTAAAACATCTTGAAAACTTTTAAAAATGCCATATTTTAAATGTTCAAAAGTTTATGAAAAAATTTCAAAATTTGAAAATATTAAAACTCTATTTGTGTCTATGATCCAAATAATTTTCAGAAAAATAAATGATAGAATTAATATTGACGACATTTTTATCAGAAATCTTACTCGACGAAGTAAGAGATGCCATCAAGGCATTGAGAAAACGCAAAGCACCTGGATGTGAAGGTATCGAGACTGAGATACTACAGTCCATGGGTAAGAAAGCAGAGAAGGTGATCTGGAAGATATGCAACAACATATGGCACAAAAGAGAATGACCAGAAGATTGGTGCAAATCAGTGTTAATTCCGCTACACAAGAAAGGTGATACAAAAAATTGTGCTAACTATCTCACGATAGCCCTGATTCCACACCACATGCCAGTAAAGTGATGCTCCAAATAATCAACAACAGGAACAAGGCATACATACATACTTGCATAGACAGATTCCACCTAAACTGACACGTTTTATGCCTGGAAGAGGTACAACCCGCACAACAATTGTCGACGTCGGCATTTACATCGACTACGTTTTTCCAACATATGATGGGAAAGTGATCAATTAATTATTTTGTAGGAATCTTCTGTCCGTACAAAAGCCAGTTAAATGATTATTTCTGATACCTCGACATGCCATCTCGACATGTAGATGTAAAATTTGATGTTCAAAATTTACATCTACAACTATGTCGACCAATTTTTCACAATTAAAATTTCTGTTTTAGTGTTTAAAATTTTAGTAAACATTCAAAAATATGATCTTGTTCAATGTGGAAAACAAATTTTTTAGGGAATTGATGAAATTATTCACTTTTCCGCAGTTTGGAGTTGTAGATGATATGATGTTGATATTGTGGATGTATTTGTTGATGTCAAATTTCACATCAACATCAACATCGACATGTCAACATGAAAATGGATTAGTTTAGTACTCGCAGATAAAGTATTGCACCATCTTTGATATAAGGGATTTTTGTTGAACTTCTTGATTATACAGACTTTTCGTCTGTACTTCTTCGGAAGTGGACTTTGCATCGATGCTGTTTTTAGCACAAGCAATAGCCACACCAGAGGAAATAATTTTTGGAAAAAAAAAATAAAAACTTTTAAACTCAAATTCTATAAATTAACGAAACAGGAGGTTGACATAAATTTCGATGTGAATGTTGATCCATCCACATCCGTCACTTTTGGATGCCCCACGTCGATGTGAATTTCGACCCTGTGTGGAGCCAATTGTCGACACGAATGTAGATCAACATCAGTCGACAATTACATCGACAATTAGCTCGACACAGGGTCGAAATTCACATCGACATGTGGCATCCAAAAGTGACGGATGTGGGTGGGTCGACATTCACATCGAAATTAGCATGGTCATTGTTGTATGGGAAGAGAGCAGATTTTGAACATCAGACAAATAATAGAAAAATTCCATGAATTCTACATCTCTGGGGTAGGTACTATTCTTTGTTGACTATGCAAAGGCCTTTGACTGCGTCAATTGGACAAATCTACTTATATGAGATACTACGTGAGATGGGAGTTCCAGAGCACCTAACTGAGCTGATCAAATCGCTGTATGACAAGAATGAGATGATGGTGAGAGTAGGTGGAGAAGAGTTAAACCTGTTTCAGCCAGAACAGTGAGTAGGGCAGGGCTGCATACTCTCGCCTCTGCTGTCTACATCTATGGTGAGTACATCATGCAAAAAGCCTTGGAGAACTGGGAAGGTAGCATCAAGGTAGGAGGAAGAAAAATCTCCAATCTCCATAACACTGATGATACCACCTTATTAGCCACAAATGAAGAGGAACTAGCAGAACTGATCAGGTGGATCAAATTAAGAAGAAGTCTCTTTTTCTTAACCAACCTATAATTATTTACCTGCTTTTTAATGCAACTAACATACAAAAAATTCTTGCCCAGCCTGGGAATCGAACCCAGGCCCTCCGGATTGCTGGGACAGTGTGCATCCACTACACCAGACTAGGTACATTGGAGAGCAATGCTAATTAGTGCAAAGACACTGAATCCTACAGAGTACAGATAGGCAACCTGCAAGAGAATTACTTTTAGGCCAGAGAGTTGAATCAAATTAAGAAGAAGTCTCTTTTTCTTAACCTACCTATATTTACCTGCTTTTTAATGCAACTCTGGATACTTATCAGAATCCAAAGCCCTGATTGAATTAGAAAAAGTGAACTCGTTTATTCATTTGGGCTCACTTATGGATGCTGATGGAGGATCAGCCAAGGAAATTAGAAGACAAATAGCTCTTGGAAAAGCAGCGATGTCTCAGTTGAGAAAAGTCACCACCAACTGGAAAATCTCCATAAAAACGAGGAAGAGACTAATCAGGATGCTAGTTTTTCCAGTTTTCTTATATGGAGCGGAGACCTGGACATTGAAGCAAGATGATTGAAGAATTGATGCCTTTGAAATGTGGGTATGGCACAGGATATTGAGGACACCATACACTGTGCACCAAACAAATGCATCAATTGTGGAACAATTCCAAGAACCAACCAGGCTAAGTAAAATATGTAAAACCAGGATAATGAGTTACTTTGGACACATAACCAGAACAGGGCTGAGGGCAGGAAAAGATAGAAAAAGGAATTCTCTTTGGCAAGGTCCAAGGTCCCTGGAACATGAGGGAGAGGAAGATCTCCAACAAGGTGGACTGATACAGTCCGGAAAGTAGTTGGCTCAGTAGCGACTGCGGCCACACTAGCTCAAGACAGAGAGGAGTGGCAATTGTTATTGGCGGCACACTAGACGTTGATGATGATGACCTACCTATTAAAAAATTCAACTTTTGATGGTAGAAGAAAAATCATTATGAAAAAAGGGAAAACGAATCAACTAATCTACCCACTTCAATATCAATATCACTGCTTAATTATCATTGATCTTTTTAAAAATAAATCCATAGACTAATTTATCTAGAGCAATGTATATTGGGAGGGAGATAAGATTAGATAAATGATAAATACTCCTAATACCAGTAACCAATTCAACATTTTTGTACATAAAAATTTCATTATAAAATTATCATGAAAAAATAATTAAATTTTTTAAATTATAATGGCAATTGCTTATCCTTAACATAGACTACGTGATCACATTTTGAACATTAACTTGGAAAACATTCGAGATGAAACAACGCACCATGATTTTCTATTTTTCAATGGAATTGCATCAGTTTCTCAACTTCCACTTCCTCAAACAGCACGTAAGTAACACATACCTACCTAATCACTTTCATTGTCAAACTGTAGGTAACATAAGATTCTAAGCAATAGTTTATGTTGATTTTAGGATGTTGCTCCTGTTGTAAATGTTGAACATGAAGCATGTAGTTTGGGAATCACAGATATCACAGCAGTACACTGGACAGGTGCTTTTGCCAGTCGCGTAGAAAGATATGTAAGAAGACTTATTTTTTTTTTACCGTAGCGCTTCATAATTGACTAGCATGGTAAGTACATATTTACTGCAGAGAGGAAGTTCATTCTCACATGAGATATCAAGGAATCATAAATAGAACGGTTTATGTTCACATTGTTTGCAAAAATCATGTTTATTGCAGGCAATCTATTTTAGATGACACGAAGATCTTAAGAAAGAACATCTCATGGCATCAATAAAATCAAAAATTGAATTCTGGGAGGATATGCTGGCCCCAAACTTATGATTTGGGGCTAACATATCCTCCCAAAATTCTATTTTTCATATGATAATATCGTGTATATGAATTTCCACAAAGAAGGATGCATGTGGATCGTCAAGATAAGTTCAGATGCCATTGTAAAGAAAATTGATGAATTTACACACGGTAAACATTTTTAAAAATTTTAAAAAGTGGTATAAACAAAATTTTAAGATAAGCTACCTATCTAATTACTTGAACTAAAATCCAGTTGCCCAGTAGAAAATAGTTAATTTCTTTGGCTTCTTCAACTGACATTGACGGGAAAACACAGCGTTGACTGTTCAGTGTGGTTATTGATTGACCAATTTTTTGGTGATTTTCATACCAATGACTTTGAAGCTTTTATTGCTTTTCAAAGTTCAAGTTTTGTGATTGTAAATATCGTTACCATTAAATGCAAAACCATGTATGTCCATAAAAAAAGTACGATTTTAAGCATCACTGATAAGGTTCGGATATGCTCGGAAGGGTTCGTTGAGTCCTGATTGAATATTGGTTAGCTTCATGCATTTTCCATGGAGCATTTTCACTGCACCCAGATGCAAATTTTCCAATTCAGGGCATCATAGATTCTTAACAGTGACGCACAAAGACGATTTTTTTTTATGGACACACACGACATTGCCTTCAAGGTAATGATGGGACATTTCATGCCAAATCGGCGGATTTTTGCACGATGGATCTTCGATTTTTTTTCAAAATCAGATCATGTGTAGAGGTCATATGATGTAAACCCGACATTTTTTCGATTTTTTTTGGCGGAACTGTGAGGCTTCAAAGTTCTGTAAAATGTCTGAAAATGGAAAATTTCAGTTGCCAATTGCTCCGGTTGTACACGGTATAGAATTTCGACCTATTTTCTTCAAGTTGTAGCACTTTGAGAGGGTAATCGACGAATGATGTCAAAATCAGTGTTGCCACTTTCAAAAACCTAAAAAAATTGATTTAAAAACTTATAATTTAAATAAGAACCACAATGTCCAAGATGTAAAATTCTGAAAAAATTCTCAGTTTTAGCCCATTTTACGTAGAATAACATATCAACAAATTGAACTAGCATTTTTTTTCATTGTCGAGAAAAAAATTGCAAGATTCGTACTTATTGCAAAAATATATCATCGGAAACCTAAAAAATGAAAATTTTTGCATTTTTGAGATGTTTTACCGCAATGGAGCAATTTGCAACTGAAATTGTCTATTTTCAGCCATTTTGGAGAACTTTGAAGATTCACAGCTCAGCTGAAAAAAATATCGAAAAAATGTCCGGTTGACGTCATTTGTCATTGTTTGATGACCTCTACACATGATCTGATTTTGAAAAAAATTGAAGACCCATCGTGCAAAAATCCACGTATTTGGCATGGAATGACCTAATACGATTTTTAACACTTCCCATAAGTATCATACGTGTTTTCAATCAGAAAATGAAATTAAATTACTTACACATAAAATTTCACTCACGTTTGAGTTTGATCGCACGCGAATGATAAGTAAATTACTTACTGCAATTTATGAATATAAAAAACAGCTCACCCTCTTGAGTATACTAAGGGGGGGGGGCATTGCTCCCACTATTCACACCAGGCTACACGGGTTCACTAGTACTACAGATCATTTACTTCAGAATTTCTAAGAACAAACTACAATTTTTTTGACGTTTAAGACAACAAATTGGTATTTTAGGTGTCCTTCAATGCAGGGAATGTTTTGTGAAAAAACAACGAGTTGATTGAGTTTCGATGTTTGTGAGTAGAACGTTGAGCGTTGTTGACTAATAAACCATTTATCGATGCTATTAAACCTCAGGTTCTATAAACCTTCTTTTTCTTTATCTTGCAATTCCAAATCTGGACTTTGTTGAGAACTTGTTGTTTTCTGGGTAGAAAAATAGCCACTTCCAGATAGTCCGAAAAAGATAAGTAGACTTTATTAACATACTTTTTTTTTTTGCAATTAGACGGGTTGAAATCGTTTATGTACTCGTATATAAGTACCATAGATTCTTAATACCAATGAAACATAACAATAAAAGTAAACCAACTCCGATCATCAGCCGAGGTCGGAATTGTCCGATACTGGCAATACTGAAGCCGAAGATCGTCTCTAGTGTAGCATAAAAATTATTGACTATAAGAAAAGTCATTAAAAATGCTCAAAATAAATATCATAAAATAAGTATTGTGAAAATTGAAAAAAAATTGATGAAATTTTTGAAAAACTAAATAACGATTGAACAAACATTTTTAAAACTTGTTATCTTGTTAAAATATCTTAGCAAACTCAATATAAACCTTCTCACTTAGAGGTGTAATAATCTAGTAATTATAAAAACCCAAAATAATAATAATAATAATAATTTGAGTGTTTAAATTGACAAAAACTTCATAAAAGTAAAAATGGTAGAATGTGGTCAAAGTATCATTTGAAAGATCTGATACAAATTCTTTGTTTTGGAACTTCATTTAGTGCAATATCAACATGAGAAATACGACCCACTCAAAAATAAAATATCGAAGTTTTTGAATGTTGCCATGAATGAGGTGTTTCGAGACCTAACATATTTTTTCCAGCTGACCTATTGTACTCAGGGTAAAAATTACAATTAAGTATGTAGTACAAATTATATTTACTTCAGAATTTCCAAAAACAAACCACAATTTTTAGGACTTTTGAGATACCCTTTGGCATTTTAGGATGTCTTCAATGTAGCTAGGGAGCGTGTTGTGAAAAAACAACGAGTTGATCAATTTTCGATGGTTGTGAGTCGAACGTTGAACGTTGTTGACTAATCAATCACTTTTACTACGCTCAGCTTCAGGTTCTATTAAAAATTATTTTTCTTATCGTCTTTGAAAATTATTGACTATAAGAAAAGTCATTAAAAATCCTTGAAATTTTACTAAAATTGACCAAAAATATCATAAAATAAGTACATATCTTTATCTACCATTGTAAAAATTGAAAAAAAAAAATGAAACTTTTGAAAAATTACATAACGATTGGACCAACATTGCATGACACATTTTTAAAACTTGTTAACTTATTGAAATATAATTTGAGTGTTCAAATTGACAGAAACTTCATTAAATGAAAAATGGTATAATGTGATCAAAGTATGTAGATATCCTTTTCTTAATCTCGCATTACCAAATCTTGAATTTGTTGAGAACTGTTTTTCCAGCTAGAAAAATAATCACTACCAAGTCTAGCGTAACACTATGAAGTCTAGTTTTAAAAAAAACATTTTCATTTTTCACATTTTGACAGGGGTTGAAACCATGTTTGTTTAAGTAGGTACCCATACCATAGGGTCTTACCCATGGGCCATGTAACATGACAATAAAAGTAAAACCAACTAAGATTATCAGCTGAAGTCTGAATCGTAGGATACTGGCAATACTATGAAGCCAAAGATCGTCTCTATAGTATAGCATAAAAATTATTGACTGTAAGGAAAGTCATTAAAAATGCTCAAAATGAATCCAAAGCACATCTCTAAAAATTATTGACCATGAGAAAAGCCATTCAAAATCCTCGAAATTTTACTAAAATTGACAGAAAATACGCATCATAAAATAAGTTTTGTAAAAATTGAAAAAAAAAAGTGAAATTTTCGAAAAATTAAATAACGACTGAACAAACATTGCATGAACATTTTTTGAAAATTTCAACTTGTTGAATTAAGTATAATTTGAATGATCTAATTGACAGAAACTTCATGAAATGAAAAATAGTAAAAACTAAAATGTGCAGATCAAAGGATTTTTTTCTTTATCTCACATTTCCAAATCTTGACTTTGTTGAGAACTTTTTTTTCAGGTGGAAAAATAACCACCACTAGATACCTAGTCCAGCCTAACTATGAAAGTGTAAATTAAATATGTAATTAATGAATCAAATTCTCAGCTGAAGTCTGAACCGTCCAATACTAGCAATACTGAAGTCAAAAGATCATTTTTCTTGTATGGCATAAAAATTATTGACTACGTAAGGTAAGTGCAGCTAATTACGCCACTACCTCAGTTTTCATAGTAAACGGGTAGATGGCACCGTGAGACAATTTTTAGGTGATTGTACTGTTGAAGCCAAGGTAGGAAAACCAAAAATATCACCGGATCGGATAATTTTCTGATCTGTGGCTCGCTTTTTCGTAAATTTGATGCCAAAAAAAAACGTCATGTTAAATTGACCACAGTTTGGAAACGTGCTGTAATTTGTAATAAGGGCGAAAAAAATTTTTGAAGATATGTTTCCTGTAGTAAATTTAATGACGATTTCAATGGGATAAACAGTTTTTTGTCATTTCTCAATGTAAGTATCGAAAAGTTGAAAAATATACAAAAGTACCAATGTTGAAAATTACGCCACTTTAACAAAACTCTTTCAGGACTTTCACATATTTGACCAAAATACTAAGAAATAATTTTTAGCGATGTTTTTATCAATAATTTTAAATAATTTTTTTTGGTGGTGGGGGCAGAGTGGCGGAATTACCTGCATATGTTGATGAATACACCACATTTTCAGAAATGGAGGGATGGGATAGGGGGAGGGGTAATGGAAAACATTTTTTTTAGGGAAAGGTAGCCAATAAGATGCCCAAAATGCCAAATGATTTTTACCAATGTTTTCATAGATTTTAAATAGTTTTTTGGGATGGTGGCGTAATTACCTGCAGGTGTTGATAATTACGCCACTTTTGTAAACAATTTTCAGGAGGAGATTGGCGGTATTGGGGGAGGGGTAAGAAAAAAATTTTTTTTCGTGAAAGGTAGCTAATAAGATGTACTTTGAGGTGGTTCATTCACATTTTTGCCAAAGATGCATTTTAACCCCATTAAATGACCTCAAACCTTAGGGTGGCGTAATTACCTGCACTTACCTTATATGGAAATTCATTAAAAATCATCGAAATTTTACTAAAATTGGTTGACCAATCAACCATTTATACTATGCTCAGCCTCAGGTTCTATTATACCTTCTTTTTCTTTATCTTGCATTTCCAAATCTGGACTTTGTTGAGAACTTTTTGTTTTTTGCATGGAAAAATAGCCACTTCTAGATAAGTAGTCCAAAAAATAGCTAACTATACTTGTCCATATCTTCACTTTCTTGTTTGATAGGTACTGGCAATACCAAAGCCAAAGTATGTCTCTAAAAATTAATGACTATGAGGAATGTCATTGAAAATCCTTGAACTTGTACTAAAATTGACTGAAAATATCATAAAATACTTAAGTATTGTGAAAGTTGAAAAAAAATGATGAAATTTTTGAAAAATTAAATAACGATTGAACAAACATTGCATAAAACATTTTTAAAACTTGTTAACTTGTTGAAATATAATTTGAATAAGTATTTAAATTGACAGAAACTTCATGAAATTGTGATGATTATGAAAAATGGTAAAATGTGATCAAAGTACCTACCATATTAATTTAAAAGATTTGATTAAGGGTAACGGCACCAATTATGGACCGGTCTGCAATATGGATCAGTGCCAGACCTTGTTGGTAATTTGCTCAATCTGTCAGGAGAAATGTTTTTTGATACTGTAAGTATTTTTTTTTTTTTACTGAAAATACAAATAATAGGAAAATGATTTACAACTGTAAAGTCAAAACTCGCTGAGATACAATGGTAGGTAGGTACTTACCTACAAAAAACTTTGTGGATATGCTAACATTTTTTTTAGTGTGTTCTTCAACTTGTGTTGAAATATAATTTGTATCAAGTAATTTTCTAAATGTTATTCACGTTCATAAATCCAGCCCCCCCCCCAGAGAGACACACATAAAACTAAAACGATGAAAACAGCGTGAAAACAAGGTAAAACCGAGACGAGCAGTTGCACTGATATTCTGCAACTAACTCGTCTTGGTCGAATCAAAAAATTGAAGTACCATTTTTTCTAATTTTTCTTTCTTTTGAGACCACTACAAACTTTCAACAATAAAAATTCGCGGACTTAGATTTCAGCACAATTTTGTCATTTTGTCAAATTCTTCCGGATCTGCAATAGGGCTACTGAACAAACGGCTGAACCAATTTTGAAGAAATTTAGGAATTAGGATCTACTCACCAAGTGCTCTGAACTTTCAGAATAAGATTTTGAAATTTGACCCTTCACCCCCCTGTTTGGGGCCCAAAAATTTTGAAAAATTGAAAACCAGTATCAAAAACGGAATGTATGAGTTGAAATGCATAAGTTATGAGAATTTCAATTCAATAGTGAAAATTAAGCTCAATTCTCACATAAGATATTACAGGAATCATATAAGGTGTACTGGGGCAAGTCAGAATGAGTTTTTCGCAATTTCAACTTTGACCAGCTGTTACTCTGCTTCTAATGAACCAATATGGATCAAATTTATTATGTAGGTTCCCATAAGGGTTCTTAACCTATGGTGGAAATTCAAGCACAATTGATACAGTAACTTCACTCAGTGGAATAAAATATAAACTGTTCTGACTTACTCCAATGTTCAGAACTTTTTGTTTTCTGGGTAGAAAAATAGCCATTTCCAGATAGTCTGAAAAAAATAGGCAGACTTTCGAGATGGTCAATACCGAATGTTTAACCCATTTGGTACGTTCTCTATTTCATGTTTCAGTGCCTTAATAGAAATTAATAAAATACTTTTTTTCGCATTCAGACGGGTTGAAATCATTTATGTAGGTACTCGTATATAATGTACCATAGATTCTTACCAATGTAACATAACAATAAAAGTAAACCAACTCCGATTATCAGCCAAAGTCCGAATCTAGAATAGTATAAAAATGATTGACTATAAGGAAAGTCATTAAAAATGCTTGAAATTTTACTAAAATTGACCAAAAATATTATAAAATGAGTATTGTGAAAACTTGAAAAAAAAATTGAAAAAATTAAATAACGATTGAACAAACATTGCGTGAAACATTTTAAAAACTTGTTAGGTAACTAGTTAAAATATAATTTGAGTGATAAATTGACAGAAACTTCATGAAATTAAAAATGGTAAAATGTGATCAAAGTATAATTTAAAAGATCTGATCAAAGGTAAAGACACCAATTATGGACCAGTTCGAATATGGACCAGCACCAGATCTTGTTACGGTAATTTGCATAATCCGCCAGGAAAAAAAGTTTTCTGATGTATTTACCAACATTTGTGATTGTTTGATGACCTCTACACATGATCTGATTTTCAAAAAAAAAATCGAAGACCTATCGTGCAAAAATCTGCCGATTTGGCATGGAATGACCTGATGTGGTAATTTCAGAAAAACAATTCATCTGACAATTTATTGTAGAGTACAAAAATGTATTTGTAAAAATTAAAAAACTCATGTAAGAGGCGCCAACCACCAGGGGGGTGAGCCTAATGTCACTCAAAAGGAACAACTTTTGAATTTGAGACATAATGAAATGAGCATGAAAAATGTGTCGCAATGTACCATAAACAGAGATGAAGTGCGTAGAAATCAATACTGACCCCCTTTCAAGTTCCCTTGCGGACTCGGAGACTTGCCCCCCTCCCCTCCCCCTAATCCTCATAAAAGTTACTCTATCACTACGAGTCAAAACTAAGCTCAATTGAATAAATCACAGCGAAAATGTGAAATTAAAATAAGTTATCACATTGCTGACCAAAAACGTTGGTGCCATTTTTACCAATTCTCCCCTTTTGTGGATCACTTGTTATATCCGCATATGCCTAACCTGCCTATGTAGTACTATTATGTATTTCTCCTCATGGTAACACTGCGTTGTCCTACTCGGAGCTGCACCCTAGACGCAGCTACGAGCGTGTGGAACGGTGTAGTTCGTTGTACACTGATCACGTCAACGGTCTTCCGTGTTAAAGAAGTGCTGGGATGCACTGATATATTTATATTCATAGACCAACATACGTTGTAATCTGTGAATCGTGTTAATTATGTTGATAATCTTGTTTTAATTGTGTTAATCTGTTCTTAATCCGTGTTAATCGTCTATTGTGACATAATCCGTGATAAAATATACCATTTGTGTAGCATGTGCGTGTATTTTATCCACATCTTGTGGTCTATTATTATAACGCCGTCCTGCTGAGCTAGCCAGGTAAGTTATCCTCTACGGAGTATTTCTTAGTTCTCCCCTTTGAAGTAGTGATTTAACCCATTACGGTAACAGGCATAAAGTAATAATATTCTCACATTGGCGCCCAATGTGGGGCTCGAACCCACTGTATAGATTTTTCACGCATTTTCCGGTAAAATTTTTGATATTCTCTTTGTCTCGCTCTGACTGACCCCCCTGTCCCCCCCGTCTGTTTCTTGGTTTTTACAGAGATGGCCGAAATACTCGACTACCTTTGTGAATCTTGTCACCTCTCGATCACGTGTTCGAGCCCAATGAAATCGGAAGAGGCTGCTAATGCCAACGACCCGTATTCGATCCCTGTCGACCCGCCGATGATTACGTTGTGTTGTCATTTGTACCACTCATCATGCGTGCAGAAAATCTTCGACGACAACCCAGCAGTCACTGAAGACGACATGAAATTTTTCAAGTGCGTCCACGATGGCTGTGATACCCCAAATCTTTTCATCAATATGTCCGTCATCCAAGTCTCCGAACACCGACGTAGGGTTGATATTCCACCGATGCACGAGGACTACGATGAGCTCAGAAATCGTCTGGCCATTTGTGCTGATCTTCTGAACAACACTCGTACCGACCTCACTATCGCTCGCAATTATTTGGCCGACGCAGACAAAAATAACGCAACCCTTAAGAAACAGCTCGACGACGTAACTGAAAAGTTACATCAAACGAAATCGCGGTATGATCTGCTGATTAAGAAACGCACCGACGAGTTCTGTTCCGTTACGTCCGTCCCGTCCACGTCGCATGGCTCGCAGACGATGCAGACTCCGAAAACCGTTTGTGTTGATGGAAAATCCGCACCGTCACCGAAACCCAGCGGTTCAGCGTCATTTTCCAAGGCGAATACTGCCAGCGGAAAAACGGCCGCAAACCCGCCAAAACAGCCGCCAGCGACGCCGAAACAGCTGCCCGCGACGCCCAAACAACAGCCTAAGTCGATTCCCTCGCTTATGTCTGTAAATCCGTCACGCGTACCTCGTACGCAGAGTACCCCGCGACCGGAACCCTCCCCGCCCTCGCAACCGAAGCGTCCGCGTCAGAGTTCCGGCAATCGAAATGAAGCCAACGTCGACGAACCTGGAAAATCTCCGTTGCATCGCCAAATTCCGTGGAAAGGCAAGCAGCCGTTACCTGATCGAAACCAGCAACAGCCAGCCGCCAATCAACGCAACGTGAACGCTGCGAAGGCTTCGGCCAATCCACCAGCGGCCAACGCGGCGAACGCTTCGGTTGCTCAACCAGCGGCAGCGGTCCAAGTACCGAACCCCGCTCCCCCTCAGCCAAACGCGCCGCAAGACGACGGCCAGATGCAGGTCGACAATCTGCCTGAAAATCCACCTCCCGAGCAAGCCTGCGTCGAAATTGGCGACAACCACGATAAGTACGAGAAACGATACGGCGTATCATCGTCAGCTCTTCTACCGTGCTACCCGCTAAACTCTTTCCCGCATTTCTTCACGGCCACCGGATTCGTACGCCCGGATAAAACCTGCGCAGCGGTGCTATTTGCTTTCGACATATTATTGCTCGGGGACGGCCATATAGCATCGTTGGCAGAATATCTATCCAAAGGCAAATCATTCGTCGATCGTCTTCACCCCCTCTTATACCAACGAGGAACGTCGGTAGCAGATTTAGTGATAACTCTCGCATCCGACGAATTCAAACGTCTCCCCGCCAAAGTCATGTACACGATCGGTACCTCTGACATCCACTTGCGAACTCCCAAGGGATCATTTCAGTCTTCGTGGATACTACTACTCGAGCTTTTGAAAAAAGCTGGCGTCCAACGGGCGTACTTTATCCCACCAATCGTTGGAACCGCTCGAAAATCGTTTGTTAAAGCGATAACCGAAACGACCAATCAGCGGTGGATTGGTACAGGCTATCCCATTGTCGAAAACGCGTCTAGATTCTTAGTCAATTTTCACGATCAAACGCCCAGTAGAGACGAGCTCGGTGCTTACTACCCGCTCCCGCTCTACCAGCGAATGGCCAACCGTATCCGCGAGGAGATGATCCCTATCACGAAGAAGGAAAAGCGAACTCCCGACGGTAAAGTGGCCAACGAACCCCCGTACGTTCCCCAACCTACCGGCCAAGAAGTTATCCAGGTCGATTCTGACTCTGAAACTTCCAGCGGCGGCGATGACGACGACGACGACGATGTTGATGCTAACGCAGTCGTAAGTTCTCAGGATTCGCTCGCTTCATCTTACAACGTTGCGTCGAATACAGACAATTTTGTCTCCCCGGCGACGTCTACGTCATCTTTGAACGTTCAAGCTCCCGAATTCACGCCATTGAACCGCCAACGTACTGTTTCGACATCGCAGACGACGACACCGTTAACTGGCGCTGCTGCCGCAACGACGCCGTTCCCGTCTACGATAATCGCTCCACGACCGATCGTTCCCCCAAACCCCTATTTTGTCCAGAATATCCCGCCGTTCCAGCCTCGCACTCCGGTATATCGAGGCCCGATTCCAGTCACCGTTAGCACGCAACCGGCACCGGAAACGGCACCCGGATCGGTGAGACCATTTGTGTACACGTTCGGTCAACCGCGAGCGTTTTCTGCCGGTATTCCCCAGGTAGTCAAGAACCCGATCACTGGCCAATACCGAGTAGCGACACCGTCGAACCTTCCGACTGGCTTTCAACCGATTCCGCCTGCGTCATCGTCATTGTACTACGCGCAGACGAATCAACACGTACAACCTCCCCCGCAGCATCACGACGAGCAGATGCCGCTTCAGACCCAGTCGTCCACTCTCACCCCAACCTTTGCCAATCTCTCAGCAGGCGAAGCCGACATCGCGGCCCAGCAAGCGGAAGACGAGCGCCTACGCAAGGAAGCGTATGATCGCGAACAAGCAGAAGCCGCTCGTCTCGCCGCCATCCAGCAGGAAGCCGCGGAAGCGGAAGCTAAACGTCAAGAGATGATTCGCATCAATGATGAAAGAATTCGTCTCAAGACGGAAAAAGCTAACGCCATCGCCCAGTCCAAAGCCGCTTCTGCGAAGAAGAAAGCTGCCCGGAAAGCCGACACGAAAGCTAAGCAGACCGCTCTCAAGGCTGATAATGCCAAGAAGAAAGCCGAATCCAAGTCTGCTAAGAAGAAAGGCGTTGCTGCCTCTCAAACAAGCGACTCGGCTAACGATTCGTCATCTTCGGCCTCTGCTTCAGCTTCCGTTGCCTATGCAACATTCGCCACCGAAGCCGTCAGCGGCGATGACCAATCCATCGGCCCCGTCGTTAAGTGCCCGCGTTACCAGCCCAAAGCGCAACCCGATGTCAACGTCGAGCGAGAAATCAGCGACGCGATGCAAGACATCAATCATGAGCAGGAACGCGCCGATCGCCAAACGCGAAGTCGAGCTCGCAAACCTTTGCGTGGCTCTCGAGCATCGTCTCGTTCTCGCTCAGCGCGAAGCTCAAAATCGCAGACGGATTCTCGCCCGAATACGCCGAAGAATCAGAAAAGGCAACCAACTCCCGTTTGTGGACCGGTACCTTCGCCGTCAGCTTCTTCCCAGTCGGTTCCCTCCCCTTCTGCTCCCGAACCTTTTGAACCCAAACAACTGCCTACCGAAGCAGACCATCCCTCGCGCAGAGTCATCGATCCTAGCGAATTCCTAAACGAGACGTTGATTCAGGGTAATGTTACCCTCAACCCCGATGGAACTGCAACGGTAACGAATCCCGAAGGTACGATAGCTTTCAACTTCAATCGCACCGAGACCTCCACCTCAGAAGAGTGGCGAGTCGTCCAACTCCACGCGAGCGATGACATCGACCTCACCAACTCCTCCTCCCCTCCTCAGCAGTTGTTAACGGACGACGCCGAAGACGCAATTTTGAACGGCTCTGAACCAGAGTTGTAATTTTACGATTAATTGAACTCGTTCAATGCGTCATTTGTACGCTTCAAGCTCGTTCAAGGCGTCGTGCATACCCCCTAAACTCGTCTAATGCGTCATTTGTACGCTCCAAATTCACCCAAGAAAAAGTATCATGGTATACTTTCAAAATTTTCCAAATTTTTTCGCCCCCTTTCTATCATCTCGAGACATATTTTGTAACCCTTACCCTGTTTCGATTTTTGCCCACAGATATGTCAGGAAGTCCAGAGTGGAATCCAGATCGACTATACATCCAAATCAGTGTCAACGAAACTGTCCATCGTGACGAAATTGTTGACATGGTTTGGGGGATGATTGAGATTTTCAACTTCATGTTTCACGTGATATTTATTTATCGCAAATTTCTCGCATACTACCGAGGATTCTTTCGAAACATGAATCTCATGGCCCAAATCATCACCTATTCCTATTTCTCGAAATAGGTACACGAACTTGCCTCCGTCAAAAAGTAGCCCATTTGTGGCGAAATTTGGATTCCACCCTTCCCCCCTCCACTTTAAAAACTTCCCAAAATCAAAAAATTCTTCTTTTTGTTGATATTTTTTTTTTGTGGTAGTTTGATTTGCTTTTAATCGAGAGTCACTTCAGCTTACTACGTACAGTATAGTAGTTAAGCATAACTAGAAAATGCTACAGTAATCTTTTTTCTCTTTTTTGCATTGTTCTAGGACTCTTCGATCATCGCGAAATCAAAGCTTCTCCTTTTTGGAACCTCCCCTTTCCCCTTTAATATACACGTCATTTGTGCGCATTTTCTCTGTTACCTTTCGACCTCCCTTTTCCAAGATGGAACGCGATACCCCGTTGGACATTTGGCTACGAGGTTGGTTTCGTAATCGATATCGATTTATGGCCAGCGAAAACTGTCGCTATTGGTGGCACCCTAACCGCCAGCCAATGCGTACGCCGAATGGCGAGTTTGTCCACGAAGTCATTATCGTTCGATGGACTTGCAAATTCATCAAGGTTTGGTCCCATCTATTCGAAATCACGTATTTGTATGGAGCCTATTATGGCTTCTACAATCGTGTTTTCAACAACATCCGTGCTATTATGCACTGTTTAACCATGTCTTGGCTCACCGATCCTAGAAGAGCCAACCCCCCTCCCTCAAGATTACGATCGGTATTTGCTCTAGCTAAAGTACTCGCATGCTGTTTGTACTTTTGGCTAGAGGCTCAGTGAGGAATTTTCCAACTGCGATTGAACCCAACTCCCTAATTGGAAATTTTTTTTTCCACGATTTTTCCTTGCCGAGGTGTAGTTTGATCTCCAAATTTGGCTCTCCCTTCAGCTCTGAATCTTTTTCTTGTTTCGCTTGCTACTTGTACACTATGGTAGCCGGCTACAAAGAAAATGATACAGTTTTTCTCTTTTATTCATTTTTTTTTTTTTTTAGGATCGAGTTCAGAGCGAAGGAGACCAATTTTGGAATCTTCTACTACCTCCCCTCCCCCAAATTGCCATCTGTGCAAAATCCCATTAATTCAATCGGTGTCCTCGATCCGATCATTTCATCTCTCGATTCTATTATGAAACTTGAGAATAACAGGCAATTATTCAACGATTTCTGATGCTAGAGATCAGTTGAAAATTGTTTAACTTTGTAAACAAATCACTGTCATTTGTACAATAGTGAATTTTTTAACCTGCGGACGTCATTTGTACGTAACTTCAGGGATTATTTTCAGTAATGTTACAGAAAATAATTTTTTTTTTTTAATGAAAAAAGTTTATTTTTGTAGTTCAATTCACTTAACTATACGTTTTATTTTTAAGTTTTCTTTTTTTTTTTTTGGTGAGCGAAAAGTAGAAAACTGTTCGAACTTCAGTCATTTAGTTCTTACGTACGTTTCGAAATTTGTTCTCAAAATTCTTTTTATTTTTGATTTTCTTTCATTTCAATGAACTGTTTTGGTAAAATTGTTAAATGTATTATGAAAAAGATTCAATGGTACCTAATAATTACTTGTTATACTCTAAATTTGTCGTTTTTAAATTTTTTTTTTTTTTTGGTCTTTGTGTTTGTTTTTAAACTCTCTTTCTATTTTTTCTTTTATTTTTACAACACAATATTTCGCTATCATTTTGCCCTCAAGATTTCTTCAATTTTTTTTTTTTTTTTAATTTAAATTTATTTCTCATTGTCTGATTTCTTTTTCTCCATTTCATTCATTTCAATTTTGTTTTATATATTTTTGTATTATTTTTAAAATTTTTTCGTTCGAGAGATGATGATACCAACGACACAATGTACTGCTGCTGCTGTCTGTTGTTTTGTTCGGTTCCATTCACGTCTGGCGTCTACAATTTATGTCATTATTTTTAAGCTTTCTTCTTGGAACATTGATAAAATGTATTTTTGCATTTTTCTTTTTGTATGTATTTTTTTTTTTTTTGTTTTTATCCGTGTGTATGTATTTTATATTTATGCAATACTTTAACTAGGTCAAAACTCTTTTTTTTTCTTCTTTTGTAATTTTTTTTTTGTTTTTATTCGACTGCTGCGAGACCCACCTTGCAATTTGTATCCAATTCCATGTTTGTATATAGTATGTTATCCTTAAGTTTTGTTTTCTTTCCCCCCAGATTTTTATTTATTTCCCCAGAAAAAACTCTTTATAATTCCCTGGGCTTAATGCCTTTGTAAATAATGTTGTATGAGTCAATACGCTTTTTCTGTTGTTTTTTCTCCGTTATTGCTGTTTTTGTTTCGTTATACGTTTATACTGCCTTTTTTATTTATTTTATCTTATTATTTTTTTTGTAATGTGAATTTATTTTTTTTTTTTCTCAAAAAGTAACAATCGTTTATTATTATCACGTGTAACTTGAAAACAGTCATATTCTGCATTTTTTTTGATTCTTTATTTTTTTTTTTTTTTCAAAATTGGAAAGGTTAACAGCTACGTTTAAGTTATTTTTAAATCATTTGGAACTAGATTGTAAGTTGTAATGTCTACTCAAATGCAGCCATTTGTGATTGCATTTGACTTCCAGTGACCTTTTGTGTCCCCTTACTGCTCATTGTAGCAAAGTGCCATTTGTGCAATGCCATTTGTGCAACCTTTCCAACAAATTAGCACAATTAGATGAGGTTTTCCCTTTATCAACATCAGCTGTTTTCATCATATCATTGTATGAGATGAAAACAGCTCACACCCTTCCGCGAACCATTTGTGTTCAACGAAGGAAGGAACTCACCTTCCACACCCCTCCCTTGTTTTACGATCCATTTGTGATCAAAACGTTACGATCCATTTGTGATCAAAACGTGGTGTTACCTGCCGGAGTTTCTTCAACTCTCTTTTGATCCTGTCTTCGTGTCGTTTAGTATGCGTTCATGGCGTGGTATTGTTATTGGTTGGTGCGTCGGTGATTTGGTGCCTTAGGGTGCCAGTTACTGGTGGCCAATTGGTGCAATACGGCGTTATGAATAGCGCTTAACCTCACACTTCTAAATTTAACACACTTTTGTCTCTCTCGTAATTTCTCATCGTAGAAACTACGGGGGGCAGAAGGATATACCCATGATATTACTCATAGTCAGGTCCTAGCTCACATGTGGTATATAATGTATCCGTAATTGTCTCCGATGAAGAAGCTCCATCAAAGCTAATCTCGGAGGGGCATATGTTATATCCGCATATGCCTAACCTGCCTATGTAGTACTATTATGTATTTCTCCTCATGGTAACACTGCGTTGTCCTACTCGGAGCTGCACCCTAGACGCAGCTACGAGCGTGTGGAACGGTGTAGTTCGTTGTACACTGATCACGTCAACGGTCTTCCGTGTTAAAGAAGTGCTGGGATGCACTGATATATTTATATTCATAGACCAACATACGTTGTAATCTGTGAATCGTGTTAATTATGTTGATAATCTTGTTTTAATTGTGTTAATCTGTTCTTAATCCGTGTTAATCGTCTATTGTGACATAATCCGTGATAAAATATACCATTTGTGTAGCATGTGCGTGTATTTTATCCACATCTTGTGGTCTATTATTATAACGCCGTCCTGCTGAGCTAGCCAGGTAAGTTATCCTCTACGGAGTATTTCTTAGTTCTCCCCTTTGAAGTAGTGATTTAACCCATTACGGTAACAGGCATAAAGTAATAATATTCTCACACACTGACCCCAAATACCGTTTTTGGCGTCATCAGTACAATTATTTCGTATGTAAAATTTTCTTTCATATGAGCTATATAACATGTCCCCAACCCCCGGGGGGTGGACCCTCAAAATTTTAAGTTTGGGAATTTTTGGTCGCAATTATTCAAAAAACGTAGAATTTATGCTACGAAATGTACGAGTAAATGCATTTTTTTAAATTTTTAAACAACACAAGATAAATATATCACATAATCACAAGTACCTATCAAAATGAAATTATTGGATATAAAAATGGTAATTATTGTTAAAAAAAGACAATTTTAAAAAAAACTTGATATTACTGTAATAGACGTCATCATCGGTATAGCAGTATCTTTTCCTGAAAAATCAGAAGCTTATAGCATATTCATTTGATGGATTATTTTGCAGGAGATATGATACATAAATTGAGCCATTTTTTTTTCTCGAAATCAATCTCGCGGACCCCGTAATGTTTTTGGTACCATATGAAAAAAATTTGTATCCCCTTTCCAGTGGTATCTATAGTTATTTTCAAGATGCGCATATGTGATCCCATTTATAAACAAAAGAAAATTTGGGACAGTTTGCCCCCCCCCCAAACGATTCTCAGGATAGTATAAAAGTTATGGCAAGTTATACGTAGATCAAATTGCACATAAAATGGCTTTCTATTCGCATTTTCGGCGCGTAAAATTATAATTTTCTCAAAGATGCGGATCTTGAAAATAATTGATACCTCTAGAAAGATGATTAAACTTCCTTCCATATGGTATCTAATAGAATATTTTTTTGAAAATATGTATCACAATTTTTTCACTAAATTTTTAACTATGTACTTTTTTTCAACCAAACTTTCAGAAAGTTCTCCAAATCTCCGCAGTTTCATTCTCACTGTTTGAACACTCCTTTCTTCCCAAAATACTCCTATTCACTCGAAAATGATCCGCAACAGTTTTAAAAAGCAATGTACACCTTGTACAAGTACATAAAACAGATGATAATGACCATAACCTGGATCCAAAAACATTTTACGCATTTCTGTTATGGTTGTGCTCGAATTCCCAAATTTAAAATTTCGAGGGTACACCCCCCGGGGGGTTGGGGACATGTTATATAGCTCATATGAAAAAAAATTTTACATACGAAATAATTGTACTGAGGTATTTTTTCGATTAAAGCGATAGTAAAGGAGATAGACGCCAAAAACGATATTTGGGGTCAGTGATCCACAAAAGGGGAGAATTGGTAAAAATGGCGCCAACATTTTTGGTCAGCAATGTGATAACTTATTTTAATTTCACAATTTCGCTGTCATTTATTCAATTGAGCTTAGTTCTGACTCGTAGTGATAGAGTAACTTTTATGAGGAGGAGGGGGAGGGGAGGGGGCAAGTCTCCGAGTCCGCAAGGGAATTTGAAAGGGGGGTCAGTATTGATTTCTACGCACTTCATCTCTGTTTATGGTACATTGCGACACATTTTTCATGCTCATTTCATTATGTCTCAAATTCAAAAGTTGTTCCTTTTGAGTGACATTAGGCTCACCCCCCTGGGGGTTGGCGCAACAAATCAAATGTTTCCTGATAGGAAATTCAGCGTAGATTACTATTTTGCCCTCATTTACGCGCTACGTCCTTTATTTGCGAAGATATAAGACAAAAACGTGTTTTGGGGGGCTTGGATCCACAATGGGGGAAAACGCACAGCCTGGAGAGGACCGGACGCGCCGGATTCGTGTTCAGCACATCAAAATACCCCTATATACCAAAATTCAGCTTGCCCGGAAGTCTTTCCCTATAGGCCCTGTTTTTTCTGCTAATTCTACTGGACTATAAAAAATAGTTCGATTGTTGTGGGGTGAACGTTGAACGTTGTCGACTAATCAACCATTTATTTATACTATGCTCAGTCTCAGGTTCTACACCTGTTTGTTCTTTATGTTGCATTTCCAAATCTGGACTTCGTTGAGAACTTTTTGTTTTCTTGGTGGAAAAATAGCCACTTCCAGTTCGTAACATTGAAATACGACCCATTCAAAAATAAAACATCGAAGTTGGCATGAATGAGGTGTTTCGAGACCTAACATACATTTTTTCCAGCTGACCCATTGTATTCAGGGTAAAAATTACAATTGGTACAGATTATTTACTTCAGAATTTCCAACAATAAACTACAATTTTGTTGACTTTTGAGACAACCATTGGCATTTTAGGTTGTCTTCAATGTAGGAAACGTTTTGTGAAAAAACAATGAGTTGATCAATTTTTGATGGTTGAGAGTCAAACGTTGAATGCTGTTCCATCAGTTGGAGCTTCAAATGCGCCTACATAGAAATGCTTTGCTTTTGGAACTTCATTTAGTGGAATATTAACGGAGAAATACGACCCATTAAAAAATAAAACATCAAGAGTTTTTGAATGTTGACATGAATGATTGAGGTGTTTTGAGATCTAACATAGATTTTTTCCAGCTGACCTAATGTGTTCAGGATAAAAATAAAAAATTACAATTACTTAGTACAGATTATTTACTCCAGAATTTCCAACAACAAACTACAATTTTTTTGACTTTTGAGACAACCATTGACATTTTAGGTTGTCTTCAATGTAGGGAACGCTTTGTAAAAAAAGAGTTGATCAATTTTTGATGGTTGTGAGTTGAACATTGAACGTTGTTGACTAATAAATCACTTTTTCATTATACATACTACGAAAATGCAGCATTTTACTCCCGTTTACACACCGCGAAAATACACTTTTACGTTTCTAGGGAGATAATCCGCTACATTATCTCCCGCTCGCTAATCGCTCGGTGGACAAACTAGCGATTTTCTCCCTTAAAAACGTAAAATATTTTATGGAACAAGGGAGATAATGTGATCTTCAACCATTTTGAGTTACTTCCCTCGCTTCACTCGGGAAATAAACCTCAAAATTTGTTGAAAATCACATTATCTCCCTAGTTGCATAATCTACTATTTCCTACTGTGATTGAAAAAATTCCTCTTTCCATCCCTAGGGATGGAAAAGAAATTCTTTTCCGTCACAGTGTGATGGAAAAGAATTTACGATATATAAGTCAATGTGAATTCTTTTCCATCTCTAGGGATGGAAAAGAATTTTTTCAATCACAGTAGGAAAAAATTTTCGCGGTGGGTAAACGGGAGTAAATATGCTCTATTTTTTCGTAGCATTTATAATGAAAAATATCTTACAAGATAGTAGTCAAAAGTGAATGAATTCACTTTCGTCTACTGTGTTGTAATATACTATTACTACGTTCAGCCTCAGGTTCTATTAAACCCTCTTTTTCTTATCATCGCTAAAAATTATTGACCATCATATAAGGAAAGTCATTAAAAATCCTTGAAATTTTAATAAAATTGACCAAAAATATCATAAAATAAATACATACTACTGTAAAAATTGAAAAACGAATGAATTTTTTGAAAAGTTACATAAGGATTGGACAAACATTGCATGACACATTTTTAAAACTTGTTAACTTATTGAAATACCTATATCTAATTTGATTGGTCAATTTGACATGAAACTTCATTAAATGAAAAATGGTGAAATGTGATCAAAGTAGATATCTTTTTCGTAATCTCGCATTTCCAAATCTTGACTTCGTTGAGAACTTTTTTTTCCAGGTGGAAAAATAATCACTACCAGATAGTGAAGCCTAAGACTATGATGCTTTCTGTGGAAATCGTACAAACAATCGTACATATTCACATTTTGACATGGGTTGAAACCATATGTATAAGTAACTATACCATAGGGTCTTACCCATGTAACATTACAATAAAACTAAAGGATACTGGCAATACTATGAAGCTGAAGATCGTCTCTAGTATAGCATAAAAATTATTGACTGTAAGAAAAGTCATTAAAAATGCTTGAAATTTTACTAAAATTGACCAAAAATATCATAAAAATAAGTATTGTAAAAATTGAAAAAAATGATTAAATTTTTGAAAAATTAAATAAGGATTGAATAACCAATTGCATGAAACATTTTTAAAACTTGTTAACTACCTACTTAAAATACAATTTGAGTGTTTAAATTGACAGAAACTTCATGAAATTAAAAATGGTAAAATTGATCAAAGTATCATTTTAAAGATCTGATCAAAGGTAAAGGCACCAATTATGGGCCAGTTCAAATATGGATCACTGCCAGATTTTGTTATGGTAATTAGCGTAATCTGTCAGGAAAAAATGTTTTCTGATGTATTTTTCTCCACAAAGACGAAATGTTCCTACATAAAAATTCTTTGCTTTTGGAATATCATTTAGAGAAATATCGACGGAGAAATACGACCCATTCAAAAATAAAACGTCAAAGTTTTTGAATGTTGCGTTTCGAGACCTAACATAGATTTTCTCCAGCTGACCAAATGTATTCAGGGAAAGAATTACAATTACTTAGTGCAGATTATTTACTTCAGAATTTCCAACAACAAACTACAATTTTTTGTGACGTTTGAGGCAATCATTGGCATTTTAGGTTGTCTTCAATGTAGCTAGGGAACATTTTGTAAAAAAAAAACAACAAGGTCAATTTTCGATGGTTGTAAGCAGAACGTTAATTGTTGACTAATCAATCACTTTTATTACGCTCATGCAGCCTCAGGTTTTATTAAACCTTCTTTTTCTTTATCTTGCATCTCCAAATCTGGACTTTGTTTAGAATCTTTTGTTTTCCAGGTGGAAAAATACCTACTTCCAGATTGTCCATATGATCATGTACGGCTAATTCTTAACTTTCTTCCCTGGGTATTTACATTTTTTTTCAGATTTCACAGAGGTTGAAATCATGTATATTGTACATACATACATACGAATATGTATGATAGATTATTACTCAAAGTACCTAACATAACAATAAAAGTAAACCAACTCTGATTATCAGCTGAAGTCCGAATTGTCCGATACTGGCAATACTGAAGCCAAAGCACGTCTATAAAAATTATTGACTATGAGGAAAGCCATTCAAAATCCTCAAAATTTTACTAAAATTGACAGAAAATACGTATCATAAAATAAATACTTATTGTAAAAATTGAAAAGAAATGAAATTTTTGAAAAATTAAATAACGACTGAACAAACATTGCATGATCATTTTTAAAAACATCAAACTTTTTGAATTATAATTTGAATATTCAAATTGACAGAAACTTCGTGAAATGAAAAATGGTAAAGACTAAAATGTAATCAAAGTATCTTTTTCTTTATCTCGTATTTCTAAATCTTCACTTTGTTGAGAACTTTTTTTTCAGGTGGAAAAATAACCACCAACAGATACTTAGTCCAGCCAAACTATGAAAGTGTAAATTAAATAATTAATGAATCAGATTCTCAGCTGAAGTCTGAATCGTCCGATACTAGCGATGCTGAAGTCAAATATCATTTCTCGTATAGCATAAAAATTATTGACTACAGGTATAAGGAAAGTCATTAAAAATCGTCGAAATTTTACTAAAATTAATTGACTAATCAACCATTTATACTATGCTCAGCCTCAGGTTCTATTATACCTTCTTTTTCTTTATCTTGCATTTCCAAATCTGGACTTTGTTGAGAACTTTTTGTTTTCTGAGTGGAAAAACAGCCACTTCCAGATAGGTAGTCCAAAAAATAGCTACTTCCACGTTAAACTTCATTTAGTGGCCTAATATTTGACTGATACTGGCAATACCGAAGATGAAGTATGCCTCTAAAAATAATGACTATAAGGAAAGTCATTGAAAATCCTTGAAATTATACAAAAATTGACTGAAAATATCACAAAATAAGTATTGTGAAAATTTTTAAAAAAATGATGAAATTTTTGAAAAATTAAATAACGATTGAACAAAAATTGGATGAAATATTTTAAAAACTGCAATATGGATCAGTGCCAGACCTTGTTCATAATTTGCTCAATCTGCCAGGAAAAACGTTTTTTGATACTGTAGGTATTTTTTTTTTTACTGAAAATACAAATAATAGGAATATAATTACAACTGTAAAGTCAAAACTCACTGAGATACTTAGGTATAAACAACTTTTTGGGATATGCTAAATATTTTTTTCGGTGTGTTCTTCAACTTGTGTTGAAATAGAATTATGTACATACATGTAATTTTCTAAATGTTATTGACGTTTATAAATCCAGCCCACCCTCCCCCCCCCCGAGAGAGAGATACACGGAAAACTAAAACAATGAAAACAACCTGAAAACAACCTGAAATCAACGTAAAACCAAGACGAGCAGTTGCACTGATATTCTGCAACCAACTCACCTTGGTCGAATCAAAAAATTAAAGTACCATTTTTTCTAATTTTTCAAGCGCTTTCTTTTGATACCATAACAAAGTTTCAACAATAATAATTGGCGGACTTAGATTTCAGCACAATTTTGTCATTTTTGTCAAATTCTTCCGGATCTGCAATAGCCGGCTACTGAACAAACGGCTGAACCAATTTTGAAGAAATTTTGGAATTAGGATCTACTCATCAAGTGCTCTGAACTTTCAGAATAAGATTTTGAAATTTGACCCTTCACCCCCCCCCCTCATTTGGGTCCAAATTGTCTGATACTGGCAATACTGTAGGCAAAGATCGTCTCTAGTACCTCATAGCATAAAAATTATTGACTAAAAGGAAAGTCATTAAAAATGCTCGAAATTATACTAAAATTGACCAATAATATCATAAAATTAGTACCTAAATTGTGATAATTGAAAAAAAGTTGATGAAATTGTTGAAAAATTAAAGAACGATTGAACAAACATTGCATGAAACATTTTAACTTGTTAACTTGCTAGGTAAAATATAATTTGAGTGCTTAAATTGACGTTTTGTGAAAAAACAACGAGTTGATCAATTGTTGATGATTGTGAGTAGAACGTTGAACGTTGTTCCATCAGTTGGAGCTTCGAATGCTCCTACATACAAATTCTTTGCTTTCAGAGATTTTTTCCAGCTGACCTAATGTATTCAGGGAAAGAATTACAATTAGTAGAATTTCCAACAACAAACTACAATTTTTTTGACTTTTGAGACAACTATTGGCATTTTAGGTTGTCTTCAATGTAGCTAGGGAATGCTTTGTGAAAAAACAACGAGTTGATCAATTTTTGATGGTTGTGAGTGGAACGTTGAACGTTGTTGACCAATCAATCACTTTTATTACGCTCAGCTTCAGGTTCTGTTAAACCTTCTTTTTCTTTATCTTGCATTTCCAAATCTGGACTTTGTTTAAAACCTTTTGTTTTCCGGGTGGAAAAATACCTACTTCCAGATTGTCCATGCTAACTGTGAAGTAAGAATTAATGCAATGAAGTCACGAAGGGGGCGAGGGGTGTACAGTAGAATTAATCGAATTAATGAAATAAGTACTTACGTACATTTTTTTTCAGATTTGACAGAGGTTGAATCTTATATATAATGATAGATTCTTTTACTCATTTAACATATAACAATAAAAAGTAAACTAACCCTGATTATCAGCTGAAGTCCAAATTGTCTGGTAATATACCGAAACCAAAGATCGTCTCTAAGAATTATTAACTACCTAACATGGACCGAAAATATCATAAGATAAGTGTGTCGAAGAAATTGAAAAAAAATGAAATTTTTGAAAAATTAAATAATGACTGAACAAACATTGCATGAAACATTTTTAAAACTTGTCAACTTGCTGAAACATAATTTGAGTGTTCAAATTTGACAGAAACTTCATGAAATGAAAAATGTGATCAAAGTATCTTTTTCTTCATCTCGCATTTCCAAATCTCGACTTTGTTGAGAACTTTGTTTTTTACGTGGAAAAATAACTGCTACCAGATCGTCTACTGTCCATGTTGTGTGAATAAATTGTTTACATTTTGACATGGGTTGAAGTTGTATGTAGGTATAGGTACCATCTAAACCACAGGGTCTTACCCATGTAAAGTATCATGAATTCATGATAATAAAAGTAAAATCAACTCAGATTATCAGCTGAAGTCTGAATCGTAGGATACTGGCAATACTATGAAGCCGAAGATCGTCTCTAGTATAGGTGGCATACAAATTATTGACTATAGGAAGTCATTAAAAATGCTCGAAATTTTACTAAAATTGATCAAAAATATCAGAAAATGAGTATTGTAAAAATTGAAAAAAAATGATGAAATTTTTGAAAAATTAAATAACGATTGAACAAACAATCGCATGAAACATTTTTAAAACAAAAACTTGTTAGCCACCTAAAATACAATTTGAGTGTTTAAATTGACAGAAACTTCATGAAATTAAAAATGGTAATATGTGATGAAAGTATAATTTAAAAGATCTGATCAAACGTATGAAGGCACCAATGATGGGGGCCACTTCGAATATGGAACAGCGCCAGATCTTGTTCTGGTAATAAGCGTAATCTGCCAGGAAAAAATGTTTTCTGATGTATTTTTCTCCATAAAGACAAAATGTTCCTGCATACAAATTCTTTGCTTTTGGAATTCCATTTAGTGAAATATTAATGGAGAAATATGACCCATTCAAAAATAAAAGGTCAAAGTTTTTGAATAATGCCATGAATGAGGTGTTTCGAGACCTAACATGGATTTTTTCCAGCTGACCTAATGTATTCAGGGAAATGAATTACAATTAGTGCAGAATTACATATTTACTTCAGAATTTCCAACAACAAACTACAATTTTTTTGACTTTTGAGACAACCATTGGCATTTTAGGTTGTCTTCAATGTAGAGCACGTTTTGTGAAAAAACAACGAGTTGATAAATATTATTTGATGGTTAATAGTCGAACGTTGAACTTGTTGACTAATCAATCACTTTTACTAGAACCTGAGGCATTAAACCTTCTTTTTCTTTATCTTGCATTTCCAAACCTGGACTTTGTTTAGAACCTTTTGTTTTCCGGGTGGAAAAATACCTACTTCCAGATTGTCCATGCTAACCGTGAAGTGTACAGTATATTTTTTCAGACATTACAGGGGTTGAAATCATATATTGTATGTATATATGTACAATAGATTCTTACTCAAGTACTTATTAACATAACAATAAAAGTAAACCAACTTTGATTATCAGCTGAAGTTTGAATTGTCTGATACTTGCAATACTGAAGCCAAAGCACGTATCTAAAAATTATTGACTATGAGGAAAGCCATTCAAAATCCTCGAAATTTTAGTAAAATTGACAGAAAATATCATAAAATAAGTATTGTAAAAATTGGAAAAAAATTATGAAGTTTTTGAAACATTAAATAACAACTGAACAAACATTGCATGAACATTTTTTTAAAATTTCAACTTGTTGAATTGTAATTTGAATGATCTAATTGACAGAAACTTCGTGAAATGAAAAATGGTAAAAACTAAAATGTGATCAAAGTATCTTTTTCTTTATCTCGTATTTCTAAATCTTCACTTTGTTGAGAACTTTTTTTTTCAGGTGGAAAAATAACCACCAACAGATACCTAGTCCAGTCTAACCATGAAAGTGTAAATTGAATAATTAATGAACCAGATTCTCAACTAAAGTCTGAATCGTCCGATACTAGCAATACTGAAGTCAAAGATCATTTCTTGTACTTCTAGCATAAAAATTATTGACTATAAGGAAAGTCATTAAAAATCGTCAAAATTTTACTAAAATTGGTTGACTAATCAACCATTTATACTATGCTCAGCCTCAGGTTCTATTAAACCTTCTTTTTCTATATCTTATTGCATTTCCAAATCTGGACTTTGTTGAGAACTTTTTGTTTTCTGAGTGGAAAAATAGCCACTTCCACATATACGGGCAAAACGAACAATTTTTTTTTGATCTTTAATTCTGGTTTTCCCACAACAACTTTTTTTCAATTTTTTTCAAAACACCCGGGCAAAAGGAATAATTACCCCGGGCAAGAGGAAAACCAATGAAATTTGGTCAAAAAGTGTGAGGATAAACTCAATTTATTGTGAAGGAGATAACATTGGTGATAAACAAAGGTCATTAGTGTTAAAACCAATTCTTAAAAAAATTTTTGAGTGTGTTGTGGGTAAGTTTTGGTGGATATTGCATAGTAATCATACATCGCATAATTCAGAAAAAAACGAGTTGCATGTGATACGATTGTCATTGCCTCTGGATCTGTTAAGGGAACTTTTGAGTATTCGCTAGCTTTCTAAATTAATTTTGGTAGTAACACATCATCAAAATCCTATTTTTTTTGAAATTTTAATTTTTTCCATTACAAAAGCCTATCTAATTATTCCTTTTGCCCTGTTCCTCTCACCCGAAACCACATGACTTGAATTTTTTTTCAAAATTACGTCCATAAGAGTCAAACTGATAGAAATGGTGTGAGTGGATAAAATTTACTTCAATTTGAGATCTTACTTACGTTTGTAGGTACTCTGGTATTGAAATCATTTGAAAAATTAAAAACCTTTTTATGAAATTCAACTACTCGAAATCACAAAGTGGGTTCTCAGAAAAAAACAAACCTAGTTATTGCAAATTTTTTAGTTGCAAAATATTCCGCAATCAAAACGCTATCAAATGACAGTTTAACCAACTTCCTACCTGTATTAGAAAAAATGTAATTCAAGGTATTCCTCTTGCCCGGGCTTCCCCCAGTCCAAAAAATAGCTACTTAGAAACTTATCTATCAATTCCGTAGGTACTTGTCTGATACAGGCAATACCGAAGCCATAGTACGACTCTAAAAATTATCGACTATAAGAAAATTCATTAAAAATCCTCGAAGTTTTACTAAAATTATCCGTAAATATCATAAAATAAGTATTGTGAAAATTGAAAAAAAAGATGAAATTTTTGAAAAATTAAATAACGATTGAACAAACATTGCATAAAACATTTTTAAACTTGTTAACTTGTTGAAATATAATTTGAATATTTAAATTGACAGAAACTTCATGAATAAATGATGATAATGATGAAAAATGGTAAAATGCGATCAAAGTACCTACATAATATAATTAATTTAAAAGGTCTGTATAAGAGTAAAGGCACCAATTATGGACCAGTCTGCAATATGGATCAGCACCAGACCTTGTTGGTAATTAGCTCAACCTGTTAGAAAAAAAGGTTTTGTGATACTGTATAGGTAGATATTTTTCACTGAAAAGACAAAAATATGACAAAAATTACAACTATGAAGTCAAAACTCACTGAGAAATCTAAGTACTTACATACAAAAAAAAAAAACTTTTTGGATATGCTGCACACTTTTCTACTTGTATTCTTCAACTTGTGTTGAAATAATATGATTATGATGTACTTATCATGTAATTTTATAAATGTTACTGACGTTTATATAAATTATAATATTGAAAAAGTAGGTAATTTTTGCTAATGTAATCAGTTTTTGTTAAAAGTTAAGGTACCTATTGGTAGTTACAGATTATTAAAAAAAATATCATTTATTTCTGTTCCTAACACAAAAAAGTTATTTACAAGTTTTTTGATTTTTTAAAAACTTAGATGTACCGTATGTATAGGCTTAATTCTATTTAATCCACAATATAAGTTATTGGTTCTAATAAAGCATTTGCAAGTTGAATAGGATGATCTTGTAAATGATTTTGATGTCTTCTAGCAAATTTAGATGTTTCTTGAGTACTTATAATTGTTGAAATGTAGTGCAAAGTTTTTTTGTTTTTTTTTAAATAGAGTGCACTAATATGAACCACCAGTGATACATACATATTAAACTTTTTACTCATTTTCATCATTTCTTACAGCTACCAAAAAAAGGAAATGATGTTTTAAAACATGAAAATATGATTATTTTGAAATTTTATTGGTGGTCCATATTAGGGGTCCAAAATTTTGAACCACCATTTTGACACTACTTGTCATTCAACAATTGAAAAAAATCAAAATTAACGTACACTGCTTAGAATATTTTTTTGTTCATTTCTACAAATAAAATAAGTAATGATATTTTTAAAAACATAAAAATAGGTATGTTTATTTTGAAATTTTATAAGTGGTCCATATTAGGCATCAAATGGAAAACAAATGGAAAATGTATTCTATTGATAGAAAAACAAAAACTATGAAACTTTTCTGGAAGATTTGTTATTTTAGATGTACATATTATCCACGTAATAGGCCATTCCACCTCAATTCGACCAACGTTTTTGAGTCACGTCCCTCAATTTCACTCATGTTTTTTTTACAATGTCTACCCACCCATAAGTAAGAAACTTGCAACCAGTTCGGTCTCTGCAGGCCTCTCAGGACGGGGGTACGGGTGCTTCAATTATTTTCACATTATATATATAATGTGAAAATAATAGAAGCACCCGCACCCACACCCTGAGGGGGCTGCAGGGACCGAACTGATTGCAAGTTTCTTTACATATGGGTGCAGACACTAAAAAAAATTGAGTGAAATCGAAAAACATGACTTTCAAAATCACATTTTTTTGGTCGAATTGACATGGAATGATGGATAATTTATTAATGTATCAATTTTATTATAATGTTTCAATCAATACCTAAACTAATCAACTTGTTAACATCAAAACCGCTGATTAAATTTAGTATCATTGGTCTTTTTGAAATAATTTAAGATGTTAACTTAGACGAGTAAGATAAAATTAAATAGATACTCACAATACCAGTAACCAATTCAACATTTGTAAAATTTTGATTATAAAATTATCATAAGAAAATAATCAAGAATTTTCAATCATAATGGCAATTTCTTAACATAAGTAGACTACCCATTACCATCATATTTTGAACATTAACTCACACAACATTCAAGATGAAAGGACTCACCATCATTTTCTTATTTTTCAATGGAATTGCATCAGTTTTTCAACTTTCACTTTCTCAAACAGTAAGTAATACAATATGTATAATTATCACTTTCATTGTCAAACTGTAGGTACCTAATATCAGATTTTATACTATAGTGTTATGTTGATTTTAGGACTTTACTCCTGGTGTGAATGCTGAACATGAAGCGTTGCTTCGTTTAGGATACAAAGATATCTCTGCAGTAGACTGGAAAGTTGCTTTTGCACGTCTTGCAGAAAGATATGTAAGTAGATTTATTTTTGTTAGCTCTTCATCATTTATTTATTGTATAGAGATAAGAGGTCCATTCTCACACATGAGATATTGCAGGAATCATAATATGTAGAATGATTTATGTTCTTATTGTTTGAAAATCATGTTTTTTGTATTATTATTTTAGATGAAGTTACAAGGAGATTTTGAAAAGGTGAAAGATGATCTTAAGAAAGAATGTCTCATGGAATCAATAACATGGAAAATTGAATTCTGGGAGGCTATGCTGGCCCCAGAGTATAAGTTTTTTGGAAGACAGAATATTTTGCTATATGCGATGTTATCAAATGATATCATGGCCTACATGTATGTCCACAAAGAACGATGGGTATGGATCATGAAGAACAGTTCAGATACCATAGTAAAGAAACTGAATGAATTTATAAAGAATAATTTGAATGGCGATATCGATTCGTTTTGCTTAAGAATTGCTGGTTTTTTTAAGTATGCTCCATCTCGATCAGAACATACCCCTCCGTTGCACGAATACAATGTAGAAGAAGTAGACGAAATCATGCGCAATAAATTTAATATTTATGATAATATCACATTAGGAATTGTTCATTTTTTTATGAAAACATAAGTGAATAAATTTCGGCAAAAACATTTACTTACTACAATTTTTAAAAAATTAATATAGGTACACTGGTACACATATTCTGTTAGCTTTAAACGTTCGAGCAGTAAGTCAGTATTTATATTTTTTTCATTTAAAATTTTTTCAATTAAATTAATGATCAAAAAATTAAGAATAAGAAAGAAAAATGGTCAAAACAGGATAACAATTTTCAAAAATTTTAAAAAGTGTTTCAAAAAAGCTTTAAAATTAGATAGATAGCATAAAAATTATTGACTAGGTATATGGTAAGCTATTAAAAAATCATGTAAATTGTAGTAAAATTGCACATACAAAAATATAATAAAATAAGTACTTGTTGTAAAAATAATTGAAAAAAAGGATGGAATTTCTAAAAAATTAAATATCGATTGAACAAACATTTCATGAAACATTTTTACAACTTGTTAATTTGTTGGAATACTCGTATGAAATTGGAGTGTTGCAAACTGACCGAAATTTCATAAAACGAAAAATAGTAGTCATTTTGAAGAAAAAAATTCAGAATACATATCATTTAAAATATCTGATTACCTATATGAATTCTTGGGATCCAGAAAGGTATACTTCGTGTAATTTCCTACACCCTCTTGGCTGCTCTAAAAAATCTCTAAAATTGGGTGTAAATATTGCATTGAAATGTTCAGAAATTCGTGTCATAATTTTTAAAAGAGCCTTTCAGGGTAAGATAGTGAAATTCGCACTTTCTCCGATTTGGTTGAAACTCACCCAAAATGTTAGTTTGGATGTAAAACCATCCCAAAAATTATTTTGAGCCAACCCCCCCCCCCCCTCCACCCCCACCCGAGAAATGTGCCTAGATATACGTGCTTAAAATCGTGAATTCCCGTTCTCCAGAGGGGGCGATCCAAACATTTTGAAACTTTCACAGAAAATAGTCACTAGGTTGGTGCATGTGTGGAATTTTTTCGAAAAAAATGTCATTTGAGATTTTTTGGGGCGGTTCAAAATTTCAAAAATCAGTAGAAAAAAACCGGGAGGGGGGGCCTCTGCGAAATTCTCTTAGAAATTTAGTTACACCCTAAGGTATAACATATAATTTTCCCAAGAATGTTTGAAAAAAACATGTATCTGCAGTACTACCACGCGTTTTGTCAACATTGTTCCACGACACCACCGTGGGAAAACTTCACCTATCGCGCGCTCTCAAACTTGGTTTTTTTTTGAAAACCCCATTGAAATACCATAGTTGCCATCAAAGGTTTTTTTGGTGAATATTTTTTAGAGTGGTGTGGTGAACAACAGAGCTATACATACAAGAATTTTCAACTCCCTCCCTTCGTATTTACCCTTCAAAATTGTGTTTTTAAACTGATTTTTTATGCTTTTTACTAACAATGAAAATTGCGAGATACAATATGTGTCGTTTCTGCATGATTCGATACCGCTGAGCATGAAAATGACGTCAGGTTTTCTGCTAATTTAGCCCCTCCACAGCCTTCAGCCCCCACCACAATTTTTACTACAAACTTTTAAAATAAATTTACTTTGATGATATTGGTGTCATTCTTATATATGGTTCGAACCTCCCAAGCACGAATATGGCGTTTGATTTTGTTTTATACTCACCCGGCCCCTCCATAGCCTCAGCCCCCTCCTCAATTTCCACTATTTTTGAAATGGAGTTACTTTCACAAAATTGGCGTCGTTTCCAAGAGACCTAAATCCAAATTCAGACATCTTATTTCGTTTTGCTCATACACACACTCTCCATCGGGGGGAGGGGGTGCTGACGCTCTGGAGGGCATAAAATATGTAGTAAAAATTTAGGTGGGGGCTGAATACTCCAGAGGGGCTAGATTTTAGTGTAGCAGGAAATCTGACGTCATATTGGTGCTCAGCGGTATTGAATCATGCAGAAACGACACCACATTCATTATTATTTGATTCTCCCAAAATTCTCATTTTATCCCCCCCCCCCTTGGCACCTTTTTTTCAATTTTTCACTATGACGCACCAAAACAAAAGTTTTGAAAAAAATATACTTAAGGGGTCAAAAATACATCCAAAAAACGTGTTTTAAATATTGTATGTACCACGCAATTTTCATTGTTAGTAAAAAGCATAAAAAATCAGTTGGAAAACACAATCATCATCATCGAGTCGTATAACCGCTCACAATATTGAAGGGTAAATACGAAGGGAGGGAGTTGAAAATTCTTGTAGGTATAGCTCTGTTGTTCACCACACTACTCTATAAAATATTCACCAAAGAAACCTTTGATGGAAACTATGGTAGGGTTTTCAAAAAAATCCAAGTTTGAGAGCGCGCGATAGGAGAAGTTTTCCCACGGTGGTGTCGTGGAACAATGTTGACAAAACGCGCGGTAGTACTGGAGAGTGGAGATACATTTTTTTTTTCAAACTTTCTTTTTTTTGACCATGTTGCACCCCCCTTTGGGACCTTGGGAAAATTATATGATATACCTTAGGGTGTAACTAAATTTCTGAGAAAATTTTGCACAGGCCAGTAGGCCACCTTCCCGTTTTTTTCTACAATTTTTGAAATTTTAACCCCCCCCCCAAAAAAAAACAAATATGACACCCCTCCAGAGAACGGGAATTCTTAATTTTAAGCACGTATAGGCACACTTCTCGGGTAGTGGTGGGGGGGGGGGGGGGTTAGCTCAAACAATTTTTTGGGGTGGTTTTACATCCAAACTGACATTTTGGGTGAGTTTTAACCAAATCGGAGAAAGTGTTGATTTCACTATCTTACCCGGAAAGAAAGGCTCTTTTCAACTCTAAAAGAAGATTTTTGAATCATAACTCGATAATCGAAAATCGAATAATCGAATTCCAAGAATCGATTCATTTGCGATTTTTGATCTCAAATACAATTCATGTTCAATAAAATGCATTAATCTCAGCCTCAAATCGATTGATCGAACGCCAAAAATCAATATTGACAAAAATCACGTTATTTTGACTCTCTAAAAAAACTATTCTTTGATTTTCAATCTGATCAAATTCATATTTGTTTTTGTTCAGAAAAAATTGACCAAAAAATTAGTTCCAATTTTTTTTTAAAATTGATTGGTATCTACCTATACTAAATAAACCAATTTCTGGAGGATTTGTTTTTTCAGATACTTACTATTTACTTGAGTAGGTACCTATTAATGTATCAATTTTATTATAATTAACTAAGCTAATCATCTTTAATATTAATATCACTGCTTTAATTTTTCATTGAAGTTTTTAAATAAATGCATAAGTATGGTAACTTATCTAGAGGTACAGTTGGAGTGAGACAAAATCAAATATTCCTAATACCGGTAACCAATTCAACGTTTGTAAAAATTTGATTATAAAATTATCATAAGAAAATAATCAAGACTTTTTTATCATCGTGGCAATTGCCTAACATAGACTAGGTACTACATGATCATATTTTGAACATTCTTACAAAACATTCAAGATGAAAAGACGCGCCATAATTTTCTTATTTTTCAATAGAATTGCATCAGTTTTTCAACTTCCACTTTCTCAAACTGTAAGTAATACCTAATATCACTAATCACTTTCATTGTCAAACTGTAGGTATAGGTACCTAATATCAGGTTTTATGCAATAGTGCTATGTTGATTTTAGGACATTACTACTGGTCTAAATGCTGAACATGAAGCGTTATTGCTTCGTTTAGGATACAACGATACATCTGCAATAGACTGGAAAGTTGCTTTTGCACGTCTTGCAGGAAGACATGTAAGAAGATTAATTTTTGTTGGCGCTTGATAATTAATTTATTGTATAGATAGGAGGTTCATTCTCACATGAGACATTGAAGGAATCATATAGAATGATTTTTTATGTTCACACTGTTTGCGAATCATGTTTTTTATATCTATTTCAGATATATTTAGAGGAACTACTTAGAAAAGAACGTCTCATGGCATCAATAAAATCAAAAATTGAGTTCTGGGAAGATATGCTGACACCGAACTATAAGTTTTTTGGAAAGCAGAAAGATAACACTGTGAATGTGGATTTACACAAAGAACGATGGAAGTGGATAGTCCTGAACTGCAGATCTGATCCCTTTGTAATAAAAATAAGTTTATTTATAAAGAATCATCTGAATGGCGATTTTGATTCGTTTTGCACAAGAATTTCTTGGTTTTTTACATTTACAACTCGATCAGAAGATATACCTCCGTTGCATCAATACAATGTAGAAGAAGTAGACGAAATAATGCGCTCTAAATTTAAAGTTAACGATAATATCACATTAGAGCTAATTCATTTTTTTATGAAAACATGAATGAATGTGATTAGTTGAAATAAATTTATGGCTGGTGCGTTGTTGAGTTTATTAAAATTCATTGTAAATACCTAGGTAAAGTTAGTTTTTTTTTTCTTTTCCAATCCTGACTAGCTATTTTTATCTGTGAAATTTACACACCCAGTATGTCATCATTTTTTTAGATTTTTGTAAAAATTTTCGAACTTGCGAAGGCGTTTGCTCGCTTTGGTTCAATTTAAGCATGTAAAAAAGCACAAGATTTATACCAGTACTTGAAAAAATCACTCTATTTCCACAGCTTATCCTAGACCGGGTGAAAAAAAAAAGGTAAACAGCCGCCTTAGCGAATACATTCTATAAAAATAAATTCAACATCGATTGCCCAGCAGGGTAAGAGGAAAAAAAGAACATCCCTCCGGCTTCATCTCCGGTTTACACAGATGCTAGATATAGGCCTCAGAGAGAGCGTTTTCACTTGATTTATTCGATGGTGCAATCTAGTCAGCCAAATTATCGCGCACCAGAGAAGGACAATGTGTAGAAAATACGTACACGTGATAGACCAAACTAGATACTTTTTTCTCATTTCCTGGAAATTTTTTCAAGTGGACGGGAAATTAAAGTGTCAAAAATTCAGAATTATAATGTTCTCGCTGCCGGTGAAATGAGATGGCCAAAAATGATTTACAAGCGAAAAAAAATTTCCTCTAGGTGAAAAAAAAATTACTTGACATTGCGGCGTAATCTCTCTATCAAATCGTAACGCCTTCGAGGCAAAAAATAAATATATTTTATTGACCACTTCAAGTTTGTGTTTTTTTTTTCTCTATACCTTTAAATACACTTCAACGACTAATTTAAATTTCACCGTTTTCATGGCTCGTGAATTATTATGGTTATTTTTATTGGATACTAAAAATTTAAGTTATTACTGCAAAATGTTTGCGGTGTTTTTTACTTCAGCGATAGACTCTTTTTTTTTGGTAGGTAGGTATCTGAAGCACAGACGATAATTTTTGCTGTTCGAGCGAAAGTAAACTTAACGGCTGTTTATAATAAATGTAGTTTTTTCTAGATACTTTTCGCTGACTTGGAGATATTTTATTTTTAACATACTCGCGTAAAATATGAAATAAGATTCTCATTATTCCTAATCGTTCGTTTGAGAAGTTATTTGTTTGAGTTTGGAGCCCTAAATTTTAGATTTTTGAAAACCATACCTAGGTAAATTAAAGTGTGATTTGCAGTATTCGAAAATTATAAGAAATTTTGAGCTCAAAAATGTTCAAAAATGCTCGTAAATAATTTTTATTGAAAGATTTAAATTTTTCGTAAAATTTTAACCAGATCAGGACACTTTCAAAATTTTGAATATCACTTATCTAACCTACATAATTTTGTGCTCAAAACTCCTCAGAACAGCTTTTAAGGCATTTTCGTTGCCATTTTTGATTCTTTCTCGAAATTTAAACCAGTTTTCATAGATACGACACTCGTTCAAAGATCACAAAAATTATAATTCGTGACTATATGGCCGTGCATCTTACTTTGCAAAGTTGGAATTTTGGGTGAGAAAATAAAATTCCCTTTGTTTCATTTTTCCCCATCTGCAAAAAAGTTGAAAAAATCACAAAAAAATTCAATGCATCAAAAATCTTTCTTTTTGTGTCAACATTTTTCTGAATAATCCCCTTTTCAAGTAAAAAATGTCTCCGGTCCTTTGAACCATATTGGCTCCCTCATAAGGAGCCCTTCAAAGCTGAAAAATCACAAAAAATGAGAATAATTCAAAATCAGGAAAAATTTTAGAAAATACATATCTCATTTCCTCATTAGAATTGTTCTACATAATCCTCCTTTGAAGAAAATAAATTTCGTTAGACTCTCAAATGATGTTGTCTCTCTTGTACAGAGCCCTGAAAATTAGGGGAAAAAAGGTAAAAATTGATACCTGTAGAAATTCTTTGAAAATTTTTCAATGTACAGAATCTTTCAAAATAAGCACATTCTCAAGAAAAACCCTCCCATTGGCCCTCCAAATGATGTTGGTCCCCTTTGTACTTTTATGAAGCCTCCAAAGTTGAAAAATAAAATATCAAAAAAAATGTAAAATTGATGCCTGCAGGTTCAAATTATTTGAAAATTTTTCATCTCTTAGCAGAATACTTCCAAACAGGCCTCCTTTTTCACTCATTTTTTAGGGGCACGCTAATTCTCAAAAATTGCAAGTCTGTAAAATCAACTCAAAGTAGGTGCAAAATAAATTGCAAGAAGAACTGGAAAAACGAAAGGAAGACAAGTTGGAAGAAGAACAAGGTAGGTATCAAAGAAAAGTGGCAAGAATGGAAGCGAAAGGTTAAAACAACAGCAGAAAAGTCTATTCCACTCAAAGGAAAAAGAAAACACAAACCATGGATAACTCAAGAGATACTGGATCTGATGGAAGGATGAAGAAAAGCAAACAGACCAAGTATTAGTGAATACACAGCACTAAATAACAAGATAGCTTAGTGTCCAAAAAATCGATATCTTTTTTATGGTGGATATTAGTAGTACTTAGGGTGCTGAATCCGACTGTGGGGGGTTGAAACGTTCGCGAACGATTCTCTTGACCCTAAATCTGAGGTCAAAAAATAGAGCAACTACAGTAAAAGTTGAATTTTTTTTTTTTGATTTTCTTAAAAGGTATGTTCTGGGGAGTCGAAATACAGATTTTTGCAACAATCGGCCCACATTTGGAGGATTTGTGCCATATTTTGGAATTTGAGTAAGGCTTGAGCTGGAAAAATCAACTCTTTTCACATTGAACAAATTTCTTACAAAACGTGATAAATTTAATAATAATAACTTATTTTTCATTAATAATTCATACTCGGGTAGTTTTTGCAACATTTTTGGTGAAAAATTCAAAAAAATCGATTTTGGGAAATTTTGATTATTGGACTTGGTAACCTTGAATGCAATGATTTTGAAAAAAAATATTGGGTTATGTTGGCGCTCATGGGGGCCAAAAGTGGTGCAAGTTTCATGGACCTACAAATTTTAGATTGCCTGATACATAAAATTGACGTTTTGGATACTAGGTTGGTTTTCTTGTGACAGATCACATATAAGCGAAGAAAAGACGGAAAGTATTGTGTTAACAATCAAGAAACAGAAGAGGTCTGGATCAGCTAAATACAAGAGTTGTATGGAGATGACACACATTGGCTCAAATCAGGGATGTTCCGTCAAATAACTAAAGTTATTTTACTGTAAAATAACTGTGTAAAATAACGTAATTTTACATTGTCAAATAATGCGAATTGTTTGACACATGTCAAATAACTAAAAAAAATGTAAAAAAACTACAAAAATGCTCAAAATCAAATTCTCACAAGCCAATTAACAAGTACTAAATTTGAGTATAATTAGATTTGAAAGTTTTGTGAAAATAAATGTGAAAAGGAATGAGATGAGATCAATGGGTACTGTTGGAAGAGCAATCATTGTGAAAACAAATCCGAATAATGATATTAATGAATAAATTTTCATTGACTCGACTGTGATTTTGTGTTTTAAACGTTATTTCATGAGATGAAATGAAAGTGTTACTTTTTGCAGCCTTACTGGTGGTAATTTATTTAAAATTTTTCCATTTTGAAACGAATTTTGACTCGTAATCATTCATAATTCATTCTTAAGCTGAAAAATTACTGAGTTATCAGTTGTTATCAGTGAATTTTCCTTGTCTGTGATTGGCTGAATTATTTTACATTCTCAAATGTAATTTTACATGTTATTTGACACTAATAGTTATTTGACAGTTATTTGACATGTAATGTCAAAAAAGTTATTTGACATGTCAAGGAACATCCCTGGCTCAAATGGAAGTTTCATCCCAGAAACCACAAAGCAGTGGGGGAAGATCTGATACCAGTTGACTTGATTAAACATCTAACACCAGAGTACAAAAAGCAGTGGTTGAAGAATTGAAGATAATAAATGAAATATACAATGAAGGTACTCTGCCTAAGGACTTCAAAGCAGTAAATGTCGTACCAACCCTATTGACAAAAATTATGAGATAACATGCTAAAACGCATGCTTTTATGCATAGCACAAGCAATGCGTGAATTTGGACATTTTTCAAAAAAAGCATGCGATTCAGCCTGCAAATATCATGCGTAAAAGTAATGTTAAAGCATGTAAAATGAAAGTTATAAAATTGTAAAAAAAATTTTGCCTTGGGTAGGAATCAAACCCGGGATCCATAGTTTCAATTTTTCGGCGTTACCTAACCCACTCCGCCACTTTGCTGCTTGCAAAGAGCAAAGTTATTTCCGCATAAATGTTTGCATTTTTTGGACTTTGGAGAAAAATGTAAAAATTCAATGAGTTCACAACATACAAACATTTATGCTGAAATAACTCCACTCTTTGCAAGCAGTGAAGTGGCGAGTGGGCTAGGTAACGCCAAAAAACAGAAACAGCGAGTCCCAGGTTTGATCCAGGGCAAAACATTTTTTCAATTTTTCTTTCATTTTACATGCTTGAACATTACTTTTACACATGCTTTTTGCAGACTGAACCACATGTTTTTTTTTTTTGAAAAAAGTCCAAATTCAGGCATACACATCTACACGCCTGTTTTTATGCATAATTTTGTCAATAGGGAATACCAAAAAAGAACAACTTGCAAAAATGCTTTGAATATAGAACCATCTCATTAATGAGCCATGCACTGAAGCTACTTACCTACTCACCATCATAAATGCCAGAATTGAAAAGAAGATTGATGAAATTTTTTCAAGTTGACAAAAAGTCGTAATGTTTTTTCATCAAAATTCTCAGGAAGTAGGTAATGTATGGGCTTGGTGGTGTAGTGGGTTGAGCCACGGCTTTCTGAACAAGAGGTTCCCGGTTGGCAAAACGGCATTTTTTAGACAGTGCATCTGAATAGGGATATGACCACATATCAGTCAGAATGTATTTTCTGACTGCCAAAACGGCAATATCTGACTGTTGTTCTGAGTGTCCACGCTCAGATCTCCACTCAGTCTTCTGACGAGTCACCGCCATCTTGGAATTTCAAAAAAATACTTGTTTCTGATTGGTTGATTGTAGTCAGACTGCGAATCTGACTGTCAAACGGCAATTTCTGACTGCAGAAATGATTAGTCAGATATCACCAGAAATGTGCCAATCGGGTTGTGGGTTCAAATCCTGCTAGAGATGCAGGCGTTAATGTGTAATGTACAGTATACATTGTAGTGCATTTAACATCTATTACACGTTAAGCTCCAAGCACCAGAACAGCAGAGGCAACAGAAACGCATGCAATCTGTTGCTGGTATCAAAAAGCTGTAACTGGTTGAGCAACTATAGGTAGCAGTGATTATGGAACTCAGGGTTGTAAAAACCTGGCTAGTGATGTATGAGCTACTTTGTAGATAGCGTAGAAAGCAACGGGAAACTACTACGTGAAAGCTCAAAACAATGTCGATTCCCTAGAACAATCGCAGTGGCAATAGGCATTCGCCTCACCCTGTTAGGGTACCACAAAAATGTGATTTCCAATGTCCTGTAAAGGAGAAGGAACCACGACAACAACGAGGTAATGTATAGTCAAATGATCGAAATTTTTGTGAAAATTGATCAGAAATTTTCACTTTTTAGTTTTTTGCTAAAACGTCCAAAAAGCTGACCATCTCTTGTTTACCTATTTCAAATGAATTTTCCTCCAGAAAAATATGTCTCATTTGTTTGGAAAATAACGCCGAAAGTGATCAAATTATTTTGGTCTCCCATAAGCAAAAATTCTGGCTATAGTTCAACTGATTCAGATAAAATAAAACTTGAAAAATCAAAATCATTTATAACTACGAAATCAATGTTTCAACAAATCAAATTATTTTTATTGATTTAGGGAGGGATCAAGTTCCACTTTTTCACTGTGGAGGTAGAAGGATGGGGCAGGAGGGCAAATTGAAAACATCAAATAGTGCTTTTCTGATGAAGATCAACCAAATCCTAGGATTAAAATTGGAAAATAATAAACATGAAAATAATAATTTTTTTTAAAATTGAGGAAAGGGACAAGTTCCACTTTCTCATTATGTAGAGGGGTGAAAAATATTCAACAATTGTTAATGAAAATGAACGAAATTTAAGGATTAGAAGGTGAAAAAACACAAAAAGTTCCATTCTTCGGATTTCTTATACATTTTGAGGGGGGGGGGGGCTCCTGGCAAGACTTATTTTTACTAACGTGATTTGGAGACATTTTTCACATGAAATCAGACAACTGTAGGGTGTTAACAAATAATATCTACACAACTTTAAGGGGTGGGACCGAAGAAAAAATATATTTTTTTTTCATGTGTATATAAGGTAGGTAGAGGTACTAGGTACACAATTAATTACACATCCTTTTTGTGACCAATTTTGAGTACAAAAACTGCCATAAAATGCTCAAAAATCATTTTCGTTGAAATATTTGAACTAAATGATCACAAACTTCACCAGCTGTTCTGAAAATTTGCATACCACCTTTCAAAAATTTGAATTCCTGGGAACACAATTAGATATGATTTCATGTATTTTGCGAAACGTTTGCTAGGAAAAAAATGTCATCAGATCTACTTAAAACCCTCAAAGAATGCGTCAAAAATATTTTTAAATACCCCACAATTACCTTTACCCTAAAACTTTTTCGCAATTTGTTTATTAAATCATCCAAACAAGTTGGGCATTCGAACTGCTATCCTATTCAACTCGGTTCTCTCCAAACAGCGTGAATTTGTCGGTTATCGTATCGTAGCATAAAATAAAATGCGGCCGAATAACATGCAGCAGAAAGAGGGAAAACGTAGGTAATCGTTGGCGTTTCGTATTATTCAAGGGTTGTTCATTTTTGCTGAAGAACGTGTCACAGCGAATTACTCTGGTCGCGCGCAATGACAAAGATAAAATACGCTCAGATCTGGTGCGAACTTCATAATCCTTTGCAGGCTGTTTGTCCCTTCGAAATAGTAGAAATGACTTCGAAATGGATAGCCATTTATTTCACCAACTTACAAACTGCTTGGCCTGGATGTTTTTTTTCCCTATCCTACATGCGTTCGTTCATTTTCAGTTCTATACCAAATACATATATTTTTTATACGCTGGAAATTGGAATATCGTGGATAAAGAATCGCCCCCCCCCGAGTGACGTATTAGGTGATGTAATTACGCGTACGGGTACCCAGGTAGGTACTTATTTGACGAGAGTAAATGGACGATGCAAATACTTTATGCCAGTGATAATAAAGGTGAAACGTGTACGTCGATTTTTTTGCTGTCAATTGAAATGGCATCTTTTGAATGATAAGAGTAATTTTTTATCATCTCGGTTGGTTATTTATCGAATCGGGCTTGTTTCACAATGGAATTCATTCGTTACAGATGAAGTTTTCACTAACGCCGGATAACATTTTATCAAAGGACCTTCATTGAATAAATAATACACTCGAGTGAAAAAAAAATTTTTTTCGTCAAGCCGCAGGAATATCAATTGTACGTATAAGATAAATAAGACGGTGAAATATTGTAGCGAATGAAAATAACCCGATATCGCCAGGTTTTTATCCTGCTCGAGCACACCCTCATCGTCATGGTATATTTTCGTCGACTCGTATCTTTAGTGTTTAGCCGACGACGGTAATCCTTATCTTCCATAATTATAATGGAACAGCGGGCGCGGAAGTCACCTTCTCTTTCCTTAAGTCAAAAAATTAAAACCAACTTATTTTTCTTTTACGTAGTAGGTACCTTTTGCAGCGGAAAAAACAACTCAACTGTGTAATTAACTGCGAGAAGAGAACCGAGGAAATGGAATTTTTTCTCTCGAATATAACGACCAAAGTGAAAAATGTTGACCTAATACTAATAAAGTGAAAACACAAAAAGTATCTTATATATTCGTTGCGTAAAAATTTCGCATTCGCAGGAGTGGAAATTTCGCTGGATTTTTTTTTTCATACTATGAGAAGAAAATTCGCATATACTCTTGACAGTAATCGCAAACTTGTATAATTCTTTATTAAGAATTTTGCCAAATTATTTGCCGCAGTTATGACGCGTGGTATTTTTCATATTTATGGTAATGAAACATTAACCCGATGAAATGAGTCTTTTACTCGCAACGTAGCCAAGAAAAATTATCCTAGAGGTTTGTATCCCTTTAGAGTCGAGTGCTTTCTCGAGTATTTCAACGACGCTCAGAGTGGTTTTAATCCTAGCTAGATTCGTAATTTTTTTATAGGAGGATTGAAAATGTGATCTCTGAGACGATTGTGGAGTTTTTTTTTGGCCAACGAAGTGACTTGAGGAAAAGCGAAACGAGTATCACAGTTCAACTGACAGAAATTGTTCAGTGGACTGGCTAAAATAAAGAACGTCCATTTTTGCATATTTTATTTTAAATTTTCGCTAGCAAGGGGGGAGGAGGAGGAATTGGCCCACTTTGAGCCCCTTGGCTACTCCACTGAATGGATTACAATTTTCAGAGAAAATGGAAAATTTCATCAAAATTAATTTTGAGCATTTTTGAAAAATTTTAAGCACAAAATTGGATCACGATGTTCAGAAATTTCGAATTAGGTGTCATATTTGGCCCATAAAAGTGAGTTAACATTTTATGAAAAATTCAAATCTTTAAAAAAAGTAATTTTTGAGCTCATCATAAATTGGATCATTATACATAATTAAACTTTTTGAGCATTTTTTGACAAGTTTAAGCTCAAAATTGAGCCAAGAATTTAATGTGTTTGAAAAAAACCATGTATAGCTTATAAAAATTCTTTAAAATTTACCATTTTCACTAATGAGAATTCAAATTTTTAAACAAAAATTATTTTTGAGTATTTTTGAAGAAGTTTTGATCCTAAAGTTGAGCCAAAATGTTAAAAATATATTATGAAAATGTCATGCGACTTGTTGAAATGGGTCACAATGTTTAGTGATGATGAAAAATTTTGGTGGAAACTTTTTTTTGATTATTTCAAATGTAGTATTTCAAGTCCCAAAATTGGGTCATGATTTCTGAAATGTATAAAAAAAAAAGGTGTCGTGCAACCGGGCAAAATGTGTTGTGAGAGGCAGGATGCCCGTAACCGCCTTAGCGATTATTAGTATAACTCCCTTTTTGCACAATATTACTCGATCTATTTATAGGGAGATACTTCGTTACTTACTCTCTCTAAAATTATACCTATACTGGAAGTAAGGGGAATGTGGGGGATTCTCTGCTCGTGGATCCGGCAACTGTTGCAAGATCGCGAGCAAGGCTCTTCACTTAGCACCGGAATCTTGAGCTCTCTGGAGCTAAGTCAATGTTGTAAATATGTATTCTCACTTCGGCACTGGAAAATGTGAAAGTGCATGGTCCTTAAGACCATGTACCATTTATCATGTTTTACCCACTTCTAACGTGGTAATTAGTGTTTCGCTGAACATATTGATTAATTCTACTTAATCAAAAAGGTTCTTTTGAATGCACATTTGATCACCCCGGGCATCAAAGGCATTTCTCGTAATACATCAAACCTCGTGTGGTACGTACCTATCAAGTACCAGGATTTAGTGAGTACACCGATTGGATAGGTAATGTGTACAGTGTCTTTGGTAAGTATTGAGAAATACTTATTTGGGCCTGATGGTTCCCTCAATTAATTATAGTTTAGCATTAATTAATTGAGTTAGTCGAAGTAGGAATATTATATTTATGCGACCTACCCAAATTAACTCATAATAATTGTAACTTCATCTCAATTATTGGTGTCATTCTGATCAATTACGTACTAGGTACTCACTTAATACGTAATTGATTGGGATTCTTTACTTATCCAGGTCGTAAGTGGCAGGTAATGCGCCTGACCATTTCATTATGTTCAAATTGTGTAGTTTGTAATTGCCCTCTACGTACCTTCTTATATGTAACTAATATTTAATAAAGACATTTTAGTAGTCATCACGAATGTGTTTTATTATTATTAGAGTACATACGTGATTAGTTAGGCAGGATTATCTACCCCATATCATCTCTCGAGCTATCCAGGTAAGTGGTAATTATTCCCCACTTAGGGAATAATTATTGTCCCGCTCCAGTAGGAATTAAATACAACGATTCCCACCATCTAGATAATACCTATACCAACTATATCAGTGTTTGGTACAATTTTGAGAGAGAATACAAAATTTCAAAGACAATTTTTTTCGAGCATTTTTGAAAAATTTTGAGCTCAAATTGGGTCTTAAAATTAGTCGATTTTTTAAGATTTTCAAAAATATTGAAATTCTTTCAATTTTTGCTTCATTTTTTTCGTACTCAAAAATTCGTTTTAGCGGACGAAAGTTGAAAGATTTGTTGGAGGGGAGGGAAAGACGACCATTTCTATTTCTATAAATTTTAAGAAGTAGTAGAAAGAGTAGGTCTACCATACTATAAGTCAAGTTTAAGTTATTCAATTTCTTCCCCCCAATTTTCGAAAAATTAAATCGCAATGATGCTTAATGATGCCAGAATTAGCTCATACCTACGAAGGAAAATACAAATTCACATCCGACCTTGAGCGACAGAATTGAAATAGAAACCATTTCTCATACTCCAGGAGTCGGAACTCTTCAAATACGAGTAGAAACGTTTCACGAAACTTTCACCATAGCTAATCAAATATTTGCTTCGAATCTTAACGTAAATTCCTTTGATAGATTAGGTAAAGATAATCGATTCCAAAAATGAAAATAATTTAAAATTTTATTCGCTCGAGAACACTTTGATTAAATAAAAATTTACCTAGATGCTAGATTAGGTTATTGCCATCAAAGCAGAACTCGTGCAAGTGAGTCTCTATTTGAACATCTTAATCGTATCATCTAATATTTGAGTAGAAACTTACACGTGCCTCTAGTATGATTTGTGTTTAAACATAATAAAAATTTGAAGCAGTCAGCCCAAGGGTTGCTGAAAGTAGGTACATACATCTAGCAAGATATACCTTCCTACTTGCTCGATAAATTATTCCCTTTTAGTTTCTCAAAAATATGCGGAAGTTGAACGATGACAATTCCGGTAGAATTTCTAGATATGTATGTAGGTACCTATTAGTATTATTATAGATGAATTTATTTTTTCACCCAATGAATACTGATGATATGGATTCAAATCAGAGAAAAATAAATTCTAAGAAATGAAATACCTAAAAATAAAAGTATTTAACATCACCACATCTTTTAAAATTTTTTCCTAAAAGGATTTGAACTCCAAAAAAATGTCCATACAGTCAACTTACAACCGATTTACATCCTAAGTATACCAGCTCGAAGAAAATTTCAAATTAGAAAAAGAAAAGCACCAACCTTATTCTTTAATAAAACTTTCCGATACAAAAAACTTCTTTATAGTACACGAAAAAAAAAAAATAATAATAAATTTAACATTTTTACGCGCCCAGATCAAACGTGCCAAGGGTGACAATAGCGAAGCACAATATTTAGTATAAACTGCTTAAATAATTTTCTCTATACCTTCCCAGTTCCCAATATCGAAAGAAAATTTCTGAATTGGAGCACGTGAACCAGAGAGGAATAATAATAGAAGACGACTTTAAATAAGTAAGTACCTATATATCGTTTATTCAGTTTTTTTCTTCTTTTTAGGTACCCTGAAAATGTTTTCTTGCACTTTCGAAAATATAGTACAAAACGTCGTTAATTTTTCACTACGTAGTTTTCGTTTACTGCGTAATTAAGCTCTCCCGGTAAAAGTTGCTATGTTAAATAAAATTTATTACGAAATTTGCATTAAAAAAGTTTAATTTTTTATTAAAGCAGATACAGTGTTACCACGAGCAGAATTTCTTATTCGAGGAACTGTCGAGACTAAGATGAAAAAAATCCTAAATGGAGTAACTAACATGATGTTTCGCGAAATAACCCTGCCTCTAATATTATTTTAAGGACTAATAATTTACGAAATTTCAGGCAATTGATTTCTGTAAAGATGTATTTAACTAGGTAGATACTTAATAGAATTTAAAAGGCATTACGTAATAGGTAGGTAAATATTTTTTTGCCATTAAGATTTTTTTCTCGATGATCTCAACAAACAAAATGTTATCTCAGGTACCTCTTTTTGTTTCATCTTTGAAAAACCAGGGTCGTTTTTTTTCTTCAATTTCATTATTTCTTTACACTACCTTAGTATTCCCTTCTGACCTTGTGTTTTCTTACCAAAAGTCAAATAATTTCGCGTGGGCCTAATTTTTAAAATCATACAAAAAAGAAACGAAAAAAAAATACGTATATTTAAAAATTGGTTATTATTTTCAAGACACAGAAGAGATTTTACCGGAATATTCATTTTGTTGTGGAATTGCCCAGATGTGCCTACCTTATGTCTTTACTAAACCTACCCACGCATTTCATTATTTGTTTTGTTTTTAAAAGATGAGTTAAAAACTTCTTAGCCAGATAAAAATACTCGAGTAAATAGTTAAATTGCCGAAAGAATTTTAATCTGGTGGGTTGGTCGAGGTATTTTTTTTTTTTTTTTTTTAAGAGGAAAAAGATAGACAGGTTTGGAAAGTAGGTATCTTCAGAAGATCTACACAAATCCGACAAATTGAGATGGAAACAGTAAAATTGACAGCAAAAAAACGTAGAAAAATGTTGAAAAAATTTGGTAGATAATAAATTGAAAACAAATTTTAAAAAACTGCAAAACAGCTCAATACAATAGGAAGCTGAAAATTATATTGAAAAATGTTCCTAAGTAAACAATTTAAAAGTTATTCTAAAAAAATGTGGAAATAGAAAAAAAGTTTGAAACATATTGTATTTATGAGATCTCTTATACGCAAGAAAAATAGACGCAGAAACCACATGCGAATTTAAAATGAAATTTAAAAAAAAATTGAAAAATATTTGAGAAAAATTTAAAGTTGTAAACTTGCTAAAAACACTGAAAAACTGAAAAAAGGGTTGCAAAACTTTCACAAACGAACTGAAATAATTCAAAAATTGTGAAAAATCGAAAAACTGTTCAAAAATGATTCTTTAAAGGACCAGTACATGAAACCAAAATACTAAAATGAAAATTACTTACAAAGTCTTTAAAAAAAGTGACGATATAAGCTGAAATTTTTTCAAAAGTTGTAACAGATCGGAAAAAACTCGCAAATAAGAAGGAAAATAGTTGAAAATGATTAAAACAATTTCCAAACAAATTAAAACTCGTTGTAAGTTGCGAAAAATTGAAATAAAAATGTTCTACGAGTAATAATTTTTTCAAAAGATCTGCCAGATGAGCATAAAATTGATATAAAAACCACAAATTTAAAACAAAATGAAAAAAAAACACAAAAAATTTGAAAATAAATGTTAAAAAAAATTAAAATCTCAAAACTAGACAAAAACATCGAAAAATTAAAAAAAAAATATCGAAAAATGGATCTACACAAAATCAGAAGATTGAGATAGGAAACCTCTAAAATGAAGCTCAGCTTGAAAAAAAAACAGCTGAAAACTTCTCAAGAATTGGGAGAAGGGCTACGAAGTTTTGTAATAGTGAGAGTGAGAGGGACTGCGATAAAGAAGGAGAATGATAATGACTGAGTATGAGAGAAATTCCTATAATTTTGTGTTAGGCTAATTCTAAGAAATATTCGTTAAGAGGGAATTATTTCTTAGAGGCCTGCTTAGCTCAAGATGGAGAGACTTTAGTCAATCAAACTACACTATTCACTTAGAACAATCCTTTTGTTACCTTTTAGATTATGAAATGATAACGCAAGGAGCATTTATGTACAATTATTTTAATCAAGAAATATATACATAGATGAGCAAATTATACCAAATAATTTACAAAGGGTCAAAACGTAAATTATTCTGTGTTGCCATGAGATTCGATGGCGTCTGCCTAACCGGTCAAGATTAGGCGGCAAGATTACAACACATGCGAGCTAGGCTCGGAAGATTGGTTTAGGGGGATAAATAATTAAAGTACACATATAAGCGAAATAAAACAGCTTCTTAGGTACAAATAGATCAATTGGTAGATGACTAACACATCGTCATCTGCCAATTGATACAATTACGTAAGATATAATTATTAACGTAATTAGATAAAGTAAGGGTGCACATAACCCTGACTAAAAGGATACACGATTACCTAGGTTGGTTTGAGTACACTTCTGTTTTGGATGTTCACATTGCCTGCCTCTCCCTGGCAACCCCAATAATAGTCGCTTCGGCAGGTCTGGGCCGGAGTTCCATTTTTGTAGAGACAAAGGCTCAGATTTCCGGATAAATCTGGCCAGTGACTAAAAAAGTACCACGATCTTACGCGGGAAATTAACGAAGATCGCGTTATATAAAATAGTACCATGTCCGTACGCAGGAAATTAATGACGAGACACGTTATAAGTATGAAAATTACCATCTACGGATGGGTACAACGAATGTGTGGTTTCCAGAGAGCCTAGGCAGGGCTCCCTGGTCACCTATTTAGCTGGTTAGAGGCTTAAGAGAAACTACCGCGGACTAAGTACTCGAAAGACTGATTTTTCTAGCAATACGAAGCTGGAGCTGAACCTCTGCTTCGACAGAATTGTCGCACGATAGCCTTGAGCGCGCCCCTACAGTAAGATTTGCATAATCTTGCCTAAGGTCGGCAAGATTATAAAACTACGTTGAGGAGAAATTACGTTAAGACCACGTATAGGCGGTCAGGGCAGTCCTGCTCATCACAGTTTGATAAAAATATGGGTATACATTTTTTTATAAACTTGAAACCAGAAGTAATAAAAAAGTAGAAAACTGTGAATTTTTTTGAAAAGTTATCTGCTGTATGAAAATAAAATATTGGCATAAAAACTACAAAATTTGCAGTAAAATCGAAAAACACATTCAAAAATAATTTTAAAAATTCAAAAAAAATTTCAAAAATTGCTGCTGATAAATTTTTTAAGAAGAAATAAAATCTTACAATAGTTGGAGCATTTCTTCAATCAAATATTTGAAAAAATCCCCAATACTTACAAGATGAAATCGAAAAATTACAAAAAATTACAAAAAATTTGAGAAAATTAAATTCCATGAGTGTAATTTTGATATTTTGTTGAAATGTGAACAAAATTAAACAAAAATTCGCCACTCCAGATATTTTTATCAATCCCAAATAAAAATTCATGCCCTCCTCCCCCCCCCCCCAAAAAAAAACGAACCATTTTCAGCATTATTCAAATAAATTCAACTTCAAAGTCATACGATTTCTGCTCAAAATATCTCTGAAAGAAACCTATTTAGAAAAAAATGAATTATATTTTTTACGATTTCCTGGAAAGTTTTCTTATCAATGAAAATATTTTCTCGATTTCTCCTACAACACAGATTATGTTCTGTCTCAAAATCGGTGCCTACTGCAGATGTGATTTTTTTTACCATATAAATTTTATGACAGACCAAAAAAATCTTAGTTTTGACCTATGCTGGAAAAATGAAATCTTGATCGGAGAAGATCAAACTTTTGGCACGTGCTTTTGAGATAATTTTTCAACATTTTTATGACCCTTCACTTCACTCAAAATTCTTCAAGAAAATCAACTCCACCAAGCCTCTAGACTCAGGTAGATCCATAAGTACTATCAAAAAATAAATTCAAAATCTCTCATCAGAAACTAATATCGATAAAAGCAACCACGTAAACGCTACACACCCATATAATAATCTTTCAATTTAAAACACTGCATTTTTTTCATCCACCTATTAAATTTATCTTCACCGCATGTACCTACAAGACATTTATACCCACGTAATAAAAACTTTCTCAATTCACGTCTCACGTTTCGCGGTGTTCGACGCCAATCAAAAATAATCATAAAAATATTCCGTCGAAAAAAAAAAGAAGAAAAAGGCAAACTCCACTATCGTAAAAATTTTCGCTACCATAATTAACGTACCTTTTAAAAGGGTTGCAGGAAAACTCCCGGTACGAAAGTTTTTTAAATCTTATCCGCCACATGTCGGTTTTCCTCTCACCAGTAAAAAAAAAAAAAAGGAAAAAAAAGAGAACGCAGCTCTTGGCACGACGCGAGAACGTTCTTCTATAAAAGATCGACGAAATTACCGAAATAAGCCGCACAACGGTGGCAAAAAAGAATTTAAAAATACCAACAAAAACGCTACCCCGAAATTAGAATTTTAATTAACAACGTATCCGCCACCACGTATTCGTCAGAGAAGAAGTGAAAAAAAACAAAAAAATAACGCACAGCTAAAGTAATTTTGCTAAAAAAATAACACTTTTTGGAAACACTACGCGATGGCAGAATCGCATCATGACGATGAGACCAACGTGAAACCAAAATGTGTTTCATGACCCGAAAAATAAAAATCGTTTAATTCGTGCTCGCTGCTTACTGCTCGCTGAGAAATACACTTTCTTATTTGTGGTAAAATATTAAACATTTCACGACTACTTTAACGGCGCATTAGTCGAGTCAAAATTTTCGAGATGATTGCAAATAATGAACGTTCGAGTTTACTCTGCCATTTACTTACCTATATTCGCGGAAATAAATTAGAATAGTAATCATATCGTGTACCCGACGAGATGCTTTTCGCAACGACGCGTCAGTTTTTTGTATTTCCATATTCAGAATTTCGAAACGTTTTGGTGCAACTCGGGTGCAGAAAAAAAACCAGTTCGTTGGTACCTACATTTCTCGTCGTTGTTGCGAGAAATTCGCTATATTTATGTAATTTAAGTACATACGACATCGGGTGTTTGTATATATACCTATACACTTTACAATTCAAATGATAAATTAACTCGTTTTGCTCTCTCTCTCTCTATTCACGAACCCCATCAACCCCCTTTTTCCCTCTCTTATAAATACGGCGCCATACTACACTACCAACCATGCAATGTCGTCGAATTTATTCGCTGAAAAATTCCAACTAACTTTTATTTACAATAATTTTTGCTAGTCGACGCGTTAAAACAAATGCCCGCCAAGACTACATATACACGAGTAGGTGCTGTTGCCCTCTTCGCCTATGCATTTCCGACCTATAAAACTGTTTACTTTAATTCCAAAACATTGATTCGATTTTCCACAGTTATAACCAACCAAACAAAAAAAGCTTTATTGCCTTTACCGTTCTTATTATTTTTGCTATAACCTTTGCGCGAAAAAGCGTCGGCTTCATTCAGACAAGTATTATTTTTTAATTTATTACTCCTAGTATATTCCACGCTATAACCTCCTCGCCATCGCCACCACGTGCACACAAATGCTCGTTAATTCCGTGAGCTGAGCACTCGCGTTATAGCTTATTTCCGATTAAAGCGAATCATAATAACGGGCTGTTCAATCGAACAATAAAAATAACATTTTCTCTCGCAATTGGCGACATAATACGTATCCCATTACATAACTTGATTTTGCTTTTCAGTTTTCACACCGAGTGCGATTGAAAATACTATATCGAACTGGGTGAAACCTTTATCACTTTGTTGCGTATGCTTTCACAGGGTATTTTATCACCTTAGTGTAGAAAATATTACATATGAAGTGAGGGAAATATTCGGAGTTATAGGAGTGAGGAGAAAAGAGGATGTTTTCCCAAAGCATGCAGATTTTGGGAAGCGCAGTTTTCAATCATGTAAGATGGCTCATCATGTATCTATGTACTTTTAAATTCCAATAAAAAATGAGTCAATAAAATTAGGCTTCCTCATTTTTTGCTCTAAATAACTTAAAAAACAAAAGCTTTTAGAAAATCAAAACCTGATAAAAATTTATTAACAAAAAGATTTATATCCTATTTGAACAACTTTTTTTTTTGTTGATAATAAGTCCCCTGGGAATTCACAGGCCTGAAACTCGAGTTTTAAAATGACCCTTTAGGGTATTCACATACCTGAAATTGACTCCAATGGGCCTGGTCAGATGCAATTAGATCCGCAGGGTTTCTTGATTCAATCTGATCAGATTTTGACAAACAAGTTTGAACAGACCTGTGCAAACATTTTTGGAACTATTTGGGAAAAGGAGTAAGTAGGCATAGGTGAAAAATTATATCAGCGAATCCTTTCAAGGTTTTGAACAAAACTTTTGTGCCTACTGCCTCCCTCATCCTTTTTTTCTTTTTTCTTTTTCTTAAATAAGGACCTTTTTGAACAAGAAATATTTGGATCTAATGACATCAAAAAAATTGACTAGGTATATCTGAACAGATTTCAGATAAGTTTGGGACAAGTTCATTAGATCTGAACAGGTAGATCTGTTTATACCAACTTGTTCAGAATAAATCAGATTATATCAGATCAGATCAGATTACACCAAATCAGACCGGATTATATCAGATCAGATCGGGTCACATATCAGATCAGATATCAGATCAGATTGCATAACATATCAGATCAGATCCGATTACTTATCAGATCAGATCCGATTACTTATCAGATCAGATCCGATTACTTATCAGATCAGATCCGATTACTTATCAGATCAGATCCGAGTACTTATCAGATCAGATCCAATTACTTATTAGATCACATCCGATAAGATCAGATCACATACCAGATCGGATCATAGATCAGATCAGATCAGATCACATAACATATCAGATCAGCTCAGATCACATATCGGATCAGATCAGATTACATATCAGATCAGATCACATATCAGATCAGATCAGATCAGATCAGATCCGATTACTTATCAGATCACATCCGATAAGATCAGATTACATATCAGATCGGATCAGATTACATATCAGATCGGATCAGATTACATATTAGATCGGATCAGATTAGATTACGTATCAGATCGGACCACATAACACACCAGATCAGATCAGATCGCATAACATATCAGAACAGATCAGATTACATATCAGATCAGATTACATATCAGATCAGATCACATATCAGATCGGATCAAACATCAAAATCACATATTGGATCAGATCAGATTAGATATCAGATCAGATCACAGATCAGATTACATATCAGATCAGATCATATATCAGATCGGATCACACATCAGATCAGATCAGATCAGATTATGTATCAGATTGGAGCACATTACACATCAGATCAGATCAGATCAGATCAGATATCAGATCAGATCACATATCAAATTATATCACAGATCAGATCACATATCAGATCGGATCAAACATCAGATCACATATCGGATCAGATCAAACATCAGATCACATATCGGATCAGATCAGATTAGATATCAGATCAGATTATATATTAGATCAGATCACAGGTCACATTACGTATCAGATCAGATCAGATTACATATCAGATCAGATCAGATTACATATCAGATCAGATCAGATTACATATCAGATCAGATTACATATCAGATCAGATCAGATTACATATCAGATCAGATCAGATCAGATTACATATCGGATCAGATCAGATTACATATCAGATCAGATCAGATCAGATTACGTATCAGATCAGATCAGACATGATCAGGTCAATCACTGTGGACCATCGAACGTAATCGATTTCATGTCATACCTTCTCCTAGATTATGATAAATTAATATCGCCCTCTTGTTTTTTCCCCTTGTATTTTTTTTGGCCCCCCTTTCCCGACCTAGATATAATTTCGTTTCTTCATCACATTATCTATTTTATTGTAGTTGATGTAAATTCTTACTATTTCTTGTTTGTTGTGTACTTGGTATGGTTATGATGAGAACCAATAGGTATTCATAAGTTGTACCTTATATTGCACAATAAATTCCCCCCACCCCCTCATGGGGAATGGGAACACTTTAAAGAAAAAAAAAAAGACATGATCAGGTCAAGACAACCCTAGAAAAAAAACTGATTCTGATCTGGTTTGATCAGATGTAACCAAATCAATTAACATCTGTTTCTGTAGTGATTATACTTACCTGATCAGATGAAATTGAATCCAAAAAAATATCCTGATCTGAGCAGATCTGAGCAGATATAATGCATCAGAACTTTAAATATCTAGTCAGATATCATTAAATCTGGTTAAATAAAACTGAATCTAGGAGCTGCCTGAATCTAGTTGGATTTGATCAGATTGGGTCATTTTCCATAAGGTGATTGGTCCTGTTATACCAGTTTGATCGGAGCAGAAATGATGCGATCAGACCGGTGTAAACCGGTTTGCTTCATTTTGATCACACCTGAGTTCTGTTTGGACCAATTCTTCTGATTTAATGAGATTAGATGCATTCAGATGTAAACAAACAAGTCTGAACTGCAGGTAAGTAAGCAGGTTTTATCTGATTGAATAAGATCATTTCTGATCATTATTTCCTTGCGTCGATATGATCTCTAAGTGAAAATATGGAATCTGATCAGATCGGAAAATAGCTCACGTTTAATCAGACCTTTGTTTATCTGAACACAACAATCATATTCGATCCAAAAAAGTGATCAGATCTGAGTAGCTCTGATCAGACCTACATACGAGTATTCAGACCTTTTTGTCGAATCTAACCGGATAACATCAGATCAGATTAGGAAATTCTCTGGAGCCAAATTTATTGCATCTGGCCATGTCTAATCAGATTCGACCAATTTCCCCTGATCATGAAGTGATTGAATAGCTGATCAGGTTTGAACGAATCTAATCCAATCAAAACTCTGATGATGTGATTAGAACAATTGTATTTTGCCAATTTTAAGAAATTAGAAAAAAATTTACATTACTTACTTACTTTTGGCTATTTTATCAATGTTTGAAAATTGGTTATTAAAGACCAGAAAACTGTGTTCCAAAATAATTCCTCAGTTTCTAAAACAATACATATCATTTCATGTTTTGGCTTGATTAATACGAAATAGGTATTCGAGAAGAAAATTTTCAAAACACAAATTTACTAAAAAAAAGAACTGTTTCTTTTTGAGGATCCATATCTTCCCTCTAGAGGCACCTCCAGAGCTAAAAAAATTTCTGAGCAACTTCAAGCTCAACATGAACATTATCACTGAATTTCTTCAAAATCCTCCAACATTTTTCTTCGCAACTCATCTTATCAGTACATGCTGCAAATTAAAATGGGTCGTTTCATGTAGACTATATGGACCAACCAAATGCGAGTTTTGATGTCATATGTGACCCGAATTCGCCACATCCACATTCTTTTCATCATCTACTCTTCCAACAATTAAGGAAAACACCATCAAATTGTAGGACTCTGTTAATTTTTGCAATATCTCGTGACACTCATACTTGACCAGAAGCTACATATTTACATAATTCAAAAAAAAATTCCTAAAAATCGTATTTAAAAACATTCATTAATGCATTAAATAATTTGAAATTGAACTTTTCAAACTGCAATAAAAACTCGAAATACCTACAAAGAGTTGATGCAAACCATCTGAATAAGTAATTCTTTTAATGAGCAATCCTCAATAAATTAGAAATCATAAAAATATTTTACCAACTTGTGACTTAATAACGTGTAAAAATACATTGCTAATAGGTATCACGTTGAAATTTTCAACAGTAATACGAGCAAAAAACCTTGCAGTAATAAGAATAGCGAAAATCATCCGAAAAAAAGATATCTTTAAATTTCCAAGTCGAACATCTTTTGTGCTGATCTTTACCACCCTATTGTTGGCAATTTACGCTTTCATTAATATTTAGGGCTACAAAAAGCTATACGTACGCAAACACGTCGTAAAACAGAATCTAAACACGCAATTATTGAGCATGGCGCGTAAAAGTAACGGATCCGGCATCCAGTAAAAAAAGCTCCCTTCGAAATAAGGTTTAAAGTATTACGCTGCACAGGAAGCCGAAATAAACTTACAGGTTGAAAAATTCGCCCGAAAGAAAGTTGATATGAATTCAACAAAGTTGAAAGATTCAATCTGCTTTGCACGATCATCAAAAGAAACTTTTCACGTATAGGTAGTATGATGTTTTGTGTAGGTAGTTCATTATTTAAAGCTCGAATTCTAACGTATAGGTAGGTACTTCATTTTTCTTCCCACAGAATAAAAAAAATACAAAAAAAAGTTTCGTCGTTATATTCTATCCATGTAAATAGTGCATTACATTTAAAAAATCTTAGGGTACGAAGAAAAGCTCCAAGTGTGCCAATCATACACACAAGGCACAAACCTCATTGAATTTTTCCACATCAAAGATCGCACGTATTTATACAAAATAACGCCTTATACTATACGAGAAAAAAGAATCATTATCTTCGATATCACGTCTCATGTCGTTATTCTGTGTTGCCATTAAAAAGAAAAAATAACTTTTTTTTCTTACCATGAAAACTTATAATTGAAATTCCATAGAATTTAATTGAATTTAAATTTCCCAATTTTTATTGTCTCACGGTTCTCACGGTGGGTTTTAAAATTTACGTTCAACCTTTTCCAATTTTAAACTCAAATGACCCAGAACACTGCAGTATATATTCGATGTGGCGATAAAATTGCCATTTTCGCGAATAAATTTGCACGTATTGGACTAGATATTGCTATTTTTATCACAACGTGATCCATTAAAAAACCGAACGAAATCATCGTTCCTACAGTATGATAAAAATTTTATACTCTTTCTGTCAACGTAAAGCTGAAAAAAAATTGGTTTCCCCATCTACGAAATATAGGTACTTTTAACTGACATCAAAAGACCAAAAAACAAACCTCGTTAAATATACGAATCCATCTTCTGCAAATAAATCCGATTTAACTAATTAGACAAATTAAAGGAAATACCGAGTGGAAAAATAATTAAAATTCGCTAATTAGCGAAATGTCAATTTGAACGGGGCTTACGCGGAACCACTCAAACATTATGAAATCTCTAATAAAGCATCACTTCTCCGCACGTTGTCAAACGAACAAACGATCTTTATATTGAAATACGAAATTATTGTAATCCAAAAATAAAGCCTCTCATCGTAAAATGAATACACTTAAGAAAAACAGGCTCGAGTTTTCCTTTGCGTATAATATACCCGACGCTCGAGGAATATTAATACAGTGTCTTTTTTAAAGAGGGGTTTTTTCGATAAAATTAAATTTTCTAAAACTTTGCCAAAGAATAAGGTACTACAATAAAATAAGAACAGAACGATGCTTTAGGCTTATCTTTATGTCTTTTTCCATTATCTTATTTCCTATTATTTTTTTTCCTCTTCAGCTTTCGCTTCTTTTAACCCAGAAGACGAAATACGAATACATTAAAAATTATACTTTCCGTGGCGAAAAAATCTTTTCAGCGTGTTCTTTGGACAAAAGAAACAACGTAATAATCCCAAGGTTACCGAATTTAACGCCACTGTATGTCCACTCCTGTAAATGTGCTCGCATCTTGCGGATAAAAAAACGCACCGAGCACGTTTTAAATTTATACTTACATAAAACAGAGTTGAAAGAAATGGCCAGTGGTTGAAAAACTACTTACGAGTGTTTCGTACGTAGGATCCTGCTAAATATAGTAAGATCGTGTTTTCTAATTAAAACCGACGCTAAATGCGAGGTGATTAGACAACTTAATTAACACAGACGAGCGAAAATTGCCTATTACTATAATCGCAGGGAGTAAGAGTACCTTACATCAGTAATAATTAACCTTTTTTTTGGGGAACAGGAAAAATGAATCCTCAAGTCCCCTGCATGCATGTAGGGTGAAATTCAGTGGGTATACACCCCTATCAACCCCCTCCCCATTCAAAATGAGGCCGATATAGACGAAAATAACTCATGATAAAACTGTTCTCGCTGACTTTTTAGCTCAATTGAGAAGAGAGGAGGGGTTCATGAGAGCCATTTTCTTGAATAGTTCAAAATTATTGCCCCACTCAGGAATTTGTTGATTAATTAATTGAGGCCTCATCAGATGCAAGAGACCGGCAGAATTTATTGATCTTATCTGATCAGATTTTGACAAACAAATTTGAACAGATCTGATCAGAGCCAAGTAGATGAGTGGTCAAATTTTCAGGGTGAATATGATTTTAATCCCGTATAATCAAACTGATGTGATGGGCCTGATTACCCCACTAAAATTGATCATATCAAATTTGAAAAATTGGTTCAAATAGAACATAGATCTGATCAAAATGAAACAAACGAGTCTGAACCGGTCTGATCAGATCGCATTAGCTCTGATCAAACTGATCTCATTTATTACCCAGATTTAATCATGTCTGACCACATCTGCAAGTTCTTATATCAGATCAGATCAGATCCGGAAATTTTTTGGATTCAATTTCATCTGATCAGATATTAATCACATCAGAGTTTTTATTCAGTCACCTAGATCTAATTAAACCCAAGCTGATTCAGTTTTTTCCTTGATTACAATTGGAAAAGATGTTGTGTAAAGCAGAATGATTATTGTTCTGATCAGGTCTGGTCAGATGAAATTACTGAATTCAGGAAATATCTGCGATTTGATGTAAATCTGATTTTATCTGATCTGATTTAATTTAATCTGATTATATCTAATCTGATCTGATCTGATCTGATCTGATTTATTCTTGGGTGTCTGATCTGATCTGGCATAATCTGATGTGATCTGATCTGATTTGATCTGTTTTAATCTAATCTAATCTGATCTGTTTCAATTTAATCTGATCTGTTTCAATCTTTTTTTTTTTTTTTTTTTTTTTTTTTCCTAACAGACAAATTTAACCTCTCACGTACCTAACACAACCTCCCCACCCCCGCACGCACCTCCCTGAAAGAAAACCACACAACCTACATCTCTCCTTCACACTTCCCTAGCAGACAATCTTTATTTATTTATTTATTCTTAATCTTTTCTTATGACTCAACATATCGTTTACAATCTTAAATATATTACATGCTGGGAAGCTCAGAGGCAAGGAGGGGGTATCAACAGAGAGGGAGAGGGAGAAGGTTCCTATTGTGGCCACCCACAAGGGGTATCTGCCTCTAATAGGATGAGGTGTGGGAACATAGGAGAAAGCAACTTAGGATAGTAAATTCAAGGATTAAACAATATACCGAGACTACATGATACAGAATAAATAATAGAGATAGTACATAGTAAAGAATAACAATATACACATACGTTACAGCATCTCTAAATACTATGAAACATCTACCATAACTAACTAGGCAAGCAAGGAGAAGGACTATTTGTAAAACAAAAGCAGAATTCAGTAGAAAAATACTCTTCAGGAATTATCTAGCTAGGTGTTAATCAGACCCAAACCATTAACCTGATCACACATTCCAGAAAAGGGCCCCAAATATGTCCCTTCACCTAAGTAGCCCATAGGTCTTTACATTAAGTCTATGCCAACTCAGGTCAATATCTACTCTAAACTCAGCAAAGGCATAGGCTCATGACTAAGCTTACCACCCTAGGCTAGCCTAGACCCACCTAACCAACAATGATAGCTTACACATTACTAATCACCCCATGTCAACAACACCAGGCCAAGCTATTTCATCCAAGTTCCCAGTCTAAACTAACCTAAACAAACCATCAACCCCTAACCTAATCAAAACTATCACCCCACCTTCACTGGAAAAGGAAGGGATACACGGTGGGAGAGGAAGGGGAAGGAGAGGGAGAGGGAGGGTAAAGGATAGGGAAGGGTAAAAGAGACGAAGAAGGAGGGGGAAGGAGTAGGGAGAAGCATGGATGAAGCCAGGGATAGGAGAGAGAGCAAGAGAAGGAGGGAGAAGACGGCAGAGAAAGCCAATCAGCATAAGCCACCCCCACCCGCATAGAAATCTCAACCACTCGCTAGCCAGGAAGAACCCCCCCCCAAGGAGGGGGCCCCCCCTACCTAATCTTAAGAGGTTCTAGTACCTGGTCAGGCGAGGTTTACCTCCGCGATTGCGACAGATGATTCTTCCTCATTTGTCTTTTTTCGTTCGACCAGTACACAACTAGTGGCTCGTGTCTTCGCGTTTAACGTAATGTTTGTGCTTTGCTTTTATTAATTCGCTGTTATTAATTCGCGCTTTCCTTGATTTAGTTCAGTGTTTCGCGTTTTCGTTTCGGTTATTGTTTATTTGACTTTTATAATTTAATAATCGTTGGCCGATTTCTTTTTCGTTTAGTTTGTTAATTCTTTCCGGTATTCACTGGCCGTTTTTCTTTTTATTTATTGCGTGTTGTTTACATTCTCGATTTATTTATTTCTTATCTCGTCGTGCAAGTTATTTCGCTAGTGCAATTTACCATGGATCAAGAACCAAACTGTAGCTGGTGCTTTGATTTAGCTGAGGTGAGTCAAGTCAATTATTTTAACTACTATTGCTTCCCTTAATTACTGCATGCCCATTTTTTGCTTCTTAACTATACATTTTAATGCTAGAAGCTTGATTTGAAACCTGAAAAAAAATGAAATAGAAGAGCCAATCTTCAATATTTAGGACGATATAAGCTGATTACTTGAATTTTTTGCCAATTTTAAGGAAAGTATGACTGGTATTTTGATTAAAAAATCATACTTAAATTTCATTTACAAAGGATGAGGTACCCAAAACAACAAAAAATTACTCATTTGAACTGAGCTAAGGCAAAGTGAGAGAGCATGCAAAAAATACATTTCATCAGTTATAAATTTCAGTTTAATTTTTGACGAGTTTTGCCTAAAATGAGAAAAAATCAAAATGTTACCAAATTGACCTAGGAAACTGAAATTTGGTATGTAGCCTGCTTTGGCCTCCCTTCCCTTTCCATCGATTGCAAACGGTCAATGGAAGCTGTGGTTTCAAGCTGTTCTGAAACCAGGCTGAAGTTAATTTGGACGGTTTTCATGATAATTTTTCAAAAACTAGAATTACCAAAGCAATACAGCTAAAGGTTTCATAATGGTTTGAAACCACCTCCAATCGACTCACAATCACAACGTTCAAATTATATATACAAAGTACCTATCTAGATGGTAAATTTTCACTTCCCAACTTTATTTTGAAAAATTGTGTAAAAATTCAACTTTTAAAAATCTGTTGAACGATCCAGAAATGCTCAGAATAGTTCGGAACCATTTTCATTTTCCAGGAGGGGGGATGGGAGAGGTTTGGAAATAGGGATTACCAAAGTTAAGCTTCACAGGTCAAATTGATGAAAATCTTAATTTTTTCGCCTATTCTTGGACCAAATTTAATTTCGAAAAATTCACCAAAAATCTAAAAATGCACTTTGGAGCTCAAAATTTCATATTTTTTTTGAAAACTTTTCACTTTGGCTTCGTCTGATTCAAAAAATGTTCTACCTTTGGGATAGAAAATTCACGAACAATGTTGCCTGAAGTGATTTTAGCAGAGATGTTTAAACTAAAACATTTTGACAAATGACTACATTCATACATTATTTTTTTTTGATGAAGTGATTCAAATTTTTATTTCACTCCCCTCCTCATCTCCTTTTTGCAAATTTATAAATTGTCGTCATATTTGTTTCCTTCATTTTTTTTCTTGCAAAAGGAACGAGTTCATTTGAAGTAAGGTTAGTGGAATCAAAACCAATAAAGAAAAGTGTAAAAATGAAAATTTATTTGTACTTAGGTATTTATTTTTGTAGAGCACATGGGTACGATTTTTTTGGCTCACCGAGTCAGCTTTCTTCGAAACGTCAAGTTTTATCGGAGCAAATTACGAAGATGGAATATTTAATTACAGTAAAGGTAGTCTGCTATTTTGGTAACAGGCCATAAAGAGAGAAAGAAGATTACCTACGAGTATACCTAGCCACATATATAAGTATAGGTAGAAAGAGACACCCCTATATGAATAGATAGGTACATTCGGATGAAGGCGACAAAGTTTAAAATGACTACCTATTTATATTCAAGGCGAAACTTCGCATAATTTCAGTCAGTCGGTGAAATATTCCGTATTCTGATACGATAGAATATAAACAGGAAGCTGGTGCACAACCGTTAAAGGACTACACTTATACCTTATGGGTCCGTTAATACAGTTAACTCATAAATGTGTAGCTATGTAGCTAACTAGATGTGTACCTAGATGGTACACTATCAAGCTGACGATGAGAAGGACTCCAGTAACACTGTAGAAAATTACGTTTTATATACCAAAAGACGTGGTTGCGCGATGCTGTCTGGTGAATAGGAATCATGTAACAGACTGCTGGAAATTCTCGTTATGATATAGGTACCTATAGGTCTGACAGCGGATAATCGTTAACAGCAGAGTATACTATAAGTGGCTACATGAAGAAAGGTACAGCTTGTATCGTATTACATTCTTGCTATACAGGAGGATTATGTATACCTACGTATACCCAACACTTCACCCATATCGTAACAATATTAAAATATATACGGTAAAAGGCGTCGGAGAAATCATCTCGTTAGATTGCAAATTGCGACGTTATTCGATTAAAAAGATCGACAACGCTGAAGTACCTCAGTACATTTTTTTTTCAACGTAAAAACCCTTCGATAAACCGCGCTGAAAGGCAAAATTATTGATTTCAACGTGTATTTTCTCACATTTCTGCGGTAGCTATAGGTATATAGTACATATATTGTATCCCTTTGATGTCGAATGTAGGATTTTTTGCCTTTTTTCTTTCGCTAGCATGTTACATGGTCAGATAATTCTTTTTATCGAAGAGTATATATAAGCTGCTTACCTAATCCTCGCCATACTCTAGCTTCGTTTTCTTCAGTCCAGTCTACAATAGCGCCCGATTGGTCGTCTTTATACGCTATTAATCCGCCATCTTTGATTTCGGCGAATAATATGTAATATTTTTGCGATACTACTGGTTTCCAGCATGATGAATCGATGTCGTCGTTTGCTGGTTTGTAAAATCCGGTTACGTTAACTTTCCTGTAAAAAAGAAGAAAAATTTTATAAGTACATGAGGAAGAGGATAAAACGGTTTGGTTGAAAATGTGCAGTAAAAAGAGATGGCTTGAGGCGTAATAAATATTTTCTTATAATATCGTGTGACCGTCTACCGTACGATATTTCTTTGAAGCTTGTACGTCTGCGTTTCGCGTTGAAAATATGTATATGCGAATATATCATATTCGTCGACTGTGTTTAAAATAATTTAGGGGTTGTCAAAGGGAAAAGCTTCTCGCTTTTAGGGTTGGTAATCCGAAAAAATTCATTTCCATGTATCGGTTTTATATGTGTACTACGAATTAAAATGATTAACTCTGTTTTCTACCTATCGTATGTACCTTTTTTTGTATAGGTAGGTAAGCGAATATATCGACAATGTAAACATACCTATACACGTGGAAAATTAAGAGCAAAAGAAAATTGCCAAAGTTTTCGTTCAACAAAATGAGTATTAAGGTATAAACCGAGGTGGATTTTATGTTCAGAACTCCAGAAGCTTGCAAAAAGTTTACTCACACAGTAGAATGAGATCAGATTTAAGTACCTACATACATTTTTCGACAGTTACCAGTTACCAAATACATACATAGGTAGGTAGGTAGGTAGGTACTCGATCAATATAGGATAATATTGTGAAAATGCAATTATTCATCTTATATTGTACGAGTAGGTAACTCATATGCATGCGATAACTGCTTGAAATTTCTCTCACTATAACTACAAAAATGCAGTCACGCAATTTCGCATGTGATCGTATTTCACAAAATGGCACGAAAGAAACGATTGATAAGTATTTTTTTTTTCAGTTGCCATGTCAGATATATGTGTAATTACTCATACGGCGGAGTATTTTAATAGGTATTTAGGCTATTTCGTGCTACCTATAAATTACGTTTATGAATTGGGTAAAGCCATTTTAAAATTTATCGATTGTCAACGCGATGTAAATTTGCAATATAATAGCCTACTTTAAGCATGGTGAGGTATTAATAATAATAATTTACAACTCCACCTACAATACCTACATAATATGTAGAAGAACCTTCGTGAAGTTGATTGATTTCCGTTAAAGAAGAAGAATTTTGTGACATTTATAGAAATTTGATTATGGTCACCAGTCAATCAATGGCTCACATATTGTGAAAATGAAGAGTAGGTATAGTTGAACAATGTGGGCTGATCAAAATGGAAAGTTCGAATAATCAAACTGTCCAAGAAAAAAATTATGAGGAAAAAAGTGGATCTGATTATTCACCTGATCGAACAAATCTGATCAGATAAAATGTAAATCCAATGATCTTGACTACTTTTAGGTTAAATGGAATTGGATCAAGGCAGGGCTGGATCTGATCAAAGCTCTGAACTAATCAGATTTGATCAGATTAAATTACAAATAGATCCAGGAAACGCCATAATCTGTTCTGATCTGATCAGATCTGAGTAGAGCTGATTCCATTAAAATTCTGATTTGATGTTTGATGTATTAGATCTGATTTCATTTAGTTTGATCAAATTGGAATTTGAGGATGCCCGGATCTGATCAATTTCAGGTGCTGAAGTGCATTTTTTAGTTTTTGATAAATTTTTGAAAATCAAATATAATTTCAAAAAAAAGAGAAAAAAATCAAAATTTTACCCAATTGACCTAGAAAGCTGAAATTTGAGGTATACCCTATTTTTAACCTGCCAAATTTATTAGAACCGGTTTAAAACTATTTTGAGTAGTTCTGGAGCCTCCAGCAGAATTTCGAAACTTTAAATTTTTACAAAATTTTATCAAACGAATTTGGAAATCCGAAATTCACGCTGAACTCGAACTAAAACACGCTATGAAGTTGACTGCTGGTGAGTTTGAGTCATTTTGAAGCCTCTGGCGACTTTTTGAAAATTTTTGGAGCCTCCAGCAGAATTTCGAAACTTCAAACTTTTACAAAATTTAATCAAACGAAGTTGAAAATCCGAAATTCGCGCTGAACTCGAACCAAAAAACGCTGTGAAGTCGACTGCTGATGAGTTCAAGTCATTTTGGAGCTTCCAGCGACTTTTTGAAAATTTTTGGAGCCTCCAGTAGATTTTGGAAATCCGAAATTTTCACAAAATTTCATCAAATGGAGTTGGAAACCGAAAGTTAATTCGAATAGAGTTTGTGGCCTTTTTTTTGAAAAACAGAAGTTTCTAAAACTCTGCTGGAGGCTCCAAAACGGTTTGAAACTGCCTGCGATCCACCTCAGAATAATGTCAAAAATGAGGTGTCTCTCACTATGAAGTGGACTGCAGGTAGATTTCAAGTCGTTTTGAACCTTATTTTAGCAAATTTTTGGAAACTGCTGGAGCCTCCAGTAGATTTAATTTTATCAATAATATGGAGTTGGAAAGCTGAAATTCACTCTGCATACAGTCAAAATTTCTCATCACAATCCTTCGGGGTGAAATTTTTTCATTCCTGGCGCAGAACCCGCTCACTATTTCCGGTCAACATTTTTCATTACAACCTTTCGGAGTGGAATATTTTATTCCTGGCGCAGAACCCGCTCACTTATCCAGTCAGAATTTCTCGTTCCAGGCTCAAAACTCACTTACCTATCCGATCAAAGTTTTTCACAAAAATTTTCAGAGTCAAATGTTTATTCCTGGCGCAGAACCCGCTTATACCTATATAGTGAAAATTTCTGATCACAACCCATCAGAGTAGACTTTTTCATTCCTCGCCCAGAATGGAAATTTTAAATTTCGAAATTCTGCTGGAGGCTCTAGAACTACTCAAAACTGTTTGGAACCGTTTCCAATCGATCTGGCAGATTGAAAATATATTACACACCAAATTTCAGCTCTCAAGGTCAAATGAGTAACATTTTAATTTTTTTCTCATTTTTGGAATTTTGATTTTTAAAAATTCACCAAAAATCAAAAAATGCACTTAAGCACTTGAAATTTTCGCTGGTGATAAATTTTTGCATGCTCTTCTGATCTAGTTTTGTCCAGTTCAAAAAAACACTCACGCAAATGCGTGAGAAGACCGACTCCTCTTCGAATAAAAATCTTTTACGAACGAATTGATTTACTTTTTTTGAAAAATTGTAACAAGTGATCTGTTTACAATCGAATTGAATCATTGACAAACGGTTGGTGATTGAATAAATTGATTGATTTCTTGGTTAATTATTCGCAAGCAGAGCAATTAATTTACGACTGATTCAGTTTTTGTGAAACTATTGTAAAGGAATTGATCTGTTTTCAAGCAAAGTGAATTGAATCGAATCGAATCATTCTCAACCAATTGATGATTGAACAAATCGATTGATTTTTAAGTGAATCATTCACGAACGAAATATTCAATTTTTGGTGAATCATTCGCGAACGAATTAAACAATTTTTGGTGAATCATTCGCGAACAAATTGATTTGTATAAGTGACTCGTTCGCGAATAAATTGATTCATTTACTTGATAATTGGTGAATCATTCGCGAACGAACTAAATAGTTTTTGATGAATCATTCGCGAACGAATTGATTTGTTCAACTGGCTCGTTCACGAATGAATCGAATAATATTTGATGAATCATTCGCGAACGAATCGATTCTCTCATTCAATTTTTGGTGAATCATTCGCGAACTAATTAAACAATTTTCGGTGAATCATTCGCGAACAAATTGATTTGTATAAGTGACTCGTTCGCGAACGAATTGATTTGTTCAAGTGACTCGTTCGCGAACGAATCGAATAATATTTGGTGAATCATTCGCGAACAAATTCATTTGTATAAGTGACTCGATCGCGAACGAATCGATTCATTCATTCAATTTTTGATGAATCATTCGCGAACGAATTGATTTGTTCGCAAGTTACTCGTTCGCGAACGAATTGATTTGTTCGCAAGTGACTCGTTCGCGAACGAATTGAATAATATTTGGTGAATCATTCGCGAACGAGTTCATTTGTATAAGTGACTCGATCGTGAACGAATCGATTCATTCATTCAATTTTTGGTGAATCATTCGCGAACGAATTGATTTGTTTAAGTGACTCGTTTGCGAACGAATTGATTCATTTACTTGATAATTGGCGAATCATTCGCGAACGAATTGATTTGTTTAAGTGACTCGTTTGCGAACGAATCGATTCAGTTACTTGATAATTGGTGAATCATTCGCGAACGAATTGAATAATTTTTGGTGAATCATTAACGAACGAATTGAAGAATATTTGGTGAATCACTCGCGAACGGATTGATTTGTATAAGTGACTGATTCGCGAACTAATCGATTCATTCATTCATTTTTTAGTGAATCATTCGCGAACGAATTGAATAGTATTTGGTGAATCATTTGCGAACGAATTGATTTGTATATGTGTTTCGTTCGCGAAAGAATCGATTCATTTACTTGATTGTTGCATGTTGGTGAATCATTCACGAACAAATTGAATAATTTTTGGTGAATCATTCGCGAACGAATTGATTTGTATAAGTGACTACTCCATCACGAACGAATTGATTCATAAATCAATGAAGTGATCAATTCGGTCGCGAATGATTCGCTAAAAATGAATCTATTCTTTCGCGAATGGTTCTTTCAAAAAATTAATCAATTCGTTCATGAATGATTCCCTTAAAAGATGAATCAATACTCTCACGAACAATTCACTGAGAAATGAATCAATTTATACTTACGTAAATAATGCGTTAGAAAACAGATCAACTCGTTAATAAACGATCCGTTAGGAATGGTAGAGACTTTGTGAGATTTCAAGTTACATAAAAATGAATTTTCTCACATTTCTTCGATCAAGCAAATCGATTACCTATCCAACAAATCATGTAATCAAAAGGAACACTTTCACTTTTATTTTCATCAAGCCTACAAAATACTGATTTCGTGCCACCATAGAAACGTCGTAAAATCCTCTCAACCACGAAAATCTCGACTCGCCGATAAATCGTAAAATCAAATTTTATTCCCTTATAATAATCTCAAATTATCTATCGCAACGAAAAACAGAACTCCACACCCCAAATAGAAAAAAAAACACCCATAAACACGTCTACATACAAAAGAAAAACAAGCAGGCGAAATGTGAGGTACATAATTCAAATAGACATTCGTTTATTGGGTACAAAAGCAAGCATCACCGGGGAAATGAAAAAGTAACTGACGAATGCGCATTCTGCCAACGCGGAGAGATATTTTCACAGCAAAAATCAAACTCCCAGAGAGAGAAGTTTATTTTTAAGAACCCGGCCCGGATTCCGTTGGGAAATCAATTGCCTCTAAGTGTGATCTATTCATCAAGCCAAAGTTGAGGAGACGTTGATACTTTTAAGGCCCAGGCTATCTCATTCCATTAGAGAGTCGGCTTATAAAAAGAACACGCCAACGAGTGTAATCGTATTTATAGGACACCTCGCGTGATGAATTTGTTTGACCATTTCGCAAATATGGCTATAAAGAAACATATCGCGTATGGAAGTCACCTTATATTTTTAATAGTTTCCGTAGCCGTACAAGAAAATACACTTAACCGTTAACGAAAAATATAGGTACTTTGGAAGAATGGCCTGTTTTTAGAATTTCCTATGTGGCCTTTTTCGACGCAAGAAGGTATACGATATAAGTACGATGTGTTGAATTGTTCGCTATTTTTTACTCTTCGGCGCTGCCTTCGTCATTGTTTCGTCAGTTGACTGGAAAGGAAAACAATTAGAACGATATACCCGTAGGAGAAGTTGTCTAAGGAAGGGAGGTTGAAATGCTGGCTATAGATCATCGAGTTTAATAAGTAGGTATCCTGTCACCTCGTCTTGTTACAAGAATTACAGATATGGATGGCAAAAATTAAACGTGAAAAGAGTGATATTTTATGAAATAATGCAGATTTTGTTCATAATTCCTTCCTCTAGCACTCTCCTCCCCTTCCATAACATTGAAGAAAACAAGTGAATAGGTCAGTAATAAAAAAAATGTAAAAAAAAACATTCGATTGAAAACAAAAAACATCTGTAACGAAAACAATGTGGAAAGTTATTTCCTCGTTACCTATTACAAATTAGGTACAATAATTTTCTCCTTATCTTGTCACTTTCATCATTAAGAATCTTTCTTTCATTTCTCGTTTCAACTTTGAAAAAAATGACTTAAATCGAGTATTGCACCCTATTGACCAAAGAGGAAAGAAATAAAAAAAAAACAATAAAGAAAGTTTTTTTTAATTAGTAAAAAAGAGAGGGGAAAATCGCACGTGCCAAGAATACAGCAATCGAACTTTCCGGTGAATGAAATTAGCAGATAATTCTAGCTTGTTTGAAAACTGAGCTTTATTTGGTTTTACAGATAGGTATTTTGCCTTGTTTTTCGCCACCAGATACTTGGGTTCGATTTAAAGTGTTATTTGAAATTGAAAATTAGCGAATATTGAATCTGTTTAAAGCATTACAAGTAGGTCATAAAAGGTGACGATGGTTAAAATGAGAGGAATGTGAGGATGTTGAATTTTAGGTACTTCGGACCATTGATAGGTACCTCATCAAAAGCATAGTATATCAACAATATTAAGTAGGTACTGAAGCATTCCACGCTGGAAACAATTTGAAAACTGAGCTGATACATTAAACTTTTGTTTTTCGAATCAAAGTAGGTATCTGTACCTTTTTGCATCTCCTGTGCTAGAATAATTTTAAATAAGTGAAAAAAGTTTTAATTTAAACCACACAAACGAAGACGACTTAGTAGGTACCTTATATACTGATATGTTTTTGAATGAAGAAAAAGGTAGGTACTCGTATAGTTAACTACGTAGTTTTGAACATTTTTCCTTGTTCGTTCGTTTTGACTTTATTTTCAAACAACGTCCGTGAAATATTTTCTCGTCTACGTATTTTTTTTTTTTTTTTTTTTGAAAAGAAAAAATTCAAAACATTTCGATCAAGAAAATATTTTCCAAGTTTCACGTGTCGAAAAACTTATCGAAAAAATAAACAAGATTGAAACACGTCACAACATGGTGAATTTTATTCTCAGAGTAATCAGAACGAAAATAGGTATTACGTTAAATCCGAACCTAAACAAAGGAAAGTGAGAAACATTCGCCGATATCGTATAAATTCAATAGGTGAGATACGCGAAAATAGAGAAGGAGAAGTTTTTACTTGGAAATTACCTTCGCACACATACAAAGGTCAGTCAACAAATAAGTTTCCCTCATTCAGAAAATTAGGAAGAGAAATACTTAGGAACTTGAAATTTTCGGGGAATCTTGATACAACCTTTGAGCACTACTCTGCAAAATTTTATTTGGATCCGGTCAGTAGTTCGTTTATAATGAGAGTTTGAAGATGTGATAGAAGTTTTATAGCGTGTCCGAGGTTCAAGTGGATCAAGGAGGAGTAAAAAAAATTTTTAATTTTGAAAAAAATACGCCAATGGATTTTTATAGATGCCTACTGATCCTCCATGAAGAAAAAACTGTTCTAATTTGAACAATATGTGAGTGGTGCCGAAAATCCAGAGGTGAGCACACGAGCATGATAAGTGATCACAGAGTAGGTTGCACAACTAGTGTTTCAAAAACGAACTCAACAGCCAAAATTGATGAAATTATACACAATAATCTTAATATCAGTATCAAAAACATCATATGTGAGCATGATGCTTCATATTTGACTACCTAAAAAACATTATTGAACTTTGAAAGTCATTTTCAATACCGCAAAATTTGAATGTGCTGCATCACAAACAAAATTTTGCTGCATGTCAAAAGAATAGTCAGAATTTGTGTAAGAATGATGAAAACAAGTTCCTTAACACAATGGTAACCAAAAACAGGGTTGAGTGCATCACTATGCCTCGCAAATTTGGAACAATCCCCATTGAGAAATCAATTTAAGTTTCAACTCGGACCCGCTATAAGACTCCTACCACATATTCAAACTCTCATTATAAACGAACAACTGAACGGATCCGAATAAAATTTTGCAGAGTGATGCTCAAAGGTTGTATCAAGATTCCTTGAAAATTTCAAGTTCCTAGGTATTTCCCTTCCTAATTTTCTGAATGCGGGAAACTTATTTGTTGACTGACCTTTGTAATTGCAGCAGGCGAAGTTGAGAGTGTTTCTTCTCGTAGCTTTGCGAGGATTATGTTGAATTTCACATATCTTCACATAAGATAAGGGTTAGCAGAACAAATCCTCGATGAAGGAAACATATTATATTGTCGTATGCGATCTCAGGACACCCGCATTTGTCTCGTTATTGTAGTATCAAAGTACAAATAAAAGCCCGTACATTGAGTGGCGACACTGGCAAAGTAAGTATACAAATCGTTTTTTGTACTCATTATAGTAGGTACGGAATAGGTACATATAAAATCATGTCGACAATTTTTAATCATTATTTTGATTATTGCGTTTAAAAACCTTTGTTATAGCCAGATATGTATTTTAATGCATATTGTAGAAAATTTCCAAAATTTTAACCTACAGTCTGAAAATTCTGCAAACAGCGGTATTCATTTGTCATTTTCTAACAAATAAAAATTGAAGAGTGATATTCCAAAACTCGCTTTGTCCATTTTCACAACTTTTCAGGAGAGAGGAAAAACAGTTTCCCTTTAAACGGGTAAATTGGCTTTTTAGGCGAGTTTAGCACTTTATTTGGGTGGGTTTATGATGTAGGAGTGTAGGTATACATTTCATCCACTAAATACTGCTGAAAAAAATTTCAATAAAAATGGACAAAACGCGTTTTGGAACATTATTTTTTTTTTAATTTTTAGTGAATTGGCTATTTAGGTGAGTTTAACACCTCATTTTGGTAGGTTGATGATGTAGGAATGTGAGTTAATACTTCATCTACCAGGTACCACTGAAAACCCAACTTTGATAAAAATGGACAAAGCGAGTTTTGGAATATCACTCTTCAAATATCTCAACTGGTGAAAATTTTTTTTTTAAACCGAACGTAGTTAAACAAAAGAGCATGCAAAAGTGCATTTTTGGTAGCTATAAAATTTCAATGATTGCCTCATCTGTGCCATTTTGAGAACAGACACTGTCTGGTGAAAACTTTTTTTTTATCAACAATGAGTTTTTTAGGATCCATTTTATTTTTAAATGTCTCTTCTAACGTAATGGAGGGGATATCACCAGTCCTTTGTTCGTCTCAGAGCTTTTGCAATTCGAATTTGGCATTTGTGCAGTGCATACAGGTACTAGTAAGGCATGCATGTTATGTCATCTGCTACGCCGAGTTGGCATGTTGTTAATTTCATTCTCAACCTGTTTGGCATATTTATGCCACCCATGGTAGGTTTACTTAAATTCTTCTGCATTTTGAATGATTTTCACTCTCAACCTATCACCAATGATTCTCATCGTTCTCTTCACTAAACTGGATTGTGGATTGCATTTTGTAGTATGGCCAACTTTATACAAGTACCATGAGATCTAAGTCGGTAGTTCCAGGCATTACTGACAAATTACGAGTATGTGATGTTTTCAGTAATGACCTTGTGCACTTTATGCTCCAGTTTTTTAAGTAATCTCTACAATTATTTTGCTTCATTGCTTTGGCGACTTCTTCCTTTTTTGAGACTATCTGCAGTTTTAGCCATCCTTTGGCGGTAAACACGCACTTCACAACCAAGATACCTAATTACCTATACTTACTTGGGATGTTTTAATTTATTGGCAATTGAGCTAAATAAATCTGCAGAGAAGGCCATGTTTGGTTCAAAATTTATCAGCTAATTGTGAATATGTCTTTTGTGAGCAAAAATAGGTGAAAGCAACCGATTCGGGGTTTAGATCAATCTCAGATAAAGTCAAATCAAACTTGAACTAAAAAGGGCAAAAAACCAAAATTTTTCCACAATGATCTCGTCGTCGTCGTAGTCACGCTCCTTTACAGGAGATAGCGTATATGTCCATCTATATTAGCCGGTATCTAGCGTATCTGATCGTTTCTTTCAGGGTCTTACAGGGAGAGTTGGCTGGTGAGTTTGTTGTTAACAGCTCCGATCGTTTCCTCCCTCTCGTCGATCTTCCTTGGATTTTCCCCTGTACCGCTAGCATGAAAATACCGTTTTCTCGTATTTTATGAGCTAAATACTTTAGCTTTCTAGTTTTGATATCTTCAACTACGACTTTCCGCTCCTCTCCTATTCTTGCTAATACTTCCTTGTTGGTAATGAAGTCCTTCCATGAGATTCGTAGTAGCCTTCGATAGCACCACATCTCGAAAGCGGATACTTTGTTCTCGCATTCTGCACTCATGGTCCATGTTTCGCAGGAATATTTCAGAACAGTCCATACGTAGCATCGCATAATTCTCTTCCTCAGATCTATACTCATCGTTCGATTTCCCAGCACATTGGCAAGGTTATTGAAAGCGGTTTTTGCCATTCCAATCCGTGATTTAATTTCTTTATTATCTCTGCCATCATTGTTTATCAGCGCTCCAAGGTATCTGAATTGGTTTACATTTTCAATTTCTTGTGATCCGATGTTGATTTTGACCACTTTATCATCTCCTTTTGTAAATCTCATCACCTTGGTCTTGCCTGCATTTATTTTCATTCCGTATTTTAATCCTGCACTGTTGATTCGGTCGATCATTTTCTGCATCTCTGCTTCTGTCCCAGCAAGGATCACTTTGTCATCTGCATAGCTTATTTCATTTATTCTCTTGCCCTTGATCTTGAATCCCATTCGTTCGATTCGCGCTTCCCTCATTATTTCTTCTGCATACACATTGAACAATCTGGGTGAGAGGGGGCATCCTTGCCTCACACCTCTCTTTATTCCACATCCGTTCTCTGAGTACTCAGTTCCAATCTTGATGTTAGCGCTTTGCTCCCAGTACAGGTTCTTGATTATTTGCAGGTCTTTGTCATCGATATTGTATTCTATAAGCCCAAAATTCACGTTAGGTACCCTATTTTTGACCCTAGTGACAAAATATGAGAGCGTTTTCGCTAGCGACTTTTTAGGACCACTTCACTATAGCGTTTTCGCTGGCGAATAGCGAATCCGCTCTACAAGGTATGCTATTCACTGTAGGGGGTAATGTGTAGCTGGAACAAGTAACTCTGGGATGTCTTTGGTTCTTGCTGATCTCCTCCTACCCCGCGTATCTGGTACTGTTGTAAGGGATGTTTGTCAACTTCATTTACAGGAGTACACCACTAGTCCAGGTTTAGAAATTGGTATTAAATTAAGCATATATGGCAATCGATCCTCATTCAGGGAGGTAATTTTTTTTGATCAATTTTGAGAAATTTATCCACCCAAATATATGTATCTGTAGCCAATAATTATTCTGATTTTTTGAGATGTGTTTGAACAGTATGTGATATGTTTATGAAAGTGAAATATTTTTTAAAAAAATATAGGTATGTATTTTTATCCCAAATAGTGTTGTATCAAATGTGATTATTTAAAATAATTGCAAAAAAATTAATCGACAAAAAATAATTGCTGTCTGAATTAATCGTTCAAAAATAATCGATTATAATCGGAATTTGGAATAAATCATGCAAAAATACAACGTTTTTTTGTATTTTGGACCCATTTTTCCACAAAATTTTTGATTTTACTTTCATTTTCATAAAATAACGAAATATTTTTCAAAAAGTACCTCTCATTTTGATTTTTCATGCCTAAAAATCCAACTCTTTGCAGAAAACTTATTCAAATTATTGAAAAATTTTGCCAAAAAAACTGAACATGCGATTATTGGATGTGCGATTTTTTGTCAAAATAATCGATTAATTCATCCTTGATTATCAGAAAAATCGCATTTACATTACATTTCACCTTGATTAATCTATTATTTTCATAATCGATTATAATCGGATACAACACTAATCCCATACTAAAGACTCAATCTTCAGGGAGGGAGATGGAGAAAAAATGAAATTTTTTAGGGAGGGAGACGAAAAAAAAATGAAATTTTTCAACTTTGTCGAATGAAGCATCAAAATAAATGTTTTTCAACCTTCTAAATTGAAATCCATTTTAGAATTAATTATTTAATTCAAGTTCCTTTTCGCGAAAAATTCAACAGCAAAATGTTAAAAGATGTTTTCGTAGCTAAACTATTCCAAATTCTAACATGTATCACAAAAATGCTAGCGAAAACGCGAAATGCTGAAGTAAATTAATACCTGAAATAGCGTTTTTGCTTTTCGCTCTCAAAAATGCCAGCGGTTTTGCTTTTTGCCCTCAAAAATGCTCTGTGATAAAAACTGTCAGTAGCGGTTTCACTATCCGCTGTCATTTCCGCCATGTGAAAAGAGTTCCAGATAGCATTTTTAATGGCGAAAAGCGAAAACGCTAGCGACTTTTTAGGACAAACTAGCTATCCGCCAGCGTTTTCGCTAGCGGATCGCGTTTTTCGTTGTCACTTGGGGAAACGCAAATTGATTGGAAATGGTTTGAAACCATTTTGAGGAGTTCTATGGCCTCCAGCAGAGAGTTACTGGCAAACTGAGATCTATTTCAACCCCTCCCCCTATTCTAACACTACAAGTCGATTGGAGGAAGAGAGGAAGTTTCAAGCTTGTTCTGAAGTCTCTAGCCATATACTTTCTGTCGGTTCAGAACTGAATATTTCTCAAATTTTCAAAAATGAAATGGCTAAATCCATTAAGTAAATCAACAACATGCCCTGGGTATGTTCAAGCTTAAAAGTTCATTTCAACACTTTTTTCAAACTTTTTAAGAAACAAGAATTATTAAAAATATTTCTGGAAGCTCTAAAACTGCCTTAAATCGTCATTAGTCAGATTAGAAAAATTTTATGAGAATTTCAATTTGCAAAATTTTGTTGGGGAGGCTACAGAACTGCTGAAAACAGTTCGAACGAAACTGTTCACAATCTATGTGTGGGGACAGGCTATTTGGTCTCTTTATTGGTACTGATGTGATGGATCCTAGCGAAAAATGATTGAATCTGATCAGGTCACTTCAGATTAAATTTGATCAGGTCAGACTTTTAATCATTTTCCTTTGGGAATATAATAACGATTTTCTGATCTGAACAGATCCGATCTTTTCTTTCTGAATTATCGAAAATCGGATACAATTTCAAAATAAAAGACTCTGTGGACTCTGAACTTGGCTTAGTGTATATTAAAGTACACAATTTGTATGCAATATGGTCAACACAAGAGATAGGTTCGATGCTCTATCGTCGATTTACACTCAGTAATTCCGCCTCTCAAAGCGTAAATAAAAACAAAACCTATACAGATAAATTTACCGCAATTCGAAAACAATAGTAATAAATAATAAAAACAACAGCAAAAGTGTAAGAATGAGCAATTCCGCGTTTGTTTCGCGATTACCATTTTTTATACATGTACACGATGTTACAAAAATCTTCATCTTTTCGCTTCACTTATAAATACACAACGAACCACACAGCACTGCAAAGGTTCGGCGAAGAAAAAAAAAATCAAAATTAACGTTTATACACGTTACATTCTAAATATTCGTTCATCTCTATTCCGTTTACGAGCCAAGAATCGTATGCAGGATATTCTCGTGCGTTAAAAATATCGCCTCATCGTCGAATTCCATCCAGAAGAAAAGTAATAAGGAAATTCCGGCAACGCGTATGTATCCTTTTGTTAGAAATGATTTATGAATGAGAAAAGATAAACCATATAAACGCTTCTTTTAGACTGAAAGCTTTTCAAATTCAATTTCGATTTTTCATTAAAAATTATTTTCCTCTTGTACGTTTCAATCACAAAATGTCTACGAACGCCTTTACCTATAAAATTCCCACAGACTTGACCGATTTTTCAATTTAGAATTGCCATTTTCTTTCATTCTTTTGCCCACCAACACGCTGGCACGTATACCTATATACGAGTAGGTATTCCAACAGCGTTATGTGTTTACCTATAAACAGGGTGTAATGTAATTAATTGAACGCGTTTTTCTCAAGTTTTTACGATCGACGAACAATTTTTCCATCCAGCTTTCCGAGTTAATAACTTTTTCCTTGCGATTCACGTTGCTTTATTTGGGGATTTGTTACATAGATGTTGGATACCTACCTATACCTGCGTGTACTCGCACGTAGTTTATTGTTCGTAACGCGATACATTTTCAATTAAACAACCGAAAAAAAAAAGGATACGTGTTTGAGTCTTATAATGTTGCGTATTTTTTCTTATTTTGTCGCCATGTTTTATCGAAGAAGATAAAAATAAATTTTGCAACGTGATAGATTCATGGAAAATTAACCGATCACGAATTCCATTCGGTGTTTAAGTTTTAAATGAGATTAGCTCGAATATCTAGATACCTTTTATATTTCCTAATATGTAGGTACTTTGAGTATAAGTATCCATAGAAGGGTCTGAGAAAGCAATTTATGCTCAAAATTAACTAAAATAATAAATTCTATAAGTACAATCTTGAAAAGAATTTTGTGTGGGTTGAAAACTGAAAAATTAGTTGATCTTACTTTCCCAAATTGTTGTTTTCTTCAATTTTGGTCAACAGCAGAGAAATTTTTGAACTGGACGTAGCTAAATCGAATGAGCAGGCAAAAATACATCACCAAACAAAATTTCAGACGCTGAAGTGCATTTTTCAATTTTTTGGTGAATTTTTAAACATTAAGTAAATGTGGGGCAAAAATGAAGAAAAAATCAAAATTTCACCAAATTGACCAAGAAAGCTGAAATTGGTGCGCTTTCCATTTTAGACTCTCCGAATCGATTGAAAATGATTTCAAGCGGTTTTGAGTAACTCTAAAGCTTTCAGTGTTTGCACAGAGTTTTAACCAATGAAAATGAATTATTGGAAGGTTAAAATTTACTTTACTCTCTAATTTTGAGACATTTTGGGATTGGAGAAAAGCCTGATTGGAAACCTGAAATAGAAGAGCCCATTTTCAGTATTTAGGAGAATGAAAACAGATTTCATGAATTTTTCACCAATCTAAAAAAAATTTGTACGACTGGCATTTCGATTGAAAAGTCAGAAACTTCATTGGCGAACGACAAGGTACCCAAAACAACAGAAAAATTTTGAATTGAACAAAGCTGAAGCGAGAGAGCATGCAAAAAATAGATCAAAAGTCATGATGAATTTCAACCTTCATGTAAGTACGAAACTGAATTTTTCAATTTTTGGTAGATTTTTGAAAATTTAATTAGTGGGTAATTTACCAAGCATTACCAAATTACCAGTAATTTACCAAACATTACCTAATTATCAGTAATTTAGTAAATTGATAAATTTTTATTATGCAAAATATTCATTTTGAACATGTTTGACTGGAATAAGATTAAAAATCACAAACGAATCGATTCTCGGAGTTCGATTAATCGATTTTCCATCATAATCGAGTTTTGATCTGGAAGTCTGTTTCTGAACTCTGAAGTTATAAAATCGATTTTTCATTTCAAACACGTTCGATCATTTGAAATCAATCGAGATTGAATCGATTTTTGGAATCATCAGTATTACTCAAGATGTCAGAATATTGCTAACTTTTTATTGGAATTTTGAAAAGTACATTTTTTGTAACATTTGATCAATTTGAGGTTTCTGAGCACGAAAATGATGTCTAAATTGCAGCTCAATTCTCAGTTTTCAAGAAAATGAAATTTTTTGAGAAAAAAAAATCGTTCTCAAATTATGTACTTACCTACTTAGTTGAAAAATACCTTTCATTCTTTTTTTTTTTTTTTTTTGAAAATAGAAAAAAATGCAAAAGGTGGTTAGTTTTTATGCATTTTTTTGCAGATCGAGTCGAAATTTGGGTTAGAGTATGTTTTTCGAGACGACAAATTCATTTCCTGTGTTAGATCGCTTCTGTCGGAAATGGTCCATTTTCAAGCCCGAAATTGGGCTAAAAAAAAGGTTTTCTCACCTCACAGTTTTTTAGAAAATGCAACTTTTTGTGAAAAAATGGTCAGAAACTCTGATTAAAATCTGGTCAGATCAATCAGATCCGATTACACAGGTTCTGATTAAATGTACTTAATCATATCAAATTGGATTAAAAACGTTATTCGATCATTTTCCCTCTGAAGTATTCACATTTTTAAAATTTATCAAGACTTGGTTCAGTTCAATTTAAAAAAAAAAATCCTCCCTGCGTAAATACTTCTAGTTATACTATCGTGATACGAAATGTTTGAATGAATTTTTGGTTAACATTGTTCGCGGTTAATGAAACGCATTTGGACACAGCTATAATGACAGCTCGAGTTGAGATTTCTTCACAGAAACCCCCCACTGACACCTTCACCTCATCGTGTCATCTCGGCGAATTTCAACACGCGACCTCTTGTGTTCAATTATTCGAAATTTTCTACAACTTTAAATTAGCCGTGCTTTTATGAACATCGGCAGCAGTTATAAGTTTCAAGTTGCGCCAGATCAGAATTGTAAATTTAATTCTAGCAGCGAGTTGAAGCGTTAAAAACTTGATAAACTGCATGACGCGCCAATCAAACGCGATGAACGAACTCGTTCAAGGTGTGCTCTCGTTAAAATTCCGTGAAATTTACTCATTGTGGTGACAAAAGGTTGAAATTTAATTATAGGTCAACATCTTGTCATTGAACTTTATCCATTTTGCTATTCGAATGGAGAAATATTTAAACTAGAAATCTATTCGACGATACGCTATAGGCTTTTTTTTTAGCAAGTTGTTTTCTGTTTCCTTTTTTTTTTTTTAATCTTCGAAATAGAAATATCGAACTCTCTGGATACCTTGTGTACGTTTTGCAATGAACACGAACAGACCCTTCAAAGTCAATAGACGTGATTGCCGAGGCAATTCGTGCAAAAAGGCCAATGGACTGAATTACCTGAAGAGAAAGAGAGTCGACTTGTATAGGCTGTGTGACGAGAAACAATGAAGTGCACATGTCACATTTAAAATAAAAACACACCATTCAGTTTCACATCGAGAGGAAAAAAGTTCGCCATTTGCTCTAAACAATGTTGCTTTCAATTAAATTGATTTTATGACATTCGGCTTTCTTTTCACGTTTTCGAAACAGAACGTATTATTACTCAACGTCATTTACTTCGCTATCTGTTTTAATACTCCTCGCTCTCTTTTACCTCACTTATCAACAGTTGAGACTTCTCTTTTTCAATACGAAATTGAGTTTTAAAAAAAAGGAAGAAGAAATAAGGATAAAGTAATACGGGACGCAATCTGGTTTATAAAAGTTTTCTATATTTGCGAAAGCTAAAAAGGAAAACAAAAAGAAATTCGATGGAAAGGTCGACGAAGATTAATAAAACCGAATCATATTACCGAAAGGTAGATATTGGTTTTAAATTAAATAAGTTTTTTGAAACACGATCCCGCCTCGTTTAATTGTTGTTCGGTGATTCGAAAATTTTCAATTTTTACGTCACCCTCGGATATTTCGCAGAGTTTGCGAGATTCGTCGTCGAAATTCATTATTAATTTTTTTAGCTCAAGACGACGAAGAATGAGTTTCATTTAATTTTAGTTTTCTTTCGATTCGCAAATTTATTTCTCTCGCAGCGATAAGAGGAACATTGGAAATTTCGCAGCATTTCCTTCTTTCTAGTAATCTTTCCTCTTTTTTAATGCAGGTGGATGTCTTTTTTGTAACAAATGCCGAATGTTTTTGATGCTCATCTTTTACATGACTGTGTTTCAAAGATTTGTGATTTAAACAATAAAAAGAATATCCTAGGTATAAAAAATGATCGAAGGAATTTCTGACATAAACGATTTTGATGCAGAAGGTCTGTTCGAAATTTTCAAGACGTTGAACTGTGTGACGCTGACTTTTGAAAACTTCAAAAAAATCAAAATTTTGCGATTAATTCTTGGGCCTGTGCATCTGACTTTCGAGAGATTTGGGGGGGGCGCCGGAAGGTCATTTTAGGAATACTTTTTTAACATTTCATCAAACTTTTGAAAATTTTGGAAAAAAAACTGGCCAGTTATCAACATTTTCAGGGATTTCACAATGTTTTGACTTTTGAAGTACTTTTAGACCTTCTGATAAAAACCGATCATAATCAAAAATCCATAGCTTTAAAAATAGATTTTCAGGTCTCGGTCACTCCTTCATTAAAACATTTCTACTTTGTTATGAAAAAATACTCTTTTTTCAAACAAAATTATGTTCGATATTTTCCAAAACAATTCTGTTCCTCCCGAAAACTTTCAACTCTCTCAAGAACGACGAGTACACTCACAATTTCGATATCAGTGCTCAGTGACCTGGAATTAGTCAGAAAGCGTCATTAAAAATGCACTTTTTGAAAACAATTTCTTGGTCCGATTTTGGGATTGAAAATACGCGATTTCTAGTACAGTAGCAGAGGCAAACACCATGGTGGAAATCTGACACCATAAATTAATTTTCAGCCTCCAAAAACACTCATGGCCAAAATTTCCATTCAATTCGTCCCCAAATTTGGTTCTAAAAAAAAAAAAAAAATGCGCATCGTATTTACGGCAAACTGGTTAGGCAATTTTATTAACACCGTCGCTTGCTGGTCCAAGGAGCCTTTCCCATCGTTCGTAATCTGCTGGTTTGGTCGAGAGATAGCTATTTTTTCCATTTTTGAAACTGATTTCTGACTAGTAATTCCAAGTCGTGAAAAATGTCACCGAATGCTCAAGAACGACGAGTTCACACACAATTTCGATGTCACTTCATTGATAATCAAAATTTGAACAATTCAGGCGATTTAGGTGCATGTCCACGGCCCCCCACCCCCACCGATGGACTTCAAACATATGCCATTCGTTTGTGCTACGTTTGTGCTGGTTTGTGCTGAAAAGATTTTCGTTTGTGCTGCCCCCCTTCCCGAGATAATTGAGAAAACTTTTGGGGGGGCTGTAGACATGGGAGCCCCCCCACTTTTAGCTAGGAAGTCCAAAATGGTGTCAGTCGTTTGTGCTACGTTTGTGCTGGTTTGTGCTGAAAAGTTTTTCGTTTGTGCTGCCCCCCTTCCCGAGATAATTGAGAAAACTTTTGGGGGGGGGCTTTAGACATGGGAGCCCCCCCACTTTCAGCTAGGAGGTCCGAAATGGTGTCAATCGTTTGTGCTACGTTTGTGCTGGTTTGTGCTGAAAAGATTTTCGTTTGTGCTGCCCCCCTTCCCGAGATAATTGAGAAAACTTTTGGGGGGGCTGTAGACATGGGAGCCCCCCCACTTTTAGCTAGGAAGTCCAAAATGGTGTCAGTCGTTTGTGCTACGTTTGTGCTGGTTTGTGCTGAAAAGTTTTTCGTTTGTGCTGCCCCCCTTCCCGAGATAATTGAGAAAACTTTTGGGGGGGGCTTTAGACATGGGAGCCCCCCCACTTTCAGCTAGGAGGTCCGAAATGGTGTCAATCGTTTGTGCTACGTTTGTGCTGGTTTGTGCTGAAAAGCTTTTCGTTTGTGCTGCTCCCCTTCCTGTGGTATCGAGGGGTTATTTGTGGGGGGGCCGTAGACATGAATTTTAAAAAAGGGATTAGACGAAAGTTTGAAAAGAGAAAAATAGATGTATCTATTGTGCTTCGTTTGTGCTGGTTTGTGCTGCCACCCATAACCCTATAACTCCACCCCCTTCCTCCCCCCTGAAATAGGGCTTTTCACCATTTATCAAGATTTTTAAAAAAATCGAAATTTGATCTACGCCCCCCACAGGGCTGAAATTTTGCACAGCTGTTCTTGAGGGTTTGAGTAGACAACTCGATTTTTTTCGACCTCAAAATTCAAATTTATCCCCCCAAATGGACCCCCCCCCCATTGTTTTGGACCCCCCTACAGATACCTTACTGATGCCCCCCCAGGTCCATATTGAAGAAATATTCTATTTAAACCCCGAGGGACACTTCTACCAATTTTCAGATTTTTTCGACAATTTTTCGAAATTTTGTATTTAGTCAAACATAGACTGAAATTTCTTCAACTCAGACTCGAGTTTTTTGAAAATTTGAAAAAACATGAATTTGATCTACGCTCTCTAGAGAGCTGAAATTTCGCACAGCTGTTCTTGAGGGTTCAAGCAAACTGCTCGATTTTTTTCGACTTCAAAAATTAAATTCTACCCCTCCATCGGGGGCACCAAAAATTTGGACACCCCCCCCAGGTCCGCTAGGGGTTGAAATTGAACGGGGCGAAATATGAATGAAGAATAAGCTCTGGAGAACAATTGTGGCCTCACAGGGGTATCATACTGGTCTGAATTGTTCTTCGAAGCTTGCATTTCTTACTCACAAGATCTAAGAAGTCAATGTCGTACCTACATAAATTACAATAATTATACCCGATTTCGAAATTTGGGAGCATTGAACTTTATCCCCCTCCCATAGGGATGCTATGAGTATACGTTCACTGTGCAAATGTGTTCATTTGCGCCTACAGTTTTTAAACAAATGCGGGCGAAATATGCATTGTGGTACATGAAGCCTTTTCCTCTAAAAAAAAGGGTCACACGGGATCAGAATTATTCTTCGCAGCTCGTATCTCTTAATCATACGGTCCAAGAAGTCAATGTGATGATAAAACGTACTACAATCACAAAAATACCGATTTTAAATTTTTTTGTACATTTATAACCCCTATTCTTCTCACGCTCATTAGTCTGTCTCGAGTCCTTCGTATCCCAAATACATACAATTATTTGAGAATTCACTTCGACTTTTAAGTCAGAAAAGTTCTCAAATTCGAATAATTAAAAAAAACTTGGTGCGCCTCAGGAGCCACTTAGAGTAGAAATTTTTCTGCGATGTTCATCCCAGGCGGTTTTTCCAGTTTCATGATGCAAAAAGACGACCATACCAAAATTTACTCATAATCGAATTTTTTCCCCAGTTTTGACCTCAATTTCGGCGGCTTAGTTCCCCTCTTCCTACCTCAATTCTTTCTCGTCCAAAATGCATCATAATGAAGCAAGTACACTTAATATAGGCATAGGATTTGCAAGTAAAAACTTTTTTTTTCGAATTATCATGCTGAAAAATAAATTTGCCGTGTTTCTCATACCTACCTACGTTAATTTTCATAAAAAACGGGAGATTTTGGGCACAGGTCAAAATAATATTTTGGAGCTATTTTCAGAATCTTATTTTTTGGGGATTATGAATCAATCTAGCTACTGGGAGCGATAAAATTTGAAAAAAAAAATCATCGTGCGTATAATTAAGGACCACGTATTTGGGGGGGGGCTATCTTACCTCTTCTCTTTGGATCTGCATGTCCGTCTCAGGTGTTCCGTATCTAAGATATAATAAAGATTCGCTTATATTTACCATTTTAAAAAAATCTGAATTCAGGAAATATTCATTGAGTCTTGGAAAAATTTTGAGACTCAACTACGTAAGTAAGAAATGAAAGCCTCGAGGAACAATTCAGACCAGCATGATACTCATGTGAGGCCACAATTGTTCTCCAGAGCTTATTCTTCATTCATATTTAGCCCCGTTCAATTTCAACCCCTAGCGGACCTGGGGGGGTGTCCAAATTTTTGGTGCCCCCGATGGAGGGGTAGAATTTAATTTTTGAAGTCGAAAAAAATCGAGCAGTTTGCTTGAACCCTCAAGAACAGCTGTGCGAAATTTCAGCTCTCTAGAGAGCGTAGATCAAATTCATGTTTTTTCAAATTTTCAAAAAACTCGAGTCTGAGTTGAAGAAATTTCAGTCTATGTTTGACTAAATACAAAATTTCGAAAAATTGTCGAAAAAATCTGAAAATTGGTAGAAGTGTCCCTCGGGGTTTAAATAGAATATTTCTTCAATATGGACCTGGGGGGGAATCAGTAAGGTATCTGTAGGGGGGTCCAAAACAATGGGGGGTCCATTTGGGGGGATAAATTTGAATTTTGAGGTCGAAAAAAATCGAGTCGTCTACTCAAACCCTCAAGAACAGCTGTGCAAAATTTCAGCCCTGTGGGGGGCGTAGATCAAATTTCGATTTTTTTAAAAATCTTGATAAATGGTGAAAAGCCCTATTTCAGGGGGGAGGAAGGGGGTGGAGTTATAGGGTTATGGGTGGCAGCACAAACCAGCACAAACGAAGCACAATAGATACATCTATTTTTCTCTTTTCAAACTTTCGTCTAACCCCTTTTTTAAAATTCATGTCTACGGCCCCCCCACAAATAACCCCTCGATACCACAGGAAGGGGAGCAGCACAAACGAAAAGCTTTTCAGCACAAACCAGCACAAACGTAGCACAAACGATTGACACCATTTCGGACCTCCTAGCTGAAAGTGGGGGGCTCCCATGTCTACAGCCCCCCCAAAAGTTTTCTCAATTATCTCGGGAAGGGGGGCAGCACAAACAAAAAACTTTTCAGCACAAACCAGCACAAACGTAGCACAAACGACTGACACCATTTTGGACTTCCTAGCTAAAAGTGGGGGGGCTCCCATGTCTACAGCCCCCCCAAAAGTTTTCTCAATTATCTCGGGAAGGGGGGCAGCACAAACGAAAATCTTTTCAGCACAAACCAGCACAAACGTAGCACAAACGAATGGCATATGTTTGAAGTCCATCGGTGGGGGTGGGGGGGCCGTGGACATGCACCTAGGCGATTTACGCCTTTAAAAAAAAGAAAAAAAAATGTTCATTCAGTCAAAATGAAATATAATAATTATTATGGTAGTGCTAAGACTGATATCAACCCTTCGAATTCAAATTTCATCATTTGGAGTCATTCTGGAGCCTCCAGCACTATTTTCGATTTTTCCAGAATTTTGAAATTTCTCCCGAAAGCGTGGAAATAAACTTTGGCAGCTAAAAATGGATATGTGGATTATACTCGGACTGTTTAACGATTTTATCCACATTTTGGGCCAATTTTCAGGTGAACATCCCAAGATGCGTTTTATTTTTTACCAGAATTTTCACAAGAATAATACATATATAGTAGGTATGTACCTAGAAAAGTCAAAAATCTCCTGTTCACAAGAAAATTTTGGAAATTTGAACGAATCGCTGTTTTTAGACTAAAACTGTAATACATAGTGGAAGTGAGAAAGACTGCGAATGGGAAAGATATGGATAATACCATAATAAAGGAGATAGTCTTATAATTTTGTTATAGGCAAATTCTGAGAAATATTCGTTAGAGAGGAAATATTTCTCAGGTGCCTGCTTAGCTCAAGATGGAGAGACTTAGTCGATTCATTTCACTATTCATCTTACAAATATCCTCGTTAGCTTTTTAAAAATAAAATGAAATGATAACTCAAGGAGCAATTCTGTAGAATAAATTTATTCAGAAATATATACAATAATTGAGATGTCTGTACCAAATAGTTTACAAGAGTTTAAACGTAAATTATTCTGTATTGCCATGACGTTACAATGGCGGCAGCATAACTGGCCAAGATTATGCAGGTGTCTTAAAACACACGCGAGAATAGCTAGGGAGATGATCATAAATTACAACAGTGTCTTTAAATTAAGTAGATCAATCGATAGGTGATTAACACATCTCATCGCCTATAGATTGATACAATAATGCTTAATGACATAGTCTAGGTAATTAGATAAATTGTGGGTGCACGCAACCCTGAATAAAAGGTTCAACGATTACCTGAGGAGATGGAGTACATTTCTAGATTAACTGTTCACATTGCCTGCCTCTCCCTGGCGACCCCAATAATAGTCGCTTCAGCAGGTATGATTAGTAGCTCCATTTTTGTAGGGTTATCATCCCTGATTTCCGGATAAATCAAGGGATGAGCCGAAAAAGTACCACAATCTTAGGAGGAAATTAACGAAGTATCACATTATATAAAATAGTACCATGTCTGTACAAAGGATTAACGACACGACACGTTATAAGTTCAGAATCGCCATCCACGGATGGGTACATCAAATGTGTGGTTTCCAGAGAGCCGAGGCAGGGCTCCCTGGTCACCTATTTAGCTGGTTGAGCTTAAGAGGAAACTATTGCGAACTGTTCCGTCAGAAGACTGATTTTTTCAATAGGACGAAGCTGCAGCTGGTCCCCAGCTTCAACAGAATTATCGCATGATAGCCTTCAGCGCGCCCCTACAGTAAGATTCGCATAATCTTGCCTAAGGTTGGCAAGATCATAAAACTATGTAGTGGAGGGATTACATTATGAATACCTACAGGCAGTCAGGGCGGTCCTGATCATCACAAAACCATCCCCAGAATCTGGATTTCATCATTGAGAGCCATTCTGGAGCCTCCAGTGCGATTTTCAATTTTTACAGAATTTTTAAATTTCTCCTGAAGGAGTGGAAATCAACTTTGGCAGCTAAAAATCAAGTAAGAGTATTTGGCTTACACCTTACTTTTAATGTGGATAAACTCTTTAAACAGGTTGAGTGTAACACACAAGCATATTCAAAATTCTCAACATTTTGGAAAAATTGAAAAATTGCGCTGGAGGCTCCAGAATGATTGGAAATTGTGAGATTTGAATTTGGGGAATTAATATCAGTTTTAGGAATTTAATTTGATAATTTTTACTGATCAAGTACGCACTTTAAAAAAATCACAAAAACAACATAAATCACCAAAAACAGTCAATTTTGAATTTTCAAACGTTCTCCAAAAATCTAAAAATGAAGTTGTGATATAGTGGGTTTAGGTATTATCTAGATGGTGGGAATCGTTGTATTTAATTCCTACTGGAGCGGGATAATAATTATTCCTTATGTGGGGAATTTACTACTTACCTGGATAGCTCGAGAGATGATATGGGGTAGATAATCCTGCCTAACTAATCACGTATGTACTCTAATAATAATAAAACACATTCGTAATGACTACTAAAATGTCTTTATTAAATATTAGTTACATATAAGAAGGTATGTAGAGGGCAATTACAAACTACACAATTTGAACATAATGAAATGGTCAGGCGCGTTACCTGCCACTTACGACCTGGATAAGGAAAGAATTCCTATTAATTACATATTAAGTGAGTACCTAATACGTAATTAATCAGAATGACACCAATAAGTGAGATGAAGTTATGTACAATTATTACGAGTTAATTTGGGTAGGTCTCATAAATATAATATTCCTACTTCGACTAACTCAATTAATTAAAACTAAACTATAATTAATTGAGGGAACCATCAGGCCAGAAAAAGTATTTTTCAATACTTACCAAAGACACTGTACATATTACCCATCCAATCGATGTACTCACTAATTCCTGGTACTTGATAGGTACGTACTACACAAGGTTCGATGTAATGCGAGAAATGCCTTTGATGCCCGGGGTGATCAAATGTGCATTCAAAAGAACCATATTGATTAAGTAGAATTAATCAATATGTTCAGAAAAACACTAATTACCACGATACAAGTGGGTTAAACACGATAAATGGTACATTGTCTTAAGGACCATGCACTTTCACATTTTCCGGTGCCGAAGCGAGAATACATATTTACACCATTGACTTAGCTCCAGAGAGCTCCAGATTCCAGTACTAGTGAAGAGCCTTGCTCACGATCTTGCAGCAGTTGCCAGATCCACAAGCAGAGAATCCCCCACGTTCCCCTTACTTCCAGTATAGGTATAATTTTAGAGAGAGCAAGTAACGAAGTATCTCCCTATAAATAGATCGAGTAATATTGTGCAAAAAGGGAGTTATACTAATAATCGCTAAGGTGGTTACGGGCATCCTGCTCCTCACAGTGTTGGGCAGCTGAAAATTTGGTTTTGGGGGTTTTAAACCATGCTCTTTCCAAAAATCGTGGCCTCGTTCAAATCGAAGTGTGACATCTCAAGAAGTTTCCTTGTCAGAAGACTTTGAAAAAAAATGATAAAAACAAAAACAGAAATTTAGGCAACTATTCTCGTAACAGTCAAATTTTTAAAACCAACTTTCACAGAATTTCAACAAAATATAACACCTACGCAAAAGAATTGAACCATGAATTTAAATAAAAATGTCGAAAATTACATTCATCTGCTTATAATAAGATTTTCCTTTAGAAATACCTACCTATTTATTTTCAAGAACATCTATCTCGCCCGTGTAAAATTTTTCCACACTTCAGCCACCTGTTGAAAATCTTATTACACTTATTTATTCTGGAACTATTGTCAACGAAAATCTTTCACGTACTCCATAAAAACCATAGCGCGTGTGTAACTCTAAGGCACTCTTAAAAGTTACATAGGTATTCCAAGTACACCACAACTCGAGTACTTTTTCAAGGACAACCACACAACAACCTAAATTACACTTTGGTCCATAAAACAGCCCAAAATACAACCACTCGGATAATAACTTTACCCAAAAATTGAGCAGGTACTTACGTACCTACAAAAAATCCTCCATTTTTTAAAGACTTCGCAAAAAAATGAAAAAATTTTTTATATCGGCTAATTCACCAACTTCTGTATAGTAATTTGGAAATTAAACAAGCCAGATGTACCACTACACCCCGCATAATTCAACTTTCAGTTCCATAGTAGGTAGGTACCCTTGAAAGGTTAGCTTTATATATAAGCTGTACAGCAGCATTTCTCGCTCCGTAATAAAATTACGAAAAGGGAAAAAAACTTAGTCAAACAAGCTTGCAAAGTGAAAATTAGGTACTGAAATTGTGGAAGAATAAACATACCGCCGCTCTGTGCCGACTACGATGAGCTTTATACAGCAATACATTAAAGATCGAATATCTCTCCCTAAACCAACCGAACAGTTTATTTGTTCAGTAAGGTAAGTAACTATTTATAAGATGACGTTGACGATATAGTGTTTCTATAAATGTACAGCCGACGGCTAAAATATTTCCCAAGTAAACCTCGAAGCATGTTTACTAGCGCATTTATTACAGCATGTAATGGTGCAAAAGCGAAATTCCTTCTCAAATAAACACAAAATATACCTATACGACTATAAGGGTAAAGAGAAAAGCGAATGAATGTTTGTATATGTAAAATTGGATAAGCCTTGCCGCATTAATAAGAAATTAATATTTCGTCGCAACCCTTTTTGATATAATAAACAATCTAAATTCCTAAAAAAAGAAAAACACCCTGAAGTCAAAATATCCATCAACCGAGTTCCCTTCACCTGCTGACTTTAATAATGAAGAAAAGTCTTTACCTATCACGAACACTTTCCTGCGAATATTGTTCTAATAAACTTATCGAATGAACTTCATCACGACGACGAAGCCAGCAATTGAAAAAATCACGTTAAAAGCTACAGCAAACTGATTCTCGTTGTTTACTGGTAATTGTGTAATGGAAAACACGAAAAAAAATTATAAGTAAAAGAAGCAAAAAAAAAAAAAAAAGGTTATTTTTCCAACGAACTGTGAAAATATTTGTAGATTCAGTTTTCAAATGCAAATGAAGTGGAATCCTCTCTCTGTTTGTACTCGCGGGAGTAGAATTTTCAACAACGCACTTCTTCACACTTGAAAGAGTTCGGTCTTTTCCTCTTTGCTTTTTTTTCCTGTTGTCGGGGCGCAGAAAAGTATACGAGACTACGGTATTCTCGTGCTCTTTCTTAAGAAACTAACGTTCTCGGAATTCTAATAATTTTCAAATAACTTTCGACGTCTTCTCGCCACGTTTTCGGGACTTAATTCGTAAAATTACTATTAGAGAGCGTTCGTGCACTTACTTTGATTTCTTATCCTGTCCTATTAGGCGCAGGTAGCTACTTTCGTCCTCCCCTCATCCCTTCCCCCGCCATTTTACCGTCTTCATTCGTTAGTATTTTTCACCTCCTCTGCTGAAAACTTTCAAGCTTCATCGAACAAATGAAAAGAGCAGCTTTTTACTAATTTTCTTTTTACACTCGTGTTTACCTCACACAACAATACGAGCAGCGGATGAAAAAAAAAGTCTTCTTTAATTAACGAATGCACGCGGTTTTCTTGGTCCTTTTTTTGCTTTCTAGCCAACCACGCTGATAAGTTTCTCATTTCTAATTGAAAACACAAAGGAATTCTTTTTCGAAAAGTTTTTAATTTTTTCGACTAAAAAAAAAACTTCATCGGATGCGATCGCTGCGTAGCCACAATGAGATTACAGAGTGCGATTAGTTTGCGAATTTTTTCATTTCTGGATTTTTTTTCCCCCATGCTAATATATGAAACTTTTTACCGAATAGTGTTTCCTCGAGTTATGAGGTATTATCATATATCATGTTGATTTTTTTTCTTATATACCTACGTGTGAACATGAATATATGTGGGTGTGCCTATTCAAACTTATATGTATACCTACCCATAACAGGCAAGTTTATACGCGATGTGGTTTTCACACGATCGTTTCAAGTTTTCCAGCATCTTGTTAATTAATGTTGTTTTTTCCTTTGCAAGTTTTAATTAAAAGTTAATATAAATTTCGTGCTTTTTTCACGAGGAATTTTTCAGATGTTGAGTTTTCTTCAGAAAGCGAATTTACAAATGAAATTATTTGTTAATCGAGTTATTAGATTTGCCTCCTACAGAGTTATTTGCAGATGTTTATTTTTACATTTTTTATTATTGCATTCAAACATAGTTAAAGGAATTTCAAAAATATTTTAATTCCAACGTTTTACAAAACAATATCATGAATCAGATTTTCACTCTCGACTGAAAGCAATTTCAGTTCCTTGAATCAAATTTTTAGTTCGAAATTTAGTCAATTTAATTCTCGGAAATCAATCAACTTTTAGCTGCAATCTTTCGATAATTCTCAATTACGTGTCGATATAAATTTTTGGTCTCCAATTTTGAGTAAAAATACTCGTAAGTAAATTGTCTTAGAATTATTCTAAAATTACTTTACAACCCTATCAAAATGGGTTGAAATTTAGCGAGAGAAATTCAAATATCCCGAATAATTTGTTTTTAAAGCATTTTTTGAATAATATACCGGTTCTAATGTATTCCCCTCGAAAGAGGAGAAATAAGATCCACCTCTTTATGGTCAAGGTCTACGTGTCAACTCCCACGATGGTCCGAAGCGAGCACCGCGACGGATCATCGGATGAGAAAAAAAGATGAGTTCGTTCAAGTCTTCCGAAGTGGAAACATCTTCTTAAGAGCCTTCTCGCGTCGCACAGTGGGCTGTGAGCACCCTCAAAACGGGCGTAATTCAAAAACTTACAATGAACTCTAAAACAATGGCACAATGATATCCTCCCTTATGTTTTTGGGGTCGCAGAATACGAATTTGACAATATTTTTTTTGTAGGGGTGGGGGTGAGGAGGTGAAGGGGGTGAAAAATTCAAAATTTGCCTATAATGATGTGTGATACATCGAAATGTATGTTTTTGAGGGTTTAGATCACGAATCTGACAATATTTTTTTTCGTAGGGGTCAATGGCGGGGGCTGAGGGGGTGCAAATGGTTAAAAATTCAAAATTTGACTATAATGATGTGTGATATGTCGAAATGTACCGAATATGAATAATAATTCAACTAAAAGTGAGTAATTTTCATCAATTTACTCGATTTTAGTTGTTATAAAGTAATTATAGAGGTATAATTTACGTTGAAACTCCGTTTTTTGCCTACTCTGCTGCATAAATAGTAATAGAACAAATTTTTGCACGTAGATGCACGGGAAATTCCAGCAGCTAGTAATACTTAAGATAGTGTATTTCAAGATGTCAATTGCCATTTTTGCTCCAAAATGCTCCGGCGACCACAATAGTCAATTATAGTGAAAAATCATGGTGAATTTCGTTTAAATGTTGCAAATTTTTTCTTCCAGGGACGTTGACGGCTCCCCAATAGAAAATTCTTCATCCCCCACCCTTCACCCCTTCTACACCCTCGAAAACGTACATTTTGACATATCACTCATCATTATGGTCAAATTTTGAATTTTTCACCGTTTTCACCCCCTTCATCCCCCAAAATTCACCCTTACAAGAATAATATTGTCAAATTCGTGATCTATACCCTCAAAAACATACAATTCGATATATCACACATCATTATGGTCAAATTTTGAATTTTTCACCCTCTTCATCCCCCACCATTCACCCCTACGAAAAAAATATTGTCAGATTCGTGATCTACACCCTCAAAAACATACATTTCGATATATCACACATCATTATAGTCAAATTTTGAATTTTTCACCCCCTTCACCCCCTCACCCCCCACCCCTACAAAAAAAATATTGTCAAATTCGTATTCTGCGACCCCAAAAACATAAGGGAGGATATCATTGTACCATTGTTTTAGAGTTCATTGAAGTTTTTGAATTACGCCCATTTTGAGGGTGCTTAAGCACAGCCGCCCACTGTGCGTCGTCGCTATGCACAGGACCAGAGGTCCAGTGTGGTGTCGCCGGTTGTCGAATCTCCAACTTAATAGACCAAGTTCTTATTATTCACGATGATAGGATCTAGTTAAGTGCTTTTCAATCCATATAATTTAGGTTGTGCCGTACATTCATCCCCCGTTGTAACCCCCCAGAGGGTGAAAATAATTGATATTAACTTGTCCCCCGTTATGTCGTTGTGGGACAAGGTATTTTCGACTCGCGTGTAATGATTCCGGACATCACACAGCGATATCAGGTAAATGTGCAGAGTAGGATATGTACACACCAATAAGGACTAGTATTAGAGAGCCGTTCAGTAGGGGTGTGAAAGTGTACAGTGTATTTGACGTAATTATCGTAAGATAATTGCCTCCCTTTCTTTTCTGGGTTTCATGACGTGATCGTCATAAAATCATGTGCAGTAAGTCTAACCAGCTTACACAGACGCAAGGAATGATTTTATCGCTCCTTCATAAGGGTAAGTATATAAATATTCTTACACACAAGGCCTTACGCCTTTTAGTGACATAACGTAGCTATTTCTCTAACACTAGTGTATATTAAACTGCCTAGTTGTACGTTGTACATTAAATAGCATCTAATAAGTATAACTCTTTGAGTATAAATTTGTATAATATGTAAAAAATCAGAATAAACAGAATGTGCATATTATCCTAGAGGTGTTCTTTATTTAAACCTCTCCTTTTTAATGATGAATAGTCAAGTAGGATTCGTAGACACTAGACACTCATTCTCTCGAGCTAGCAACGACCAGGGAAAATCTCCTTTCCCTGGGAGTAATTTTAAACATAATCACCACAGTCAAATCATTCTTACCTTCATCTCGTAAGTCCATTGATTCTAAAAACAATCTTCATAGTCTATAAATTCTATCCCTCACTATTACAAAATTTCAGCAGAAAATCAATCTACCAGATTTTTTTTGAGTTGCTGCCTATACTTTTAACGAAAGTCACAACCAAAATGAAGTCATGATTTTCAAGATTAGAAATGGGTTAAAATTTTGCAACAAAAACAAAAATTTCAGCGTCGGAAATATTTTTTTGATTAGGTAATTTTGAAGAATTTTAAGCGCAAAATTTTGCACAAAGACCCAAAAATTTCAACGGAAATATTTTTTGACCTTTGAAGACATTTCAGCTCAAAATTAGGTCATAATTTTCGAGATTTTTCTGAAAACGTTGTCGTGAAAATTATCAATAAATCGACAAAAAATTTAAAAAGTTTTGCCATGAATTCGTGGGGGGGGGTGGGAGGGGTACATCTCCCCATCCTTCACCCCCTTCTTGTCCCTGGCATCACACATTCTGAATTTACATGAAAAACAGATTTTATGTTCGAATTCAAGACTGATGCTTTTCTCCAAATTCTGTATCTACCTATCACCTTTTTGTTTCTTTCTTTAAAAAAAAAAAAGAAGCTCAATTCACCACTTCCCCTTCCCCTCAATTCAAAACTGATCCAGTTGTCACAATAATCAAATCACAAGTTACTCCACCTTTTACCCCAAGGTATCATAATAACTACCCCGGCCAAGACTATAACGTAAAAAAATTTATAAATCTTCATAAAACACACAACCTTGGCTTGCAATAAAAATTCAACAATCACTCATTGAGAAAAAAAAGTACGTTACCTTCAAACTTAGGTACCTACAATGGGTCGCCTACGCTACAGATATAAAAGAAGATTAAGCCTACACTTTGCTGCAGCACTCTGTATAAACATTTCATTCATCATTCAACAATATTTAACAATAACACTATGCACATTATACTCCCACAAATTTACATAAATTACGTAGGAAATTTTCTCAACTTTTTAGCACTACCTAGCTTTCTTTTACAAAAATTTTGAAAAAATAGAAATAAAAAAAGCTTCCAAGTGTGGTTAAAAACTCTCCAAAAAAAAAAAAAAAAAAAAAAAACGAAAACGAAACCGAAATTTTTCACAATTTTTCCATTTATTTTGATGAAACTTGTACGAAATAACGAGAGATGAAATTTAAAACGAAACGAAATCTTTTTTCAAATAAAAATGCTGAAGTCACGAAGTGAGAAATTTTATTCGTGTAAAATTTTAAACTTTTTGCTCAGCAGTGTTTTTCAGCAACTACCTGGGTATCTAAACCTACTGCTAGAAAAAAACGTCAAAACATGGGAATTGAGAAACAAAACCGAAAATAAATTTCCACAGTTTGAGTGATATATAAAATTTTGCTCGTTAGTTTGTTGATATCGTATTTCGTATTCATATCAAATCTTTGTGAAATATCATACTATCATCAATACTCACCACACCAGTATAACATAAACAAAACGAACACCCCAGACCAATTTTCGATGCTATTTGCTCTAGAGAAATCAACATTTACACCGCCAACAGTCAGAATAACATACACGGAGTAAATCCCTAATCGAAGTATAATTGTGAAATAGTATAAAATTATAGAAACGTTACCAAGCTATATAGGTACATATTACCAGTAGGTAGCTAAAGTTTAACACGTGCGAAATTCTTACACATTCATCAGGCTAGGCAAAATTACTATAGTGAATTTCTGTTAACGAATAACATGGCTGCAACAGTGTTTTGCCGTTCGTTGTGATTAATGTTCGTAATAAATTAAGCAGCTGCCTTAAATGCTGAAATAATATATTGCAGTCGGCTTTTTGGAGCGTGCTATACCTAAAAAGGAGTACTTCTAGTTCCACAATAACGTATACACGCCATCTGATTACCAGCTCTGGCATTAAGTTTACTGTTTGTTTTTAAACCTAATTGCTGTATGTTGATAAATTCAACGCATATTGATAACTGTCTGGATAAAACTGTAGCAGCGTATTCTTCTTATATAATAGTTGAGTTGAGCATAAGGTGAATGTGCTGCTTGGCTATTGAAAGTTTATATCTGTAAAAGTACAATACACCAGAAGCAAGAGTATCAGCTATTGCAGCTTCTAGCAGGAGCATGTTCTCGGTCGCGGTATTTCTCCACAGAGCGAGCTTGTTCTCCAAAATATACTATTTTCGAACTCGAATGAAATACTTATACACACCCAAGTATACCCATGCATCTCACATATACACACAGATAGACAAATATCTATACACAATGTTGGTCGTTGGTGTACAAATGAGCTGGAAATTTCCAACTTTTAATTATTATATATCTGTATAATGTACCAGCGTTTGTATATTAAATTTAACGAGATATTTCAAGAAGCCAAACTTTCACAATGTCATTTATCTTACTCCAAATTAACATACCTCCATTAGTTTAGCAGATACTAGAGAACACGACTACATAATAATAAAATATTTGCGATTTCAAACATCTTTATACAAAGCTGTGTGCAAACACGCCTTGCGGCTTCGTTTCCAAGTCAAATAGCATTTCAACTTGATTACCATTGTGTAAACTACAAAACGTAGGTATAATTATAAAAAAATAATCCTGCCAGGTTGAAATGCCTACATAAGGAAAAATACGTTTTTTTAGATGCTTCCTTGGTATGGATTTTTTTTATCTCAAATTCGGCGTGTAAATAAAAACCTGTAGGCTATTTATATTTTTGGAATCATAACAGCAAAATCGTGGGTGTAGCGAAGCGAATACAAGTACATAGAAGGAAAATAAGCAACTTTGATTTCAACTTTTGAATTTTTATATTTAATTTCGTGTAGTCGCGTTTCCTTAATTGGTAGAGATATTGATGGATCAAATTCAGAAAGTAAACAGATGTACATAAATGTTCATTCGAGCTCAGCGACTCTATCAACATATGGACTACAGGAGATTATTTTTAAATCATTTTTTCAAGTTTTCTTTCAAAATTGTGAAACCTGCAGAAGCGTTGGGAAGTTTTATTAAGAAAGGTAAGTGAATATTAGGACTTGACGTGTTTGAAACCTCACAAAAATGCGTTACACTTCTTTTTGCTTTTTTTTGACATTTGGTTTATGTTTCAGAGCTGTGGTGAGCAAGGAGGGACAGTTCATACGAGCTGGATACAAAAAATATAATACTTAGGTATTTCATGTGTCACACAAATGAAACAACTTTTTTGGACTTTCACCCATTATGGAAAGTTCTGGAGACCATGGATGAGGCCAATTTGAAAAACTAAGGCTATATTCGTGTTCAGCGATATCGAAAACATAGACCTACTATATTTCATAGGTCACAGGCATGAAACCATTTTTTTCAACTTTCACCCCCTTTGGGAAGGTGTTGGGGGCTGTGGATGGGATCCAATCAAAAATCTGACGTCATATTCGTGTTCAGCGTCACCAAAAACATACAATTTGATATATCACATGCCCCAGCTATCTTTTTGAAAGTTTTGCCCAAATTTGGGGGAGGAGGTACTTCCCTTCCATTAAAAGATTCCATCTTGAAAACTGAATATTTCAAAAAAGCATCAAAAGGTACATCTATGGAAATTTTTTCAGAATTTTAAATGGTAGCTCCTACTTACTAAAATCTTGCTAGAAATTCAAGTAGGTCATCATTTCGATTCAGACCAAAAAATTTATTTAAAAATTTTGATTCAAGTATTGACTAATTTTGAAGAATTTTGAGCTCAATACTGAGTAACGATTTTTATGATCCAAAACATTGTCACGAAATTAATCAAAATTGGATTAATTTTTTGGCTAAAAATCGAAAATTTATTTCTGAACTTCTTTTGAGCATTTTTGAAGAATTTTGAGCCTGAAATTTACTCAATTTTATGAGTGGGTAGTTATACTGATTTTTGAAAATTAGCCACACTTCATACTATATTATTAATTTTTCAAAAATGCTCGTTCAATATGACAGTTTTTTAAGAATCCTAAAAATCACGACCCAATTCAAGTCAAAAATTATTTAAAGTTGCTCAATTAATATTTTTGTTGAATTTGTTATTTTATGCTGAAATTTTAAAATATTTTTATGGATCTGAGATAGTAGTATTGCCCTCACCCATTAGGTGGTTGTTCACGTAATTTCCCCCTTCATGAGAATCTTCTGTATATTATGTTTCTATAGCAGAGTCTGTGCTTTTCTCCATGTAGGGTAAGGTTGCCTAAATCGTACCGCTCCCTAAATCGTACCACCTGCTACTTTTCATGGAAGTAGCACTCCTATAATTTTTTTGGGGTATTAACTGAAATGTGTCAGTGTTGCCACCTACTATACAAAAAAAATCAGCCAGATTGACTATTGTTTGCGTAACTTATCACAATTTAAAGAAAATGTGTGGTTGGGATATATTTTTTTTCGATGTATGTAAGGTGTTGGAGCCCTGATAGGATTAATCAAGTGGACTTTTTTTCAATATATCACTTGAAGTTTCATCGCGCACAGATGTCAGTTACAAGCATATTTTATGACAGTGCTGCCAGTTATTCAAAAAATGCCAAAGTTGCCCAAATTGTTCCACTTTGTGGTTTCTTAAATCGTATCATTACATTTGCATTATATGCAATGAGTTCCCTAAATCGTACCAGGTAAAAACTAAAAGAAAACTGAATAAAAAGCTTCAAGACAAACATGTAGTATTTTTTTCATTTTACAAATCAAAATATGCGTTATAATGAATACAAATGAAAACCTTATGCTTTTTCTTGAATTTTTTTACCTCATTTCATCTACTTCCTTCAAAATATGACTAAAATGACTGTGTAGTACAACTTGAGGAACTGGTGGTACGATTTAGGAAACTAGTTTCCCAAATTGTACCACTTGAAGACCTTTGTGGAAACTGAAATATCTCTTCTCATTGACGAATAAATTACTCTATTAATACTGTGATACGTCATTTGATAGACAAGGTTTCAAGCTACAATTTTTAAAAAAATCAGTCAAAAAGAGTGAAAATTGGGCTCTCCAGGTCCTAATAACCAAGAAGAGGTACAATTTAGGCAACCTTACAAAGTAGGGTAATGTGATAAACTCTTTCTAAACTTACATGTGCGCTCATAGGATCCCAAAATAACTGGAAGGATCCTCCTTAACATTGTATGATAATACGATTATATCATTCGTTCCCGCCGAATGATCTTTTTTTGATGAATATTCTTTAATCACAAAGTTGCTTTGGCGAGCCACAAGCTTCACTTGGTCTTGTAACTGTGCGGTAACTTGTTCCTCGTCAAAATGATGATGTGTTAGCTATTTTGACACTATAAATGTATAAGCGCAAATGGGGTTCTCCCCTGTTGTCCTTCTTTTCGTGTTTTATCCACTTTTAGTGTGGTAATTAGTGTTTCTCTGAAACGCTTTAATGTTTATTAAATTCGGTTCTTTTGAATACATTTCGATTTTCCAGACATTGAAAGTATTTCTTGTCTATACATCATGCTTAATCGACGTTCCTACTGACGCACCTGGTACAGTCCGCCCCGCTTATTATGGATCCGCTTAATAAAATCACCCGTTTAATGTAATCAAATGGCTTGGTCCCGATTTTTTTTACCTAATTACACAGAAAATCACTCGTTTAATGTAATCAAACTCCCCGCTTAGCAGAATCATTTTGTGAAAATATTGAGGCATTTTTGGGAAAATGGCTTGTTTTTTCATACTTACTTTAAATCAAAAATTTTGAAATTTTTCACGTATTATTCTCTTATTTTTAAATTTTGATTTCTAACAACTTTCTCTCAAGTGATGATAAAGGGAAAATGGTCTAAACATTTAAAAAATAGATGTGTTATGTACCTAAATCGCGAATTCGGGAGTACCTATCGTAATTTTAATCCATCTTTTTAGTATGCATGTACATTGTGAAGTTGTAGTAAATTTTTTCATGTGAAAATTGTGTTTTTTCAAAGGTTCGCTTTATAAAATCACCCACTTAATAAAATCAATTTGCCTCGGACAAATGCGACCATAATAAGCGGGGCCGACTGTATTAGTGAGTGCATTGGAAAGAGGTAGGAAAAATGCATAGTGTCCAGGTAAGTTTAAGATAATTAACTATAAATAAATCATAATTAATTGAGATGGATAAATGAGTAATAATACATCTAGTATTAGTGACTGTATAGGAGATACTTATTTTATCTCAGACAAAAGACATAATTTCACCATGTTTTAGTTAGATTAGAATAGCAACACAGCAGGTGATTATTTGAGGTAAAACTTAAAATGATTGTGTATTAAGCTTTACTTGATGCTAGTGAGAGCTCGTATTAAATTACAAAATAACAGTTTTAGTTATCCTTTATTATTTTGTATGAATGACTGTCGGTATATCATTAATAAAATCATATCGAACGGCATGAATAAGTATATGTTTTTATTTGATGAAGAACTGATTAAGGTGCACCCGGGGAAGTCAGAATTCGGGGTAAGTTAGAAAACTTGCTCTAGCGCCTAGAGGTGTATATCTGGGGAAGTGCCACTAAAGTTGACTTGCGTGTACTACCCCTACTTCATCACGGCATAAAAATTTTCGCGATTCAGTTTAATTTTAGATGTCTTTGGTTCAATTGTATTTTGTTGTTGTTTTGAACTTGTTTTGAATTTGTTCTAAAATACAGACTCTATTTCTTAGTTTTTCGCATATAGCGGACGAACCATGCATCCTAGTGAAAATCTGATGATAGTAATCTCACAGAGAATTAAATTCTCTACAATTTTGTTTGTGTGCAATTTTTCTAGGACGCTCCGTTTGTGATCTACGCCTCTGCAAAGTTTAGCCTGTTCTGACTTCCCCCAATTGGGGAAAGTCAGAACAGTTTATATTTTATTCCACTGAGCAAAAGCTACTGGGTCAATTGCGCTCAAATTTTCACCATAGGTTAAGAACCCTTATGGGAACCTACATAATAAATTTGATCCATATTGGTTCATTAGAAGGGGAGTAACAGCTGATCAAAGTTGAAATTGCAAAAAAACATTCTGACTTGCCCCGGTGCACCTTATGTGCTTATGGTACCGAAGTCTCCTATCTGAGCTAGTCAGGGACAAGAGGGAAGTATTCACTGCCTAGGGAATATTTCTTAGCGAACATCACAGGATAATCATGCACAGATCCACTAGTCCTCCGGATAATTCTTACCTTCTCACTATAACAGATTGTGGGATAACTTTTTAGAAAATTCCAAAAACCATGAGCTAAGTGTGGGTTCAAATCTTTTTTAAATGGTCAAAAAAGTTAAAATGTTCAATTTTTTAAAAAAAAATTTCCAAAATTTGACCTAAGTATTTCCGGCGAAATGAGAGTAAAATTTGTAAAGTGATGTTTCATATTATGACCAACAGAAGAGGAGATAATGTGTATTTTTAAAAAAGGAGCCTAGATCCTTGGAGGGGGAAGGGCTAAAGAATGGCACCCAAGCTTATTTTTTCCCCCCAAATACCTTTTACATAGATGGAAATTCAGTCATCAGATTGCTTTTTACATTCATCTGAGCAACCATATGAGATAATTCGACTAGATTATGTAAGAATGGCAGCATCCTCACTGACAGAATAATTGTTGGGCGGGCAGAAGAAAATGGGCAAAGCATCTGAAAATACCTCTCAGACTCAGACCCAAGTCAGGAACCTGAATTTCACTTTTTATTTTTTTTGAGTTTTGGTAAATCTGAAATATCATGTTTTAGAATTGGACCCTTTTCAAAATTTGGTCAAAATTCTTCGATATATATTTATATATTTTTTTTGTAATCCACCCCTACACTTTTAGCCTTCTTCTAATCTTTTTCGCCCAGTATCTCACAATATATAGAGCGATCATTCTTCACCACCAACTTGCAAACTCATAATACGCATCACAAATATTCACCACATGTACATTATGATCTAATATGAAACCCTGGCCAATTTATTTACGACGAATTATCCCCAGGGAATGCACCGTTTCGTTACACGTTACGTTAGGTTAGTCCGCATTAAAGTATCATATTACACTATTTTCGTAGGCTTTATACGAATATTATGGAAAAAAATCGCTCATAATGGTAATCGAGTATGCGATCAGGACTATACAAATGTGCGATAAGTCGCGTAATGACTATATTTGCAGGCGTATAATTTTAGGGAAACACGTTCTCCAGCGCCAGCCATCGAAATGAAACGGTCTCGTGTAAAGTGAGTAACTCATCTCCAGGGAATAAGTACCTACTTTGAAATCTGGTCAAATGAAAGATTGAACACTGATGAGAAAAATTTTTCGATCAAGTTATACCCGAAAAAAAAAAAGACACCGTGTTTTCGAGACGCGATAAAATATAAAAAAGAAAACAACGAATAGAGAAAGAAAACAACAACCGCAAACTATGTAGTATACTACGAATATGGAAGCGATACGTCGTAATACCGAGACGAAATCAATTTTAAAAATACAAAACCAACGTGAAAAGCGTACGAAAAAATATAGGTATTTTTTTTTCAACATTGGTATGTAATTGAAATTTCTCTCGTCGATCTCGCGTTAAATGTAGAGGAAGTGTGGAGAGAAGAATTCACAACAGATCATTGCTTCATCGAAGCGTACCCGACAATGTAGGGAAAAAAATTGTTTTTCTATTCGCCTTTTCTCTTCTCGTATTATTGTTTTAATAAGTGGAAATAAATTCGTGCTCGTGTGTTGCAAAAAATAAAAAAAATCACCACGTACCTGAATAAATTAATGGAGTATAGTAAAACTTGTTAATCTCATCAGTTATTTTATTGCTGGGACTATTTTCACGTTTGTAAAACTTTTCGCTACAATGAAAGTCATTACGAGTAGACTTATTAATTTAGATATTTATTAGAATGTTTCGACTTTCAACGAAATAACTTATTTGTTCTTGTGAAGATCCCTAGGCGAAGAAAAATTATCATATTGGAGGATGATGGAGAGAAATAGAGAGGGAGGATGAAAGGAATTCCAAATGGCAGCGTTTGGTTGGTAATTAAATCGATAGATGGTTAATTAAGGGGTTTAATTCGAGCTTTCTTTAACGACAATACATTCGTCTATTTGCATTCTCTTTTCTATACGAGCCATAACGTTTCGTAGAAAGAATTAATTAACGGGTACGTATTACTACCTTCTCGGGGGATGAATTCTGCGAGAGAATTTCCACTATAATAGGATACTTTCTACCGATCTCGTGCTTGTGTTGGTTCTTGTCTCTGATAATATTCTTCATCCGAGTGATACCTTTTATGTACAGGTACCTACTACGTGTGTATTATCGAACCTAATTTTATTAAGAAATACTTAGGTACTTACGTAGGTACTCATAATTTAATTATAGATTTTTATTGCGCTTAAAACACTATTGCTGGAGGTCTGAGGAAATGATTTTTTTTGTACGCAAATGTTTGAGGTGTTTTAGAGTTTCTAGTGAAATTTTTGATATTTTGTTTTTGGGGTGGAGGGGGGAGGTTGTGCTCCAGAAAGGGCCCAAATGAAATTCAGCATCTGTAAAGTTGGATGCACTGGTATGATTTCTCAAAAGTGCACTAAAAAATACGCCAATTTTGAAATTTCATAATTAATGTAGGTACTTAGCTACTTACCTACCTCAAAATATTATTCATATTCGGTAAGAAAAATCACGTCTACCAGAAATTTGTAACATCGTGAAACGAATATTTCAGGCAACATGTTAATCAGCTCATCACAACTTAAATTTCAGATAAGAAACTTACATCTTTCTTAAGTATGTGCAGACAGCGTAAGAATTTATTATGTGTCGAACTGTCACAACGTCACTTTGTCTTTCTTCGCGTGAATAACTTACCTACGTAAATATGCGGCATTTTCTACCTCTTCAAGTGTAACTAGGTAACGTGTGAGATTTTAGGCTACGAAAAGTGATTTTCAAGAACAACAAATTTCTATGTACTTAAACAGAGAAAATATGCACTTTCAATGAAGTAGGTATTCTTACTGCAGCTGCATCGTAATCCGAATTTACATTTTTTTTTAAAAATCTGTTCAATAGAAAGTGAAGTTGTTTGACAAACTTCGAAACAAAAAGGGAACTTTTTGGGCATGCCAAACCAAAAATCCAGGCTTTTTAACGTTTTGGTAAAAAAAGCACAAATTTTTTTGCAATTTTGGCGAAAATTACGACCATTTGGCCATTTTATCTAAAAGCTACTTCCAGAGAATTTGAACGAAAAAACGTACCGTAATTTTTAGTCAACTTGCCAAAAATTGACAAATTTTAGCAAACAGAGTTTTTTTAAAACAATCTTTCCAAGAACAGGACTGTTTGATAATTTTGGCAAAAATTGGCCCTTTTTGACAATTTTACCGGAAATGGACACTTTTTGAGAATTTCGACAAAATGATTATCTACTTTTCAACAGTTGTGTCAAAAATGGGCACTTCTTGACTATTTTGCTGAAAATTTGTCAACGTGGGCTATTCAAAGAGGGGGAAGCTGAATTCTCAAAAATAAGGTTTTTTCAGAAAAGGTAATAAAGCTTGTGAAATTACACACATTATTGAAAATCAGAATCACTAAAAGTTTATCAAATATTACTCGAATTAAAATTGGATTAAATTCTAGCCATAAGTTTATGGAAAATCAGCAAATCTAATTTTGAACAAAAATTTTAAGAAAATATTTCGAGAAGTTTGTTGAAAGGGGAGAAACCAAATATCATTTTGGGAAATTACTCAAAAATTTTTGATAAGGATCAAAAACCTGCAGACGTGATGATAAATTGAACAAATATCATCAAAAGAAAAGAAATATTGTAAAAATTACAAAAAATAAAAATTTTCAAAATATAATTAAATTAACAAAGAATTTTTAAAAAATAATCCAAGAATGAATGCAGTTTGAATTAAATTGAACAAAATTTACCAAGCAAACTGAATCATTGAAAGAAGTTTTCCTCTTCAACAAGCAAAATCTATTTCTATGGGTCAAAAAAGGATAAGAGGTGGTCCGTTGCAGAAGGCCAAGAAAACGTTACTTTTATAAGAGGTTTATGTATTTTTTCAATGTACCTACTTATGGCCTGGAAGATATGTACATTTTTAAGAAGGGGATGGATTCTCGGAAGGGTAGGGTCTAAAAAATGGTATCTAAGCTTTTTTTTCGGGATTCATCAGATCCTTTTTACGTTCAGTGCGAGCAGAGGCATTTTTATGAGGTAATTTGACTAGCAGACTACTAGAAAAATTGCAAAAAAAAAAAACAAAAAAACACTCTTGAAACACCAAACACATAAATCTGATGCTTTTTCCACGCTTGAAAAGAGCTCAAAAAATTATGCATTCCAATTTGGAAAAAAATTTAATGATTCATTTTGGGGTATTTTTGAGAGAAATGCAAAAACTTCACTCAGAAAATCTCAAATTTGATCTGCCTCTTCCTCAGATTTTGAAAGTAATGGTGTGATGAGCAGGAATGTCTCCACTACGTATAGTAGTGCCTATTGTACTTACCACGCATCCTAGTTATTTTTAAAATAACAGGGCTTGAAAATCGGATAGATATCACTCTCGGTTTTGGTTTTGGTTTAGGTTTTTTGAAATATTGTCTCTCTCATTCCGGTTTTGCTGAAACGGTTTGATTTCAAAAGAATCGGTTTCGGTTTTGGTTTCGGTTTTTTCTTTATTTCTCCATTTTTTAGAGGGAAGAAGGCCAAGAAAGTGGTCACTTAGTATGTTGAAAATCAGTATATAAGGAAGATACTGTCTCATGCGAATTTGCCCTCATTAATGATGGGTGCTGGAGACTTTGCCGAATGTGGCGGAGTCAACAGCCTCAAATCTCAACTCCAAACTTCAGGAGTCGAAAGAAGAGAATATTTTTGCAGAAAATACAGTGGAGTCTCGATAACTCAAACTCCGTTAACTCGAAAACTCCGATAACTCGAAGCAAAGTCTGTTTCCCTTCAACTCTCCATAAGACTCAATGTAAAATTCACTTCTTTATCTCAAAGGAAAAAGTCCAAAAACTCCGATAACTCGAAGTAAAATTTTTGAAAAAGACAATAAAAAACCTCTGTAAGTCAAACGTTGCCAACGTTTTGCCTCTGTAACTCAAATTTCTAGTTGAAAACACTGGTAAATTCGAATCTCATTGATACAAAACTCTTTCACATTCATATATCGGTTATCTTCAATGGTACCTCTACCTATTGTACAATCTCATTCCATACTATAATCTTTTTGACCACGTATAATACGTGTTTCCATTTCATTCTAGTAAAAAAAAAAACACTCATCTAATTCAAAACTTTGCTAACTCGAAATATATTAAAATTAACCTCTATAACTCGAACTCCGATAACTCGAAAACTCCAGTAACTCGAAGTCAACTCCTTCTCCCTTCAGCTTCGAGTTATCGAGACTCCACTGTACATCATATTATTTTATTACATTACTCTCAATTTGTTAAACTAAAAGGTACGCTATCATATTTATGGTTTTAATTTTTTTTTTCAAATATTTCAGTGTAATATTTATGTGACATTGCAAAAAATCACAGAAATGTCCCTACGATGGTGTGAGTGATGTCTTGGTGACCATTTTGCTGGGTACATTTTATATCACCAGTAAGTCACAGAAACTCACAATGCAATATTACATATCTCCTCGGTGATATTGCATGATCTTATAGTGACATTGCAATGCTTACTGGGTTTTTCAAAAACTTTGTGTATGTGACTAGAAAGCGGTACTTTGGTAGTGCCAAATTTGTCAACTTTTTTATTTTTCAGGCCTTTTCACCTTTAGCATCAGTTTTTACTTTAATTTTACCAAAAATGCAGGCTAATTACCTGAAAAATTCCAAAACCAAAACCAATTCAGTTTTCAATCGGTTACGCTCTCGGTTTTGGTTTTGAATTTGAGAAATAAACGCTCCTAGTTTCGGTTTTGGTTTTAGTTGTGGGAAAATAACGCTCCTAGATTCGATTTCAGTTTCGGTTTTGAGCAATTTTAATCGGTTTTTGAGGGTTTCGGTTTCAGTTTGCAAGCCCTGTAACATAACTAGGTATCGTAGATATTAAAATATTAGTCGTCTACCACGTAAACTTCTTTTTTAACGTGTTGAGATTTGAAGGTTACGAGGTGACAATTACCTACATTTCCCAGGTTCGCATAGGGCTTGTCTCTATGCGAATCCTGGTCGATTCTCACTTGAGTTCTTATCCGTGGCCATGGTAGATCTTCTCGTCAAGGACCGACTTTATGTCACCCATGGACTATGTCCATCCTTGCACTTCGATTAACCTAATCATTATTACCTACTTGTTTGGTTAAATATGTGTAATTTTAACGTAAATTTGTGGTTCATATCAAAGGGATCGACCCTTATTTCGGAATCTTGGATTACCTCTCATTATCCGGACATGAGAGTGTGATCTTGCTTAATGTGAACTTAGAGATTTTATTCATAATCATCACTGGGCCTAGTATTGGTGAGCCCCCGAAGAGATGATTAAAGCGAACAGTGTAAGTAATGGAAAAAGCTTAACAATTCGGAGTGCGTTCCTCCACCTAGATTAATTATAACTTTATCGTAATTAATTAAAAGGCAGCGAGATGACGCGGTTTCATCATATTCACCCTCGCTACGTAATTTTACCTTAATCAATAATTGATATTTATATGATTATTGAGCCTTTTTAATATTCTTTTGAGATACAGTAATTTGTTCTGCTGTATTCCCTCTTCTTTATGAGTAAGTGTAATGCATCCTTATTCTTAGTCTTTTAACATGTAATATACTTTCATGACCAATACAGGAGACATTACTTGTTCTTTCGAGTATTTATTTGGTACTTATACTCTCAATTTATAATATACATGGGTAAAGATTGACTAAGAGCCTGTTCCCAGAGCTAGCCAGGTTCTGAGCAATTATTCCTTTCCTAAGGAATAATTCTTAGATTTTTCATATGAGCCGTTAGATGAAGATAATTACCTAACAAGTAATTAGCTATTATTCTCACCACAGCCAGTCTTTCCTATCCCTAACATTACAATGGTATTTGCGAATTCAGCGGGGTTCAATCATATGGAATTGACACCAATATCATCCCGTTAGCCCCATTTGGTAAAATAGGGGGTTGAACCCTCCCCCCAAATCACCCCCATTCCCCTCCTATGGGACTTAGCGAGTGCCTCCCAGGCTCAAAAATTTTCTTTTGGTGTCCTTGTTCATCATACCAAATTTCAAAGCTTTATCATAATTTGCTGCTTACTTACAGTTTGCCACTGAACTAAAAGTAGTGCTCTTCCTTGAGTCTCGTCTCTTATTACTGCCCTACAACCAACTATCTATGAGAGCGAGTAAAATTCGGCCAACCACCAGAAAAAATACCCAAACTATCTCTCAGTTAAAAACCTACAATCAAAAGCAGTGCCATGTAAATTCAGAACGACACATTGGATGAAAGGTTGCGAGATCAATTCCTGGTTGGTATAAACAACTCATCAATGCTTGAAAAATTTGTTGCCGAACATCCAGATGAACAATGAGCATGCTACATTCAACGATGTTGTAAAAACAGCCAATCTACTCAAGTCAGCACAACTACAACGCGCATCAATTATCACATCATCAGCTGAAATGGAGAGTTATTATAGTAATCAAAATTTGAAAAACTGAAAAAATGAATTTTCAAATTGAAACCTACGATTTAAAAATTTGAAAAAATTACGATTAAAACTTTATCATTTTATTTGAACAAACTAGTATTTAGTTTTTAAAATGTGATCCCAGCAATAGTCTGAGAGGAAGTGAGGGAAGAAATGGAGGGAAAGAGTGGTTAAAAGTTCCAAATTTTGATCAAAATTGAAAAAAATCAAAACAATGATGTGTGTGATTCGTTGGGTATTTGTGAATATTGAATTGGAATATCTATACGACCCCAAGGTTCCTCTTTAGCTTCCCACTCTTATTTTGAAAAAAAAATCGTCAAAATATGCATGGGTGTGTTAATATGTTTATTAATTCGAGTTTTCTGAAGGCAAACCCCCTATCATTACTCCGATTTGGCCCCTCATTATTATCTTCCCAGTCCATCCAACTGAAACGACAATTTTATAACCATTTTTCAAATATTTGGTTGATTTTCTACATTATTATGTAGCTAGGTACATTTCATTTAATGTATGATTCGAAGCTTTGAACTTGTACAATATTGAACTTGACACAAAAATTTCCATAAAGAAATTATTTCCCATTAAAACATTTTTAAATGTCGAATAAACATATTACTGCTAGTGAAAAGGCAAGGATCAAAAACTAATTAAGGTGGTGCGAAATATATAACAAAAAATGTGCGAAAAAACATAGAGAATTTTAACCAACAGCGACGATAGGCGAACGAACTAGAGTAATTAAAATATTCGTTTCAAAAGGCACGTTCTTTGAAATTCATCGAAACGCATCGTTGAAAATTCGAGTTTAAAGTTAATTAATCTTTATTAATATAAATTCGACGTCGAATAAAGAATACACGAAAATTAAGTCGAAAAATATGGTAACCATTATTCGGCGGTGTAGGGTATTTCGTTATAGTTGATTATTCCATTATTAATTTTCGATTCGTTTCTACACTTGATTGTTTGCAATTTAAAATTAACCCCCCCAACTTCCCCCCTCCACCCATTCAGTATAGCTTGATGTGGAATAAAAAGGGACACGCGATTAACTATATAAGATATGGTATAGAACATAATTTCAACATAGCAGTGGGAGAATGAAAAGTAGCATCGATCATTTGCTAATTCAGGTTGACGGTAAACGATGCTTGAAAACTGTTTCTTAATTCGACCAAATCTGCCAACAAGTTACAACGTAATAAGTACCTTACGTCGTCTTGGAAAACGCTCTTCTCGTCGTCGGTGGCAAGTTGTAAAGAAGATGATGTGATAAGCCCCAGAAATGGTGTACACGAATTACAAACGAAATTAATTTTTAATTCGTAAAGAGAGTCGGTACCGCCTTCCAAGTTTAGATTACCCAGATAAAAACGCGTATAGCCTCGACGAACCGTTATTAAATATTACGCGAACGTAAAATTCTTTTAGTATGATAAACAACGTCGCAGGGGAGATGTTTAATTTCTTTGTTTAACACGGCGCGAATAAATTTCATAAACGGACTCGTTTTTTACTTTTTTCCTCGTTCTTTTCTAGCCCTCTGAATTCACAAAACACGATCCTATCATCTGTCGCGATACAAACGTCTTGAAAATTAAAATCATGAGGGATTCGAGGTCTTTTTTTTTGCCTCTCGTTTTCCACTTCCGCGGAAATTGTCCTTTTGGGAACTCGTAACGCGAGTTTTTTGCCACTAGCGACGAAAAACGAGTTTTTGGTGAGCCCTTCGGAAGCGAATTATGAGCAGTTATGGCAACTTGCAGCTGAAAAAAATCGCCAAAGATCTAAATATCAACTAGGATTGCTCAAATTTAAATTACTCATAAATTTTGAGGTAATTATAACACGTTCTGTGTCAAAAAATCCAGCTTCGTTCTTTGTCTGATTTAAAAAAGGGGAACCGAGGAACTTATTTTTGCAAGTAAATGTGCTTCATTTCGAGCAGAAATGCGTTTTACAGCAAAACGTGACTTTTTAAGCTTTTTTTATAAGTCTATAAATAAAATAAAAAGAAAAAAAAAGTCGCCGGTTATAAAACTTATAAATAATAGCGAGTCGTAAAAGTGTCTTGAAAAATGCCAACCTATAAATTGCGTTATTAAGAATTAGGAACTTTGTACCAGGTCCTATAAACTTTTCCAAAATTACTTTAAGGTCAAGGTAGCTCCGAGGTGTGAAATTTATAATCAGTGTAATTCAAAATTTTTATATCATTTTTTCGAATTAGAATAATTTATTCACCTAGTAAAGGTCTATAAGGGTCATTTTTACCTACACCGGTGAAATTGTGAGTAGGATACTTACAAATGAATAAGGAAAAAAAATTGAAATAAAAGCAAAAAGATAATCTACCCATTGGTAAGCGAAATTACCAAATTAGTATTCTTAGAGGAAGTCTACGCCTTCGTATACTGCTGGAGCACATTTCAACCTTCTGTATTCCGTCGGGAGCGATGGTGGTATTTGAATTAGTTTATCACTTCTTCGACCCGATGTTCGATGTATTTCTTTAGTTCTACCTATAAAACGTACTGGTACTTACATCGTAGGTATCTGGACGAATACATAAAATTTCCATTACACGCTAAATAAAGCTCACTGATAGGTATATCTTATTATCATCGATCATCCAATAATTGAGCTAGGTACTCTATAACTAGGTAGTACTCTCTGGGTATATGTTCTTAGCATGCTAATACCTTTTATGGTATCGCTATGTGACCATCTTTAGGGTACGTGCATTAAGAATATCTTTGAATAGACATTAACTTCTTATAATAGAAGTAAAATTCAGCATGAGTAATTTTTCAGTGATGGTTCAGAGAATTTATTTAAAAAAAATATTTTGTCACAAAAATTTGGCGTAAAAAATTGCGAAAAAATACGTACTAAAATCATTTTGATTGAATGTTTTAGGATAAAACTATTGGAAATTGGAATTGATCATAATTGATAGGTATTTTAAGAGGTTTTTGACCGTTTTGTAGGCCATTTCATTATAAATGTAGCAATTAGAGGCATCCTAACCCACGAAATAATTTTGAAAGGAGGAGAGAAAACTCAAAAAAATATTCAAAAATACCTCACAGGCCAAATTTAGGCACCTGAATTCCATTTTTTGAGTTTTGTCAAATTTTAGAGGATTCAAATTCAATGCATTTTTTTGGAAAAAATCAAAATTTTGTCAGACTGATATGAAATTCTAAAATTATGTTTGTACTCCATTTTTTACCACCCAGATTGATTGGTGGGAGTTTTGAGCTACCTGCTGAGCAAAAAACTGTCAAAACATGAAATTGACACAAAACCAATTTTTTAGGAAAAATTCCATATAAGAGCCCAAAGGAAATTCTACATCGATAAGCTTGGATGCACTGTTGTTATGGACTTTTTTCATCAATTTATGCAGAAATTATGAAAAATCACTTCTGCTTGCTCGAATCCATATTTTAATGATTTTTTCTCAAAAACTAAAAAATTTGAAGATCTGTTGGAAGTTCCAGAATAGCTCAAAAAGATCACAAGATAATCGATTTTGGTGGTCAAAAAACGCCATAAATGTAGCATTAAAATGAAATTCAGATCATATAAAATGAGATTTACCATCTCTGTGACATTTTCAATCAAATAAGATGAGTAAAAATGCTTTCAAAATCAAAAAAAAAAAAAAATTTCAGCAATTATTTTTGAAAAAAAAAACTTGTTTTGCTCTGATTCCCTATTTTTCATCTCCTAATTTGGTGATGGTCTAGAACCAGTCTGAAACCTCTAGTGGATTTTTTTCATTTTTTTCCCCCAAAAATATTTGCTTGCTGGAGCAAATTTTGGACTTGAACCTGCAAATAAGAAAGATTTTGAAAATATTTGTGTCTAAATCGATCGAAAAAGAGTCATAAACAGAAAAAATTTGGGCTCAAATGGGCCGAATTTAATTTTTACCATACTTACAGCGTTTTTTTGAAAATAGGAGAATCCAAAAATCCGCTGGAGGCTCCAAAATGGTTCGAAACCATCACCAATCGACTTGAGAATGGTTGAGAATATGATGTATGTGCTTACTTTCCTTTTGTACAGTGATGAAACAATGCGGGGGGTGAGAAGAGGTGACCCCTTCCCCCGTCAACCATCCCTAAGTTGTAAAATCTTGAAAAATTCGACGCCAACTTTACCAAGACACGACAAAGTTGATGAATTTTGAAAATTTTTAAGACTTTTTTGCCAAATTTTTTATAGAACTGGGATAATTGACCAACGTTTTGAAACTTGTTGCCCCTTCTGTTTCTGAATTTCTGCACCTGGAAAATATTTGTTCTGGGTAGAGGTCCCTAACTTAAAAAAATGTCGAATGTAAATAATGTAATTAGGAAATTTACTTTTTCTAAGAAAATAATAATTTACTATCTACTTGAATTATGAGTTTCCGAAAACTTACGTCCTCGCTTCGCTCGGTCCTTTTGGATTTTCTTCTTCAAAAAATCCATTATTTTTATAAACTCAAAAAAATATTTAAATCTAAACTCCACATCCTCATAGAAAAGAAAAGGTTTTTTTACTTCTTGAAATAGGAAGTTTTTAGGGATTTTGTCGTCACTTCGTTCGAACTGTTTTACTTTTCTTTTTCAAAACTAAAATTCCTAAAAAATCATTCAAATTCTGAAATTTTTAAGCCAAAAAAAACAACCTCCTCCCATGAAAAAACAATGTTCTTTCACTTATAAAAATATGAGTTTTCAATTGGTTTTTTTTTTTTTAATAAAACGAACAAATTCTACAAATTTGTTTGAGGCTTTTAAAAATTGAAAAATGAGAACGTAAATTTTTTATAAGTCGTGATAAGCTATCCCGATGTGCAAGCGTGTCCGTAAAAATTGGACACAACGGTACACAAATCCAGTAAAATGGACATTTTGTGTCTGTTTTCAGAACAATACCCATTATGTTGTGAAAAACAGACACAATGTGGCTGCGGAACGTTCACAATGTGACCGCCTGCTGATGGAATGGTTGCCTATACGAGTACCATGCTACATGGTACGAGTATAGTAATGTCAAATGTATAAGTTCCAGATTGTTTTCATGTTACTTTTAGTAAAGTGAAATAGCCGGGGGGGGAGAAGATTCAAAGAGGGGAGTATAGGCCTACCAGCTAAACTTTGAATATTCAAAATTAGTCGGCAAAATAGTCAATTTGCCAACAAAATCATCGATCTACGGGATCTACCCTAAAAATTTTTAGGTAGGTATGTTTTGTAGGCCTCGAGCTTTAGCCCTTGCGTTGCTTGAGCTAAATTGTTGTTTTCAATTTTTCAAATTGTGCTTGAAAGTTGAAAAGTATTTTACTTCATACTTTTTAAATTGTCACAGGTGAAACAATGGCTTTTTTCACATACAAATAACAAATTTTCAAAAGCTTTTGCCCTCGCTTTGCTCGGATCAATTTCATTTTCTTCTTCATGCTTAAAATTTCAAGTAACCAAAATTTTAAAAATGTCAAGATCAGAAAAACTGAATTCTTACATTAAAATTGATGTTATTCCAGTTACAAATTGAAGAAACTTACAAGTGTAATTGAATTTGAAAAACGTGGAGATCAGAAAAATAGATTCTCTAAATTTAAATTGATGTTCACTTCCGTAATCACAAGAGAAATTACCAAAAATTTCAATTTTTTTTGTGTCTAAAAACCTGGTCTCTTACACGCCACTGGTGTTCAGCACACTATAATTTTAATTTTTGTCAGATCACCCATAATTTTTTTTTTTTTTTTATTTTTCCAAAAAATAGTTCATCCTCATAAACTCATCACACACTGCTCAAACACGCATCAATAAATTTGAAAAATTATTCGCTACACATTCATATTTTGGGGGGAATAAATAAGTCAAAATTGATGAAAAAAAATTATCTCCTTTAATGAGGCTCGATTGGCATATATGCACAATTTGATACCTATTTCTAAACCTTCATTAGGGGTGTACTCCTGTAAATTAAGTTTTGAAACATCCCTTACGCGCGGGGTAGAGGAGATCAGCATCAACCAAACTAAATAAGTATACATCCAAGAGAAAGTAGAGATGCAGAGCAGAGAAAACCGGTTCTGTCACTATACATTTCTGTGCAACTACCCTAAACAGTTTATATAAGTACAGGCCAGGTTTTGGGATGGAATTCACCTTATTGTTATTGTAGTCCCACACAAAAGAATATTTTCTTTTGTTAGGCTACATAATGAGAACTACTGTGGTGAAATATTTTGCCTACACGTATATGCATTAGGAGAAACCCAAAAAACGGACACAATGTGTCTGAAAAACCAGACACAAGCAGTCACAAATCCGCGGACACAGCAGACACATTGTGTCGACGTTTTTGCACATCGGGATGAATATAACTTTATTTACCTTCAAATTTACCTACATCAATTGGAAAAATTGTCTTCTCGTCTTTTATTTCACATTAAGAAACTCACCTTTTTATGTGGTAGAATTGATTTTTCTTTCTCATGTCAGTCGGCAAATTTTTGGTTGACCCCCCCCCCCCCTCCCCAAAGAGAATCATTTTATACTCTGAAAATTTCAGTTCATCAATTTCGGAGGTTTCCAATCAAAATTTAATTTTTCAAGCCCAGAATTTTCTATTTCATTTTCAGTTTTCAATTTTGTTTTTATAGGGTAAAAGCAGGTAATATGCGGTTGCTAGTAATACGGGGTACCCGCTTTTTTCATATTCTGTGGGTGCTATCCAACAGGAAAAAATTTAAGGAGTGTTTTTAAATGATTCTAAGATGATCTGATCAGACCCGGAGGCGATTGGTCACGTGTACTCTTTTTTATTCGTCGGTGGTGACTTTTTCATGCAACCCCAAAACAGATACGTCAAGGTTTTTGAACGTTTTCGCGAAAAATACATATTTTTTTTGAAATTTCAAGTAGAGTGTCAGAAAGAGCCATGATCTTACTATCTATTTTGTGATGAGCAGATATGCCCTGCTCGCCTATGTAGTTATTCGTATAATCTTTTTATGAGTGTGGCTTATGGTAATAAATCCTGTGGGAGGAGCCATAAGCTACGTAATGTACTCATGATCTGAGCCTCGTTGCTAGGATCGTGATGCTAGAAAAATCACTTGGTCCAGGACACTCGAGCTCTCCAGATCAATGTCGCTCTCGGTAAATATGTACAAGGCTGATACAGCTTGCGATTCGCGATATACCTATCTTTGGATAGTTCTTTTCGATTTCTTTTCTATAATGCTTACTTCGTTAAATCCTGCGTAAGTTCGCGGTACTTTTCTAGTCACTGGCCAGGTTACTCCGGACACTTGAGCCTTTGTCTCTACAAAAATGGGTCTTTGACGCGTCCTGCTGATGCGACTAATATTTGGGGTCAGCACAGGAGAGGCAGGTAAAGTGTATAGTTACAATGTGTACTTACTTATCTAAGGTAATCGTTTAATTCTTTTACCGGGGTTGCGTTCGCCCTTACATAGTGCCCTTTTAGTAATTATTGAGATGACGTTATAAACGTCATCTGAGTACTTTGCTATATTTTATGTCACGAATCATACACTTGTGTATTGTTTACCTTACTTTGTATTAACCCATTATAACGAATGCTAGGTGATGATGTGTTAATCACCTCAGCATTTGATATAGAAAGGATGCAACTACATACATCGCATTCTTTCCTATTATACTCGCTAATTGTTAATTCTTGGGCTGTGCCCATGTGTATTTTAAGTCACCTACTCAGAGAGTTAGAAGATAGGTAGTTTTATATATCAGTACCTATCTCACACACAGATTAATTATACTTTTACTTGTAATTAGTTGGTATAATATGCTCAATTACTTGTTTTACACTAACATCTGTAAATAAAAACCATAAGTAATTGGTACAAGAAGGCTTTCTTTGTTTATAGTATAGTAACTTCTCACTGTGTACATTGAGGTAGAAAGGATTGCCTATTCTAGAGCTAGCCAGGTATTTATTTGGAAAATGTTCCTTTTCAATAGAATATTTCTCAGAAAACCACCTCAGGAGAAAATTACCATAATTCCTTCTTCTAGCAGTCCCTCCCAATCTCGCTGTTACAATTTCATAATTTACTCATTCAGTGAGTCGTTTTTCTGAATTGAAAAAAAATAGAACATTTTTGGCGTTAAAATTTTCACATGCCGGTAATATGGGGTACCTTGTTTTTTTTGCAGATTTTTGACATATTCTGAACGAAAACACTAACAAATGTAAAAATTATGAATAAAAATAATTTTTCCTGTTTGTTTTATTCGTTTATTTTCATTTTTACAAATACTTCATGTTATCTGCCATTTTTTGGTGAATTTTCAACAATTTTTTTGAAAAATCAAAAAATTATGAAAAAAATCATGGGAAACCATGGTTTGTGCGTGAAATAAATGTAAAAACTGGAAAACATTTTTGTTTGGCTTTTCAAAGGTCATTTCATTGTAGTTTTTATTGGTACCCCATATTTCCTGCACTTTTTCAAAAATGTCGATTTTGAACTGTTTTTCAAAAAAAAATTAAAAATAGTAAAAATGATTTTTAGTGGCCACAATTTTTATCACAGATGGGTAAATGTTTGAATTTTCGAATGTCGCAAAAATTTTCATTTTTCATAAATTTCTCTCCATTCAGGAAGAGTTTGAACTTATGTACCCCATATTACCTGCACTTACCCTACTTAATTTTCAATATTATTCACAGTTTTCGATTCAATTTTTCAAGTTTGTAATTTCATTTCGTGTTTTCGATTTGATATTCAGAATTGTTGCTTTCAGTGTTCAGCTTTATTTTCAAATAGGGTAAGTACATATTTCAATTTCATTTTTAATTGTCAACTACCATATTTTTTCAAGATTCTCAATTTTATTTTCCCTGCTCAATTTAGGTTTCAGCTTCTTATTCTGATTCAAGTTTTCCAATTCATTTTAATAGGTTTAAATTCTGTTCTAAATCTTCAATTTTGAGTTCAAAACTTTTAATTCAATTTCCAGTTTTCCATTTTCAATTATTCAAGTGTCTACTTATCAGTTTCGATTCCATTGTTTAGTTTTTAAATGTTTTATTTTCACAGTTTTGGATTTCATTTCCTTGTTTTTAGTTTCATTTTCGGAATTTTAAAATTGATTTTCTATTCAAAATTTTTTTTGACCTCAATTTAAAGTTTAGAATTTCAATTTCATTTTTAGTTTTCCATTTCACCATCAATTTGAAATTTTATTTTCAGTGGTTTATTTTAATCCAAAAGTTAATACCTATTTCTAAATTCTGCGAAGTCTCTTCCAGGAACATGTTAATAATGAATTTATCCCTCACATTTCTTTCGCATCATCAAGGAAATGACATGAATTTTAAAACATTTCAAAATTTTGAAATCAATGTTAAAAATTACTTCAAAAAATTACTCATTACGAGCTTTTCAGAAAAGAAAATCTTCAAAGAAAGTACACAACCCATGCCACAGTACACCACTTAATACACAAATGAAACACTTTTAACATCCTCTACTCTTGTTTTCATACAGCTAAGTGAACTATTTAATTTCGCGTTCAACGATCAACTGTATATTCGTAATACGCGATTCGAATAGTTTTCGGAAGTTTCAACTCGTACAACAAGTTTGTAAAGGAAAACATAAAATAAGCCACGGTTTATACTATACGCGTAAAAGTGCGTAGAAAATTTCCCTCCACTCTTTATCCCTGTACAATATTTGAACTCTACTCTCGCACAAAACGATTCCACAGATTTTTGGCATTTACATCGCGTCTCAGGGTTAAACTAAAAAGTAGCCTCATGCTATCTTATATATATACAGAAATAATATAACCATAGAAATTAGAATACCATAATCCACTAATTCTTTCCCTTCTAACAAAGTAAAATACTGTTGTAAGCTTCATTGTTAGCATTTTTTTAAATAACTCGAGTAGCCTTGAAAGGTTAGTTGAAGAAATTTACAGGCGTGGAAAACTTGGTGGAGTCGAAGAGAAAAAAAAAGTTAATCGGATTTCAGAGCTTTGAAACCAGCAAGTCGATACTAAAAATTAAACTCGTCGAGACTTTTTTTTTTTTAGTAAAAAGCTGCTTGGTTTAAAAATAATGTAGTCTGATTTTTTTCCTTTTTTAAATAATCACGGTGCGTAAAATTTATCAAAGAAAAAGTTTTTTTCCCCTTTACTTTCTTATTATCTTTTGTCTCGAGAAACGATAGCGCACGTGCATAGTGGAAAATTAAATAAAGTCAGAAATTAAGCGCTAGTGATTAATGGAATAAAAACTAAAATAATACTCGAGCGTTCATTAAATTAGCTTGTTATGGTTAAAGATTATACCAGAGACGAAGGACTCGAGCTCTTTACACTTTCACGTCGTCGTCAGTGTTCGCAGATCGTACTTATATGTAGAGAGAAATTCACGCCAATATAAATTACCGCATGTGTACTTCAAAGAAAACCTTTTCACAACCGTGCTGATCTCTTTACAGACATAATTAAAGGATTACATGGTTACAATGTGTAAGAAAACTGACCTTTGGTTATGGTTAATCTTATAAATACGTCGATAAAGTAGAGAATTTGTTGTTAATATACCTCAGATGGTTAGCTACACGATTATACGAGTATTTATATTTATTTCGATGATTTTTCGCAGCTCACATATTTGCAGATTACACTTTGCACGTGTAGGTGGGTAATGAGAAATTATTTCTGGCATAAGGTTTAATTCGAAAATCGATACTTGTCACAAAAGCTAATCCCCTTTAATAAGGAGCACGAATTTCTTCTTGTGTGGATGCGATGAAATTTCACCATTTATAATTACTAGAGTACCTACCAAATTGAGGCAAAAGTACTAAAAATATGGGAAAAGTTGGTAGATATTTTGAAAAACAGTCACAAGGTAAAATGGTACCCACCTATTTGAGAATGGGGGACTTTTTTGGAGGTTTTATTCAAATCCCAACTTTACATAGTTCAGCATATGGTTTAATTTATTCGAATTTAATATTAAAAAATAAATTTATTTTAACGGGGTGTTTTTTTTTCTATTCCTTCGTTTCGAATCAATTATCAGAAATTTACATTTTTTCACATTTTCACGCGAGGGTTGGAAAAAATCGTTCGATATTGAAATAAATTTCACCGCATAAGTAATTTTTACGTTTAATTAAAAATTGTCGCGATGAAAACAAAAAAAGGGAATGAAAGAAGAGCCTGTGTTGGAATGAACAATGAATACCTACTTTTAGGGTAGGAGTGTCGTCAAATACTGAAATATTCATAAAATTTTAATTGCTTTGGTTCTATTTGATTAACTAGTAGACTTTATTTTAGAATTGAATCGAGATGTTTAGAAAATTTGAAGTTGAGATGTGCTGAAAGTGAATAAAATTTGCTTCGAGGATTTTTATTTTAATCTAGGTAGGTACTCAAGTATTTGTAAGTTCAAAAAATAAGTCAAAAAAATTAAAAAGTAAGATAGGATTTCCAATCAAATATTAATAATTGAAAAAAAAATTATTTTCAAGCCATCTCTAAAAAATGAGGTTGCTCCCTACTTGCTTGATTTTTTTTTCAAGCTGTATTATCGCTAATTTGGCTTTAAATGACCTTGAAAATTTGATACAGGCCTTTATGGCTTTATTTCTATTCGTGTAAGGTACCTAACGATTTAATAGGCTCGTGTGTGACAATATTCATCAACAGGCCTTTAAATTCTCCATCATTTCGACATTTATTGCTTAAAACGTACACGTGGGATTGAATTACCGTGCACGAGATCCCGATTTAGTCGAAAGTAGACACAATTTTCATTTCAACTGCCTAATTATTGCTTCCAATTTTCAGTATTTTTTTTTTTTTTTATCAAAGTTTCAGCAGAATTGCAATTTTTTTTTCAAATTGTGAAAATTGAGAAAAAGGTAGGTGCCAGCTCAATTAGTAATTACTCGAAATTTTTCACGCCATTTCAAGTTCAATTAAAACTTTTAAAATTTCTCACTTTCGTCTACCAAATTTAGGAAAAAAAATACATTTTCTAACATTTTTCGAGTAGGTATCGAAAAATTTCCAGACTGGGGGGGGGGGGGGGGTGGGTGAGCTTGTTGAAGCATCATTCTGTGCATTTTCAAGTGTTTCAAACCCGATTGAATATTGGTGAAAAGAAACATTGTAAAAGAATGAACGTTCGATGGTTTTAAACAATAGATAACTTATCGAAGAACAAAATATCAAATTCTCGGTTGATTTCTATTCGACCTAACGAGGCTCTTTTGTTGAAAAATACATGAAAAAATATTACTCGAATGACAATTAAACGCATATTGGCACATTTAGTAAGAGAGAAAATGAATCAACATTGATCTGGGTGTTGAGAAATGGCGAATAACACTGGAAAATAGAATGATATCTATTGTAGAATTTAAATGTCCCATTATATTTGTAAGAAGAGAGCTTACATTACTACTCTTTTTCCAAACAAATGAGACGGCACGAGCTGGTTGAGTGATGGGGGGGGGGGGGGTAGGAGACTGTCGATAAACTGATGTTTTATATTTTCACCCTAAATGGACTTTTAAAAAAATACAGACATAAACACATGAGTGAAAGGTGCTCTGAAAATTCTCTCTAGTACATATAAAAGATTAGGCATCCGTGAATAAATATTTTGTGCTCACAAAAAACATTCACAAGCGTAAAATGCAACACACCGATATACTGCTCGCCAGATTTAGGTTTTAATTCGTGTTCATAGACTTCGAAATAGTAAACTACATCGAGGTTATGTAGCAATACATTTGCCAAGCTTACTCACCCTCTCTTAATACCCCTGCCATGCCATTGCATTGTACTACATATATTATAATTCCTTACTTGAAGTCTTTTTTTTTTTACATTGAGGCCTTTAAAACGGCTGCAAAATGTATAAAATAGATCCTAATGGAAGGTTTTTATAGTTTTAGATGAGCATACCTACAGTGTGTTTCAAAAGTCATGGTGACCAATGACTTGACATTTTTAATTCTATGCTGTATGAAGAAGTGATTCTGATAGACTTTGATTACCTACAATAGGTGGACCAAGTTTGTGAAAAATCATCACTGAAATTCAAACGAGCGAATCATGAAAATCACTAAATTTGCTAAGTTCACTTGAAACTTGTTAAAAATGGAATAAAAATTATTAAAATTCTCATAAAATGGCACCAAAAATTGATAAAGTTTCTAAAATTGACCAAAAATCAGCAAAATTACCATAAAAATTAAGAAAAATGCCAAAATTTGGTACAAGTAGTGTCAAAGTTTCATGAAATATTTCGTTGACTACACAAAATAAGAATAATGAAAGTGTTTAAAAGGATCAGAACTTGCCAAAAGTCAAAAAAAATATTAATTAAACGTTGCAAAAGTGTTATGAAAAATCAGACAGAAATTCCCCAAAATTCATTAGAAGTTGTGCTCCAACTTTGTTAGAAAATTAATGAACGTGAAGTAGAAACTTGAAACAGTTTTCGACTATATTTTCAGAAAATACCAGTCAATTAACAAAGTCGACTCGAAAGCCATCTAAAATTTTATAGAAATTGATGAAAATGTGGTCACGATCAGAATTGCCGAAAATATGGCAAGAATATGACTCAATAAATTATTTAAAACATGACTAAAGCGAGATAAAAGTTTTCGCAAAGCAGGGGAAAAAATGGAAAAAATACTTACTTTATGAAAATTTATGAAAAAAATCACAAAAATTGCCTAAAAATTGTGGATAAGGTTGAAAAATACCTAATTGAGAAAATCACTGACATTGTGTGAAATATCTGAAAAAAGAAGAAGAAGAAGACAAAGAAAAACTGATAATGGATCTGATCAGGTTTTAACAGTCGTAATCAGATGAGAATTCTGATCAGATTAGGTTAAACTTGATTTGATGAAACTTTTTTGATCTAGAAAAATGTTCAGATCTGATCTGATTTGTTTGTTCAGATCAAACGATTCCATTAGATGTAATCACAATTGATCAGAATTCAGTGTTAAAATTAATGTAAAATTGTGTCATTATCTGTATTGATTTATTTTGTCGTAAATACAGATAATTCTTAGAACTATCGAGATACATTGTATTCCAGAAGTCAACAAACATCAATCATGACTTTGTAATATTTTTATACTCGTGATTCCGTTTTTCAAATATTCTAGCTAATGTTCCGATCACGCGCCTCTTGGGCCAACTTGGGGTAAGTACATACAATCTACGCTACAACTGCCAGTCCCCGTAGTAGAAGAGACAAACCTTAAGAGAGGTTTGGAGCGTCCACGTCGCAGAGGCCGGTAACTCATCTTCAGCAGGCTGGAAGCTGAGGATGAGGCTAAGACCAAACCTAGCATCTTGGCGTGTGCCCAGCATCAAAGCTGCAACCTGAATGGGCTACAACATCAAGCCATCTCAGGAAGTAGGGGAGAGGAGAAGACAATTGGAAAATATTCCTGAAGCAGGAACAGGAAGCACAGCAAAGCGTCAGAAATACTGCTAGTGCTAGGCACAAATCCTGTACGAAAGCTAGAATTTGGTGCTATAACCAAACTTAGGGAAAGTCAGCTTGATGGCCCAGAGGGCAGCCCCCTCATCAAGCTATACTTCCTTGGGCTAAAAACCTATAGAAGCGGAAAAAAACAATTTCTCGAGACAACAAAAATAAGAAGAAACCAGCTGGAAAATCAGGGAACTCTGTTGGGCAGCAGGCAAAAAAGCCCATGCTATGGAAGAAATGGAATGCCTGATGAATGTTCCCCTCAAAAAGTCAAAGAATACACTCCAACTGGCAGGAGGAGCAGAGGAAGACCAAAGAAAAAACTTGATGATGCATCGGCGAGCAATTCTTCTACAGTTCCCGAGATGGGCTGAACAGCCCACCGGATCTTTCAATGATGATGATGATGTTCCGATCACACTAATGTTTGTATGATGGCGATTTTCTTCCATTTTATTTTAATGTACATATTCATTTGTTTCCATGATCTCATCCACTGCAACATAAATGACAGTAACCTTTTGGGAAAAATCAATTTCTGGGCCCCAAAAATCCACTCCAGGCAGAAAAAAATATTCTCCTTAAACATATTACAACACATTTAGGATGAAGGTATCTCCTATGAACAACATCATGGGTGTTTCTGACGCTTTCATCTGTAGATGTGCAGATGCTGATATTTTAAGTATGGGTAGGTCTGCTTTCAGGTGTGTGGTGAAGATGGCATGGGAGTAGGTGTCAGGGTGCAGTGGGAGCTGTTTGTGAACCATTTCGTATTCTATATCTTATATTCCTTTCATCTCATCCTTTGGTTTTCTACGTTTTTTTTTGTTTTTTTTTCTTTTTCATAAGTATTTCTTCTGTTTGGTGTTATACTTTTTTGTTTATTTCTTACATTCTCTTTTAGATAGGAAGAACTACATTTATAAATATTTCTTTTGGTTTTTTCTCCTTTTTGCTTGCTTTTGTATTTTTGTATTTTTCAAACTTGTTTTTCTGGAGCAAATCTTGGTTTTATCTCTTTAATTATAAATGGTCTCTCCTGTAATTGGCTTTAGCTGTTGGAGAGACCTCAATTGTAAAATTAAAAATAAAATAAAATAAAATAGAAAATACATCGTTTTATTTCAAAGTGTGCATCATATTTTATTAGGTTATGATTGTATTTCATTATTCAGATCTAATCAGGTTGTTCATCTTGGATGTATTGAGCAAAGTACGATTGGGTCTGATCTGATTTTATCAAAACCTGATTTCGGATGTTACATGGAACCAATTTTGACCTCACCCGATCTGAAAAGATCACAGTTTTGATTGGATTACATCTACTTTTGAGCTGATTAAATCCAATAGGGGAGACCTGATTAGAGCTGACTAAACATGGATTTGATCAGATAATAGCTGGTAATCGAAATCATCATTTCAGATCCGGAAATTTCCGGATCCTAATAAATCTAATCCGATCTAATCAGATCAGAGTTTTGATCAGTTCCAGAATATTTTTTTCTGAGCACTCAGATCCCATCAAGTTTTTCCGAAATTGAACCTGATCAGATCTGAACAGATGAAATTTGATCAAAACTTCGATCTGATAAGATCTACCTAGTCACTTCAAATTAATTGGTTCATGGAATATTCGGATCAGATATGATATACGAGTAATAAGTACTCAAATCAAATCAGATCTGTTCATTTCCGGTCAAATTTCTGACCTGATTAGATCAGAGCTTTTCTTCGTGTAATATGGTAAAAATTTCTTTTTTATGGATTTTTGGTGGCGATTTATGCTTACAATTAGTTGGCATTTTTTAAAGATTTCAAAATAAATTTTGTACCTACCCAGTAATTTTTGATGAATTTTTTAAATTTTCTTTGAATTTTTCATTTGATGAATTTTTTTATTTTCATTGTATTTTTTAGTGATAATTTTTTTCTTGCTAATTTTGGATTTAAATGACGTTTTGATGTTGAATTCCAATTGTGGGAGCTAATTGATTTTTTGGTGATTTAAAATACTGTTTTTCACAGTGATCTAAAATAAATCTATGCGGAGGAGATTTTTTTATTTTCATTATTGTTTTTTGTAATTTCAAAGAGATTGTATGTAGGTATTGATTTTTAATGATTTTTTATATGTACATGTATAGACTGCAAGTAAGGCAATAAAAATTTCACCTTGGATGCCAGACTTGCAAAAATTCAGAAATAAAACACGAAAGTCCACTTTGAAAATTAGTAGACAGTGTAATCGTGATGATTCATTCGGAACTGAATTTTTTCCATCTCGAGAACTTGCGATAGATATGCCTCGAATAAAACCCTAATAAAGATGTTCGAACAGACTTCACGTGGATACATAAATTTCTCACCATCGTGAAAAGTTTCGAAAAAAAAATTTCCTGTAAGTTTCCTTCTCTATTTTTTTCGATTGCAAGAACATGAATGAAATACGACTCGTTTGCACATTTCACCTTGACACTATTATGCTGGTACTTCGGTGCTCTTTGGCAACACACGAATAAAACCACTCGTAGGTATACCTACCACACATGAGTAGGGTATACGTGACGACTGAACGGGTGGATTTTGAAAAACATCTATTTCGTTTTAAATTCGTCGAGGAAAAAGGTACGTACCTACCCATATACTCGTATAGTATACGACGGTGGGATTATTACAACCGCGATATCACAATTTACCTTTTGCTATTTTAAATTGAAATAAATCGCGCGAACGAGATAACATTTGACGAAACACGGAAGCATTCGGTAAATTACACAAACGTATCGGCAATTGGTATATACAGATACACCCTGTCTATGTATAGCTGCTTTGTGTTGACGTAAGGAGAAAAAAAAATAACAGGCGAAAAAAATAAAAAGAGTCGCTATGTAAATATCTTTTATGTTTCGCAATTTCATCTCATACGCCGTCGACGACTATACGACGACGTATTTTCCAAGTTAATATTCGACATTTGAAATAAACATTTGAAAATACCCGTAAAAAGCCGCGCAACACAAAGCGCCGCAAAAAATACCAACTGCGGGCTATGTTAATTTTTCTCGGTACGCAGTCGTTTTATTGCGTATATATGAAATTTTGCGCCAGATATCGTTTACGTCGAATTACCAAAACGGTAAGGCCCTATACATATTATATTATGCCGAAAAGTATACATACAACAAAGTAAAAAGCGCATCGCATCGTCACCGTCACGTTTCGACGAATTTCAAAAGACACATCTTTTGAATAAATATATTCAATAATTTCACGACGTAGAAAAGATTTTACTACATCGTCGCGTAAAAGTTTATTTGTCCTTTAACCGGGTATACCGTAGTACATTCGGTAAGCCCCCTTTTGCTTATATTAAACCTTTATCTACTACATTAAAACTTCGCTTTCTAACCGATTTAGTTTACTTTTCTTACCCACAATGAAAATATTATCTCGAAACGTCTTTCTTTTCTACCTCTCTCTCTCTCTTTCATCCTTATAGCATATCTATCGAAGAAGAAGAAACTATACTATATAAATTCGTGATTTACATGCACATTTCTCCAACCCCTCCCCTCCCCCCCTCCACTTTACCTGAGCTGAAGGATTTAAGGAAAAAATTTCTTGGCGAAAAAATGCTCTTTTTAATGGCACTGAATCGGCTGCAGACTATTTACGAATTAAGCCCCAAACGTTAATCCTTCCAAGCTTGAAATTAATGCATTTAGTTTCAATTTTTACCAATCGTAAATTCTTATTAAATTCGTCCGCGCGTTAATCTTTTAAAACGCGATGAAATAATTATAAGAAACGAATATTTCCGCAGTACGATGGTGGACAGGTGGAAGAGAGGAGGAAATGGGAAAAAATATACTGAAAGTACAGGATGCTTCATAAATCGTGATTGTAATGCCTTCGTATTAAAGAAATAGAGAAGTAATTTTTAATTCAAAGGTAGGTAGAGGTACAGGTAGGCAGGTAGTGAATTTCTTATGAGAAAAATGTCTATATAACCATGACAGGGTGTTTAGAAAGTAGGAAAGGAAGTGTATCTATCCTATATACTGTATTCAAGGATAAAGTTTTCACCAAAAAAAAACTCTGCATTTCACGTGTTTTATTGATTCTGATATTCAAGAGTCGAATGTTGAATAGAAATTGACGAAGAGAATAAATTTGAAACCTTTTAAATTTAGTGTTCCAGACGTATTTCAAAGATTTCTGGCATTTATTCGTGGTAGAAAAAAAATAAAAAAATAAATACTATTGAATGAATTTATAATATAATGGCAGAAAATCCAACAAATTTTGTATTAAAGGGCTTGATGCTGAATAAAAAATAAGTGAGAATAATATAGCAACAACAACAACAATATATGATAATACGTAATAACCTCAATCTGAATTCGAATAAATTTAATCTAAGCTCACCACAGACTGAAACAACACATTTTAACAAATTTTCAGACGGATGAAAAACTTTTAAATTTTTATTTGAAATTTCATCAAAATGGGAAGGGAGGGTCCGCCTTTGTGCCCTTCATGATGCTGATATATTGCTTCAAAAGTAAATTGGTTAAAAAGAGAACAGACGAAGGACTTTGGTGCAATTTTTTTTTCTTTCAAATTTTTAAATGACAGATTTCGACTTTTGAATCTATAATCATAATTTGAGTTTTCAATATGAAAGTTTACTTTTGAAATTTTCACAATTTAATTACTGCTCGTTTAGTCCCAATAAACAGATTTGTTTATCTAAAGTTCACCCATTTTTGAGATATGAGTCTTCAAAGATTGAAAGTTTCGTAAGAAATTTCGAATGTTTGGTTAATGGTTACGAGAATGCAAGTTTACTTCCCCCCCTCACCCTTTGTTGAAAGGTCAGGGTGGGAATGAAAGTGGATATTTCACTGGGTCATCCAACTCGAATAAATCATGAAAAAATTAAGGAAATCAGAATACTAGACTTTCATTTTTGGTTCTAGTTTATAGGAAAATGAGCCATGTGAAGTGTGCTCGTGTATTTACGGCAAACTGGTTATGCAATTTTATTAACATATTTAAAATATTCACTTCCAGTTCGTTCAATGGAGATTTGAAGCCAAAACAAGACTCGTACACTCTTACGAAGCGTTGGTAGAGAATAATTTCGATATAAAATTATCATTTTTTATGTCGGTTTGAAAATCCTCCCTAATTAAATTTATTCTTGAAGAGGAGACTCTACTCACTTTTTTTTCATTCTTTCATCTAACGGTATCACAATCTCTACTTACTTATCAGAGGATTCTTTCAGATTGAAGGCGAAAGTTCAACATTCAACTAACCTGAAACAAACAAATAAAATAATTGTTTATAAAAACATCACCATTTTTGACTTAAGATATTTTTAAAATATAATTATCATTGTAAGTATTTTTTTTAGAATAAGTTATCCATCAAAATTTCAATGTTCAAATGCTGAATCATCCCATGTTAAACTGTCAAACTTTCTGGACTTGGTGTCGAAGATTTTTTCAAACATTTTTTTTGGGGAAAACTTTAATTGAACGACAGAATAAGCCAGAATTCCCCATCGCTACAATTTCATAAAGTTTTCAATAAATTTTCAGAATTTTGCATTGCTGCTGAGTTGGGAAATTTGCAATCAATTTTTAGAATTCACATTGCCTCTAAATAGTCAAATTTTGAATAATTTTTCAGAATTTTTATTGTCTTTAAATTAAAAAATTTCAAATTCAATTTTCAAGTTCATATTGTCCACAAATTGTAAAACGTTTACTCAAGTTTTGGAATTTACATTGCCTCCAATATTTCAGAATTCTCATCTTCTTCATAAATATTACAATGCTTATTTCATATAATTTTCAAGTTCACATTATCTGCAACTTACAGAACTTTTAATCAATTTTTGGAATTCTCAGCGTCTCTAAATACAAATTTCATATTATTTTTTTTAGAATTTCCATTGTCTTCAAATTTATAAATTTTCAAACCAATTTTCAGAACTTGCTTTTTATTCTAAATTAAGAATTAAATCTTATAAAATATGTTAAGAATTTGAATTGCCTCTAAATTACACGAAAAAAAATATGGGTAAGCACCTAATTTTTACAAAAAAATTTAACTAAATACTGGTATTTAGCACAATTAAGTACCAGATCCCATTCAATAATTTTTACTGTAATCGTATGGTAAAAATTATCATTTTAATAAATTTTGCTATAGGTACCAATAGTAAAAATCATTTTGTTTTAATAATTTTTACTAAATCATGATAATAAAAATTACATGTTTCAATTGTACAAAAATTAGTTTAATTACTCATTTTGAAGTAATTTTTAAATTATAAGTAAAAAGTTGAAAATTATTCATGTCAAGGTAATTCTTACTATACTTATGGCTATAGGTAGACAAAAAATTAATGAAATGAATTTTTAGTTAGCAAATGATATTATAATTCATAACTTAATTTCAGCATTATTTTTGCCCCATTATCATGTACTACATAGTTAACTCCAAAGCATTTACCTATCCAATTTTCCTACAAAAAATCTGTCACCTAGGTACCTACTTACCTCACGGGGATTCTAACCTGGGTCACTAAATTTCCTATTCCTACCTACATGCCCTAACCACTCAGCCACAAATTCACTACGAGGGTTAGGGCATTAAAATAATATATTTGTTTGGTAAACGCCCCATCAAACCACTCCCACTTGGAATATACAGCTAACAGATCAGGGGTGTAACAGGGTACAATGAAACACAGCTGGTGATGGAATAGACTGGGGGTATAGCAGGGTACAATGAGTGGCAGGTGTTCTACAAGTCCCCTTTTCCCTTTTTTAGGATTTAATGCATTAAAATAATGAACTAAAATTGCAATTACTCAGCAATTACCCATCCGAATTGAATGAAAATAAATCTATACCCTCTGCCTTAATGATTCTCAAATGGTGTCCAATAGGTACAAAAAACGGTTGGATAGCTTAAGAGAACATTCATTGTAATTAAAATTTCAATTTCTCAAAGCGAAACCAATAGTGTGCTACGCATACTAAAAAGTGGTTTTGGACGTTAGCATCTGTCGTGCAAAACGCTTTTTTTTGGTCGTTCAAATCATTTAATCTGTCGTGCCGATAAATGGCACCCGTAACAAATATCCTATCTAGAAGGGTTTTGTTTCCTCCCCAGAATGCAATTCCATATGACATATTAGAGTAAAACAATCCATAGTAAGCTACTCTTAGTGTAGGAATGGATGCTGTTTTCTTCAATTGATAGAGAAGGTAGTAATTAAAATATATATTATAAATAAATTTTTTATATTATATTTTAATAAAAACAAATTTAAAATTTTCAATTATAAGATGGTAGTTTGTTTGAAAGCTTATTAAATGGTTAGTCCACTCCACTTCAAATTAGTTTCTATAGTAATCCCCAAAAATTTTGCAGTGTCCTTGAATGCTGGTAAAGAGGAATTTCTAGAGTTCTCCAAAGTGCGCTGTATGCCAGAGGTGAAGGGGACTACTACAGTTTTCTTTAGGTTCAGGGCCATTTTATTCATTTCAAACCATGAGGTGAGCTCAGTTGGTGCCTCTTTAAGGATAGCAATTTGGTTATTTTTATCTACTTTCAGGAGAGAACAGTGGAATCATCTGCAAATAACATTGAAGGATATGAGATACAAATTGGGTAGATCATTCATGTATGCTATGAAAAATAATGGACCTAATATCGTTCCTTGGGGAACACTCTGTTTAGTTTCCAACTCATCTAAAAAAACAACTCCATTATTATCATTAATTTCAACTATTTGTAACCTATTAGCCAAGAAAGATTCTATCCATGAGAGTGCTACTCCCCTAATGTCATACCTCTCCAGTTTTCCAATTAAGATATCATAAACTACACGATCAAAAGCTTTAGACAAGTCACAGAAGAGGGCCATATCTGCTCATGATTATTGATTGAATGCAATACCTGATGAATCACATTATAAATGGCATCCATAGTGTTCATATGTTTTCTGAAACCATATTGAGATGGATTAAAAATTTTGTTTTTTTTTCAAAGAATAAATGATTCTTACAGTTTTAGTTACAGGCGATTGACCGAAAACGAGTCTTTCCCTGTAATTTTAGTAAAGAAGTACCCCTTCTTTTTGTTGCAATTTTGGCAAACAAAGGTGCGACTTTCAGGCAAATGAAGTATGACAAGAAAAGACTGATCTTTTCAGTAATTTTAACAAAAGAAAAAAGAAACACGTTTTCTGTCAATTTTGACAAAAATATTGAAATTTTTGGTAATTTTGACTTGAAAACCCCTCCTTTTTTGGCAGTTTCGACGAAAAATCAAATTATATACGGCGTCGCAGATAAAAGCTACATTTTCTGGAAATTTTTTCCAAAGGCCAGCCATTAAAAGCTCCTTTCAGCTTTGAAATTTCCACTCGAGGGTACTCACAATTTGAAAATTGTTCTTGGAACTAGGGAAATAGCGACATTCGTCTACAAATTTGACCTTACCCCTTAGCTCTAATTAATCCATCGAGTCCTGACACACTTTGGCCAAAACTCATCAACGCAAATGACAATGATACCATGCTAACTGAGATACCCTAACACAGCAGCAGTGAGATGTTGTACTCGTATGTATAATATGATGAGTAATTACGTCACCAACAAAACGCCTCCATTCCGACTTCATTAAGCTTTAAGCTCATCGTTAACTTCTTGATGGTTGGATAAACTGGATGCGAGACGAAATTGTCCAAAAGTGAGATACTGTCTAGTTAGGTTATACTCGTACACTTATATTTCGTCGAGTCAACATTAAAGCGTAGGTATGCATTTTTTAATTAGAAACATAGATGAATAAATGAAGAAAGTTCTGTTTTAGCAGTGTAGTTGAAAAGTTTTCATACAGGTAATGTTTCTCGAGCGTATACCTGGAAAGGACGTTCGTTCCAACGTATCGTATATATGCAGTTTTTAATGGCGGTAGCGTAGATAACTGACTGAATTTCTTATCGCATTTGGCGTTGGCGTATATACTACTCGAGTATTTTGCTCGAAGAGCAACTGGCGATATTTGAGTTGAGAGTATTGAGATAACGATGTACTGTGTGACACAATTATACGTACGTAGGTAATCTTTACCTATACTTCCCGGAACCCCCTCCCCCACTCGTCACACATTTAAGAAATTCAACCAGATATATACTTTAAAATAACAAAAAAGGAGAAATAATACATTACGACGAAGATTTTTAATGAAAAACGAATAACACGAGACTCGGCTAATAAATTTTTTTTAGCGTGGCAACGCGAACGCGAGAAATAAAGGCGACACTATAATTTATTCGCAGTTTGCCGTTTTTTAACGCTGCCGATGCGATGGTCTTTGTCGAGAGGGGAAGAAAAAAATTTAATCAAGGAAAAACGTAAATTGCAAATATTCTAAGAATATGATAAGAAAAATACAAGTTCGAAAAATTAAACTTACGGAACGAGCTCGATAGTGGAATATTAATCAAAAATTCTGATATGGTACGCCGAGGTATGGGGTTGGGGTTGGTAGGGTATAAGGGTACCTATATAAGCTAAGGTCGTAACAATCTGTCGCTTAGTATTCTGCTTCTATAGCGAGCTGATTAAAAATTCGCCCCCGTAAATTAATTGTAACTTGCACGGCTTTAGCCATCCATTTCCGATACGGCATCGGCTTTGCGGGTTTAAATTTATTAGCATTCATATCGCGGCTAAGCTAACTTGTTACCGTTTTCCGGACCTCTTTTAAATATTAGCCCGGTGCCGGTGGTTTTTCGGCGTTGCTCTGTATCCCTCGACGCGCGCCTATTTCAATGATTTATTTCCTAAGAGATGTTAACGTGTAGAAATAGTTTCATAAGTTTGACATTATATTTCGGACCAGCCGGTGTGCCTCTTCGTCTCAGCTCTTTTGTACAGCCCTCCGCAAATGGAGGGCTCGCTTTTCTTCCAACGCGCGGTCGGGTTGCCTTCTCAAAAGCGTATGCTTCCTGCCGGCTAGTTGATATTTTACACACAGATTTCCATCCGTTTGAATAGCCTGCAGCCTCGAGCCACGATCATTTTTCATTTCTGCGTGATTCGTGCGTAGTAATAATTAGCTCTACGATCCGAGTGTTCTACAAGTTTAATTCTCTCGGTTCGAGTATAAAGGCTGTTATGTAGGTGGATTCGGAACAAGCGAAGTTCTCACAGTTGAATATCGTACGTACGTAGGCTATAAGTATACATCGTGTTTTGTTACTTTTGGAATTTTTACCTATGGCTTTTGGTAGGTACTCCTTCCAGCAATAACGTGTATTTGTATTGATCTTTGAAAAGTTTCTATGATGCGGCGATGTTTTGAACTTTACTATCTGCAGGAAATTTGATTTAATTCTGATTAAATATAAGTATGTTTGGCGAACAACCTGTTTGATTTATACAGCATTGGCAAAGTGTTAAAACTCAATTTTTAAGAAAAAAAAGTCATATTGTCTTCTAAACTGCCAGATTTTTATTGGCCCACGTTTCATATTTAGTTCAAAAATAGGTACTTACATCAAATTTTAGCTTTTGACAATAAATTTTTTAAAGAATATATTATGTACTTAGATCTTTGGAAATACGTACCTATTTGTAGTTCTATGGGTGTTATAAAGTGTGAAAGAGTTTTGAAAAATTTTGCTCAAGAGGACGTTGCTACCCTCTCCTTCTCCCCTCATCAAGAAACTGGGTTTTAAAAATTTTCTGTCAATTCAAGGCATTTTTGTCAATTTTTTTGGGAGGAGAGGAGGAGGACCTCCTAGTTTTCAGAAGTTGTATTTTTCGTTTTTTTTTCTGGTTTTATGGTAATTTTTGTTATTTTTAAAAAAAATTTCGTGAACACTGTGTGCTCTCACCCCCCCTCCCCCTCAAAATCAACAGTCCTGGAGGAATTTTCAAAAAAGTTTCAAGTTACTTTATTATTTATTTGAACTCTCAAACATCTTTCATTGGAACATGAAATGAATGCTGAACTGGACAGAATACTGAACTGAACTGAATGCTGAATGGAAGTGAATGCTTTTTCAAATTTCCTTCTTTCCATCTAGCTGTCCCATCTTTTCGTCTTTCTTTTTCATCTTTTCCTCTTTTCGCCTTGCTGTCTGTTCGTTCCATTCCTTCATTCATTCTTTCTTTCGTTTTTTCAATCAGCCTTTCATTTATTTTCTCATCGATCTTCCATTCATCCATTCATTTATACTGAACCAGAATTAACCTGAATGCTGCATTGAACTGAACTGAATATTTTAACTGAATAGGTAAGTACTGAACTAAATATTGAACTGAATACAGAAATTTTATTTTATTTTATTTTTTTGACCACTTTATCTCTATCTCCAGTACCTTTGTCATTCAAAACAGTAGGTATACATTTTCTTCTTCCAAATTTTCTACGAGGGTAAATCTTTCTAGCAGGCACATATTCCTATATACCTATTTGCTACATCACTATCATTTGTATTATTAGCAATAGAAGACCCTGTATTCTTTTGAGTAGATAACATATGTGGTGAAATAAGTATCATTTTCTTAGTAGGTATAAGGTAAAGTCTCAATTATGGGTCATGGGGCCCAATTATGGGTCAATGTTCAAAGTGATCTGGGGCACAGACAAATAATTTTTAAGTTGCACAACCAGCATTTTTTTTTGGTACAACACCCCTTTACCTATTAATACTTGGCCAAAGTCGATAGTGGGGATGCAGCCGGCGAAAAGCGTGATTCTTATCAAATGTGATTTTCTATCATCAAAGTTTACAAATGTGAGATTTTCATAGTTACGTTTTGTTGAAATTTTTAAAGAAAGAAAGAAGATCGGAGATCGAAACCAATTTAGTACGATTACTAATGTTCCATTAAACATATTTTCATAAAAAAATTTATCATTTGACCAATTTTCATCATTTCCGCCAACTTTTAAAAGTAAATTTTTTTATGCAACTTTTTTTCAAAATTTTGCGTTTTTTTGCATTTTTTGAAATTTTTTAAAGGTAAAATAGTGTTTTAAGTAGTTTAGAACTGATTATTAATAAAAATTACGAAATTTTTTTTCAAAATTTTTGACCCATAATTGAGGTGACCCATAATTGAGTGCACTTTTTTTTCACAAAAATGAGTGCTGGAGGAAAGTATACCAAACGAATCGGCAGAATGCAATAAAGCAACCAGTGACATTGATAAAAATTGAAAAAAAAAAGTGTACTCAATTATGGGTCAGCCCGAGTTGACCCATAATTGAGTTTTTTTTCTCTCTCAAAAACTTTTTTGTTTATTGTCAAAAATCATTCGGATCACTTTTAATTACTTTTTTTTCTAAAATACAAGGTACTTATCCTCATGGACTGCAAAATAATCACTGACCCATTTTAGAGGACAGGGGTCCCGAAATCGGGTCAAAATACCCTTCAGAAAAATGATTTTTTAAATATGTTCCCACTATATAAAATGGTTGTGCTTTTAGTATGTTATACTCAAATGACATACATATCCAACTGCTTAGTCCATTATTTCTAAAAACGTATAGTTTTTGAACTGGGGCTCATTGAAAAAAAGTGACCCATAATTGAGTCTTTACCTTATGTTGCATTTCTTCTTCTTATTTTCTTCTACTTCACAGTTTGAATAATGTAAAAGTAAAGAGTTAACAACTGCTCCAGCTAGCACTGGTAAAATTGCACCACTTTTCAGTACAAGAAGCTCTCATTTACTCTTCCACTTGCGAGGTGGCTGCACCAAAGCATGTAAAAACTGTCTACATTGACATAACTTTGTCTTCTGAGCCAGTGTCAATGGAACATTTCTTTTTAAAGCGTTCAAAGTTCGTTTGTTCATTTGTTCGTTCGTACAAAATTCATAAACCTGTCCACAAACCTGAAACGCGGTATATTGTCAGGATGCTTCATGGAGAACCAATTGCCAGAAACTGGCATTAAAATCCAAGGTATAAAAGAGTTCATCACCCTTGTGTTCAAAAATAATCCAGTCTTACCAGATTTGCAGAGGCGTAGCCAGCGGAGTTGGTGGGTTGAGGCCCACCCATGGGCGCAGGATCGCTGCTAAAATTTGACGATTAAAATTTCTCCATTGCACATGCATAATATTACGACAACTATGACAAGCCATATACATAGGTGGGTACAGTAATGAATAAATAGGTAACAATACAGGGTGCCCAGAAATATCGAGTACCCCTAAAAAAGTTTTCTACTAAAATACTTGGGTTGGTCACAGTGAATGATAATAATGATAGCACATGATTGGTTGTTGGACTGGAGAGATAACATTCCACCAATCATACACATCTATTTCACGTTGCCAACTTTTTTTTAATGAAAAACTTTCTTAGGGGTACTCGATATTTCTGGGCACCCTGTAAGTCAATAGCTATGAACTACAATCAATTAGTATTACATTCATATCTTCAGGGGTGCGTTCACTTTGCATGTAGAAATTGAGTATACTCGATTTTGTTAGGTACAGCCGGTATAAACAAAGCATTAGCCAATCAGGTTTTTTCAATGAAATACCAAACATGATCATTTTATTTATAGAAATTTGCCTATTATTAGCCAATTAATTTTCCAATTTCTTGAAACAAAAGAACTAATTTGTGTATCATAAAGTTTGTTTATACTTACCAAATGAAATCGAGTATACCCGATTTCTACATGCAAAGTGAACACACCCCTAGCTACTTAAATTCTCAAATTTTACATTTTTTGTTTATTTTAGCTATTCCTAGGTACCTATTTTAAAATTTTCAGTCTTAAGAAGCAGACATTTACCGCTTTTTTGGAACTTGATAGCACATTTTTGAAATATTTTGCTGGAGTTGAATACAGTTTTTCTATTTCTAAATTTCTGAACCTGTTCAAGATAGAGCTACCTAACTCAATAACTCGACTTGAAAATGTCGAATGAAATTACAAAATTGACTTCTTGTATAAAAACATCATAATTTATTAGGTTATTCAAACTCAAAAAAATGCGCATGTAAATCCTAAAATAAACTGCTCACATTAGAAAAATGTTTTTTACTTCTCAAAACACGATATTTCGAGAGCTTTTGCCCTCACTTTGTTTGGGCATTTTTGCTTTTCTTTTCCAGGCCTGAAATTTCTAAAAAAAAAAAATCGTTCAAAATCTGAAATTCTGAAGCATAAAAATAATAATGAATCTCTTCCTATAAAAAAACATTGTTGTTTTACATATCAAAATCATACTTTTCAAAACCGTTTGCCCTCGATACACTAGGGCTAATTGTTTTTTCTCTCATCATGGAAAAAAATTGGATCTTTCTCCAACAACCAACCCCCCCCCCATATATGCTCTGGCTACCTCACTGCGGATTTGGTTCAGTAATGAACTTGTTTCAACTTTTTATTGAGTTCATCAGCATCTAAACAAAGTCGAATGTACCCATTTTCCTTCAGTATCTGGGCCATGGTATTTATGTATTTTGACCTGGATGCCGGTAATTTACCTGAAATCACCAGTATATACCCATAATTACCAGTACTTACCTAATTTACCAGAAGTCACTACTAATTCTGGTAAGTTGCCAAAAATTAATATTTGTTTACCAAAAATTAATTACCAGTTACCACTAATTTACCAAAAATTATCAGTAATTTACCAAAAATTACCAGTAATTTACCAAAAATTACCAGTAATTTACCAAAAATTACCAGTAATTTACCAAAAATTACCAGTAATTTACCAAAAATTACCAGTAATTTACCAAAAATTACCAGTAATTTACCAAAAATTACCAGTAATTTACCAAAAATTACCAGTAATTTACCAAAAATTACCAGTAATTTACCAAAAATTACCAGTAATTTACCAAAAATTACCAGTAATTTACCAAAAATTACCAGTAATTTACCAAAAATTACCAGTAATTTACCAAAAATTATCAGTAATATACCAAAAACTGTTAGTGATTTATCAAAAATTAAACACGGGTAATTTACAAAAAAAAAAATCCAGTTCAGTAGATTGGAAAGAACAATAACTTATGTACTTTGAAATGTTGAAAATTTGACAACGTTTTTCCGTTGAATAACCAAATTTTTTGTGGAAGATTTGATCAAATTTTTTGTTACAATTTTCATGAATTTTTGGAAGTGTGTTGCTAAAATGTGATGAATTCATTGCAAATTTTCAAACTCCGTTTCAAAAAATGATGGAAATTTCAATTATTTTCTTCCAAATTTTCAAAAGTCAGTCTGGCTGTGATCAGTATTGGAAGAGCTTCAAAGAACGTTTGTCCTGAACTTTGTGAATTATTTTGTTTATGGGCATATTGAACCTAAGACGAAAGAAAACTAGCAATTGAAAAAATTAATTTAAGAAATCAGTCTAATGATTTGCTACTCACTGAAACGTATTCACAATAAATTTCCATTCCAAGAACATAAAGCAGTTCGTATCACGTACATCGTCGAGAAAACGAAATTTTCAAATCGAACTTCATCATTAAAATGACTAAAATATGATAAAACATCGTCCTATGATCCGTTTCTCAAACTTCACAGTCTACAGCATACGCGATGAAATTTATTATATCGTACCAACTTGTTCATCTATACACAATAACTGCTTTAACGTAAAACTAAAGTAAAATTCGCGATTAAATATTATTGTCCATTGATGATAAACCCATAGACATTGAAAAGCTGAAAATATACCACCGAGTCGGCTACGAAAATAAATAATTTTTCCTCGACGACGAGGCGAAATGTCGTCGATTTTAAACGGAAAAGTTTAGATCTGCCGATGTGAAAAACTGACCAAGAAACATTTATCATTGTATTTGAGAAAATCTTAAAAGTAGAAGGAAAAAAAGATTACGAAAGTGGAAATTTATTGCAGCAGCCTAATACGATGAGCCGAAGAAAATTTTCTACAATCGTAATCTGAAAAATTATTATCGTTCCGCAAAAAAGACAAGTTTATATGTTTCATTATAAAAGTATAATAAAAGTAGATATTTTAAAAGATGGCATGTTATGTAATTGTCGACTTACGCTACGTTAAGTCTACATAAAGGATTAAAAACGGGGTTATATTTTACGTCAAATTTTCTTGTTGATGTTGTTAAGTACCAATTTCTTCGTTTTAATTAACTTAATTCGCAAAATAGACGTTTATTGGGTTATTCTCATCATCTACCAAGCTAACTTTTTTCTACATATTTGAACCCTTTGAAAAAAAAATTGAGTTAATTTTTTCTTCGATTAATCCGGATGTTCATTAAAGCTGAACTATAACGGGAATATAAGCCCATAGAAGCCCACGTATAAAGATTTTATCCACTTATTATTAGCATCCCGAATATCGACAACGTTATTAAATTTTGCAAAAGATGTTCGATCGAGAAGGTACTTTTTGGCACATTGATTGGTTTTCACGGTACCTATAGCTAATTATAATCTCATAATTTATGTAATTTTTAATTACGCGTCGAAAAAGGGCCACAAATTAGTATATATTTGCGGAAATAGGTACTGGATTGTTGGGAATTTTCGATGCTGGTAGCAATATTATCTGCGGTATAGACGATGACAGCTCGGCGTTTGCCCGTTGTTAGGAAATTAATATAAATTCGCTTTATCGGGGGTTCATTTGGGTTGGTAGAAAAGGGTCGCCCATGCTAAATCAGTTTACCGAAGTTAATGGGCTGTGAGGGATTTAAATGGGCCAAGTGTTCGGGGCCTTTGATTCAGGTTAGCGCCTCGAAACGATAAGGCTGTAATCAATCAAGCCTAAATGCCAAAGCAAAACTCATTTAATGTTACGTAATAACTGAGAATATTTCAAAACGCGCATCGCCACGTAAAAATCCATAGAGAATTTTATTAAGCAAATTGCGTTGACGTGGTAAATGAAATGGAGGGTTCGAAAGGTATAGGCACAGTAGGTAACTAGGTAGGTATACGTAGTACTAGTTGCTCACCAACAACGTAACGTTTCCAGTCAGAGAGGTGTTTAAATTGGCGCGAATTTATCGTAACTTAATTTTCAATGTTGAAAGATCGCCTTATTGGTTGTAACCTTTTCAATATATGTTACTTCTTGCAATAAGGATACGTACAGATTTTGCAAATGCCAAAAATAATACCGGTAGCGAAATTTATTGACGGTTGAAAAATTTCAATTATTATGAATTTTATTCTCAAGCTATAGTATACGTGTACCTACTTCCTTATAATATTCGAATAGGAATCCAGAGTCTGTGAAAATTTTACAACAGTTGTCTAAAGCACGCCTCGTCGCCTCGACTTTCTTGTAAATAATACTAACCATACTACCATACCCCTATATATCTTGTAAGTATGCAAAAGCCTCTCGGCAAAATGAAAACAAGATCATTGTTGGTCAGACGTGTGAAGAAAACTCTTCCCTATTCTATGGAAAAATATACAAAAAAAAAATATCAATTCAGCTCCATCCAAACATATGTATAATATGATTAAAAACATTTCAAATAAAAGAATAATAAATTTTGGTGTAAGATACTTTTGAGAAGTAAATGGAACATGCCCAGCAAATTATTTCAAAGCAATAATAAAATAAATTTTCAACAAAAAAGTTTGATTAAATCTTCAACAAAAAAATTTGTTAATCAACAGAAAAATGTGGTCAAATTTTCAACATTTTAAAGTAGGTAGGTTAGTTTTTCTTTCCAATCTACTGAACTTTTTTTTTTTTTTTTTTGTAAATTACTAGTGATTAATTTTTGATAAATTACTGATATTTTTCAGTAAATTAGTGATAATTTTTTGTAAAAACTGGTAATTTTTGGAAAACAAATGTTAATTGTTTTTGTTGGAAATTTACCAGAATTGTTGGGTACAATGTTATTGGTGACTTTTGGTAATATTCTGGTAATTTTGGGTAAATTGAGTACTGTTAATTTTGTGTAAACTAATGGTCATTTTTGGTGCATTACTGGTAACTCCTGGTAAATTCCTGATAATTCTGGTAAATTCCTGGTAATTTCTGGTAAATTCCTGGTAACTCCTGGTAAATTCCTGATAATTTCTGGTGAATTCCTGGTAATTACTGGTGTTTTCTGGTAAATTACTGGTAATTTTTGATAAATCACTAGTAATTTTTGGTAAATAACTGATAATTTTTGGTAAATTACCCATGTAGCACAAGCGATGCCAAAGTCGATGGAAAAGATGAGATCTCTAATCCGTCACGTATTGACACCACCCGTCCAACAATGACCATGCTAATTTCAATGTCAATGTCAATCCATCCACATCCCTCACTTTTGGATGCCACATATCGATGTGAAGTTCGACCCTGTGTCGAGCTAATTGTCGATGTAATTGTCGACTGATGTTGATCTGCATTCGTGTTGACAATTGGGTCGACACAGGGTCAAAATTCACATAAACATGATGCATCCAAAAGTGACAGATGTGGATGGATCGACATTCACATCAAAATTTATGTCGACCTCCTGCTTCATAAAGTTATTAAATTTGAGTTAAGAATTTTTAATTTTTTTCCCAAAAATGATTTTTTTTGATGTGGCTATTGCTCGTACTGAACACAGCATCGATGCAAAGTCCACTTCAGAAGAAGTACAGACGAAAAGTCTGTATAATCAAAAAGTTGAACCTATTCCTTATACTTATCAAAGATGGTGCAATACTTTATCTAAGAGTACTTAACCAATCCATTTTCATGTCAACATGTCGATGTTAATGTTGATGTGAAATTCCACATCAACAAATACATCCACGATATCAACATCATACGTATCATCTACAACTCCAAACTGTGGAAAAGTGACTAATTTCATCAATTCTCTAAAAAATTTGTTTTCCTCATTGAACAAGATCATATTTTTGAATGTTTACTAAACTTTTAAACACTAAAACAGATAATTTTGAAAAATTGGTTGACATAGTTGTAGATGTAAATTTCAAGCATCAAATTTTACATCTACATGTCAAGATGGCATGTTGAGGTATCAGAAATAATGAGAAAATTTCGAAAATTTTCATTTACCTGGCTTTTGTATGGACAGAAGATTCCTACTAAATAATTGATTGATCACTTTTCCATCATTATGTTGAAAAAAAATGTAGTCGATGTAAATGTTGATGTCGACAATTGTTGTGCCGGAGTTTTAGTTAATTTCAGGTAATTTTTGGTAAATTACTTTTTCGGTAAATTACTGTTTTAGTAAACTACTGGTAATTTATGGTAATTTATGGGTAAGTTTTTGGTAAATGACAGGTAATTTTTTAGTGAATTACGGATAATTTATGGTAAGTTACAAGTGATTTAAGGTAAAATTGTATGTAAACTACTGATAATTTTTGGTAATCTACTAGTAATTTTTGGTAAACTACTGGTAATTTTTGGTAAATTACTGTTTTTAGTAAAGTACAGGTAGTTTTTGGTAAATAACTGTTTTAGTAAATTACAGGTAATTTTTGGTAAATTACTGTTTTGGTAAATTATGTGCAATTTTTTGTTTTGGTAAATTACTGTTTTAGTAAATTACGGATAATTTTTGGTAAGTCTGATGTAATTTTTGGTTAATTACCGAACTGGTGAGTAACTCTTAGTAAATAACGGGTAATTTTTGGTAAATTACTGTTTTGGTAAATTATGTGCAATTTTTTGTTTTGGTAAATTACTGTTTTAGTAAATTACGGATAATTTTTGGTAAGTCTGATGTAATTTTTGGTTAATTACCGAACTGGTGAGTAACTCTTAGTAAATAACGGGTAACTTTTTGCAAATTACTGTGGATTTTTTGTAAATGACTGGTTTTTTTTTTAGGGCCAGTGAATTATGAAAGTATTGATACTTTTTTGTCAATAATTTGCCTCTAATTGTTGGGAAATGACCTGTAGGTATTTTAGAACGATCTCAAAAATATATTATCATGCTTTATAGTCCGACATATAGAAATAAGAATAATTGCACCCGCTCCCCTCGATCCTCTGGGACCACTTTGTTCTTGAAGGAAGACATCCTAAAGAACACTTTAAGCCAAAACTTACCAAAAGAAAAAGTTGGCTCATTAACATTTTATGCAAATTATCAATGTCTCGCAAAATAATTACAATGTGAACGATGTCGAAGCATTTTCCAACAATTCTCAGGCGCCGCAGCAAAATTTCATGTTCTTATGGGTGCGTTCCTACTTAAATTTTTGGAACCTAATTTGAGAAAATTTGATGACATTTTTTCATTTACATCATCATTTTTGATATCTTTTGTGCACCAACAAAACACTCACACTGCAGAAAAACCTACTACAGACATTGAATTCAACATTTAAATTCATCAGGATACTGCAGCATATACATACTACAATCGAAATAAAATCAAACATAATTAGAACATGAAAAAGAAACCCATATTGAAATAGAGAAATACGACCCAGTACAATGCCTTTTGGCTGTACAGTGTACAAACATCTTGAAAAAGTACCTAGCTATTTTTCTTTCATCCTGGATAACATTTCGTTGTTAGATATCTACTTTGTTTAAAACGAAATGCACAACAACTCATAGGTTCACTAAGTATACACGACGAGTATCTACTATACGTAATTACACTATCGTCGAGTATTTCGTTGCTGTATATGGAGATTTTTGCGAATCACTGCGATAAAACACGCGGTATCATATATCACGATGAAATAAATTACAAAAGTTTAATAAAACAAGCCCCCGCAGTAGTAAATTGCGCCAAAGAACAGAAAAACGTTTAAAACGCAACACTACTAGTTAAACGAGGAAGTCATTGCGAAGGGGTGGTGTACTGGTGTAGTGTCCCAAAGGCGACGTAAGGGGTTAGCGTGTATAGAAGTACGACACCGGAAATTCCGACCACTTCCCAAAAAAGAAGGGGTTAAAAGTTTATTTCTAAGACAACTAACTCTCTCGGAAATAAAGAACACAAAAGAAAAGATGGAAATTACTTATTCTTTTCGGTGCTTTATTAACATTTGTCTTGAAGTTTATGTAAAACGATGACTGCGGGAATTTCTTTTTTATTTGTCAGAAATATTTTCGCGCGTGTAACATCTTTTCTGTTGCAGCTGTAAACGCGCGATATTATTATTTTCGTAAAATCTTCAGGCAAAAGGGTAAGTACTATAGACGGGGTGAAGCGGTGAAAAAAAAACGCTTTTAAAAATCAACTTTACTAAATCTTATTTTGTAATACGTTTATAAAGAAAATTTTATTTTCATCTTCATCCTCATTGTGTTTTAGCACTCGTACTATTTTTTTTTTACGAATCTCGCAGGGTTGAATTTTTACACATTTTTATATCCTTCGCACTCCGGTTTCCGCGTATTATTTGGTTTCGAGAAAATTAACGAAAACAATTACTCGCGCGGTTTCATTTTCGACGTGGTTTTATTAACACTTTATTCGGCTGCGTCAGTTCGCAAATACTCAATTTGCAAAGGCCCAAATTATCGTCCTATTGTTCAACGGATGTGGGCAAATTCACCCTTTAACGTTTCGCCGGATACTTTGCGGTTTACGGTGTACTATTTTTACATAATTTTAGCTCGTGTGTAGTATCTGTGGGTACTCGTACGATTCGCTAACTCGTACAAAAAGCTATCCGCAGATACGAGTTCTTCCTTCTCGACACTTTTGTGTTCGTTAATTCCACCGAGGATTTCTTTATTCTTTCATTCGATTTCCTGATGTTTGTCGAGAATTTCCGCAGTATCAAATTTTTTGACAGATTACGTACTTTGAAATCAAATACGAAGCGCGCCAAATCGTATTATTAACAAGGGAATTCAATAATAAGTAGGTAAGTAAATAATTCTTGTCTCGAAAAAAAAGAAAATGTAACAAATAATTCAATTTATCTGAAACTTACAAAATATTTTTAAAAATTTTTGGGAAATCAGAACTTTAGATTTACTTTTGATTCGGGTTCAAAGAAATGAGAACGTTAAGGAGAATGACGAACTTGCGTATTTGCGGCAAACTGGTTATGCAATTTTATTAACATCTGGTAGAATGACACCACATTGTTTCATTATCTAATTGTAAGTAAATGTCTTCGATTCTGATCCATTTTTTTGATGCAGGTTCTGAATGTTGTACTTTTTAAAACGAGCATTCTCAACTGAAAATAGCTATCCCTACAATTTCGAGGCAACATAGAAAAAATGTCAAAATCATGTGATGTACCTACAAAACTAACTGAATATAAAGTGTTTTCAAAGGTGTTGAATACGAATTTTACTTTACTTTCTGGCATATTTTCATAATCGACTCCTTCACCTTCGCACAATTTTGACAAGTTTCTAAATTAGAACAGAACAATTGATGATTTAACACAGCATTAGATCCAAAAATTGGAAAAAAAATTGAAAAAATAAATACTTAAACAAATATATAGGTATGTACCTATTCATCACAATTACATATTTTGAAATTTTAAAACTACCTACCTAATTCGTCAATTACATACAATTCATTAATGAACTCCTTGATGAGCATCTTGTAGGAATGACAATTGAGATAGTCATTTTAATGTCTAATACTAGCGAGCTGTGTTTTCTAAAAGAACCAGAGTTAATGAAATTCAATTTGGATATTTTTAATATAAAAAATAATAAGTGGAAAATTTCAAAATCATGATTAAAAAATTCCAAAAGAAGGACTTTTTTTCATTTTAGCAATTTTGACGCCTGTGACCAACGTGTTCCGAACAGTCGTCTGTTGCTTGCGTTGCAAAGAATTGCTTTTATTGTGGTATATTTTATATATTACTTATCTTATCTGTTAGTGTGTTTAATTTTCTAACATCTTCAGATAAAACCTACTAGTGAACTATTTTTATCACAACTAAAGTGTACCAGTCTCAGCTCAGCTGAGCTGGTTTATCTATCAACAAACAACCAAAGGACAACTGGTACTGAGAACAGACCAGACATGTCATACTCATCAGCTGCAAAAAATGAAATCTTTCCATCTGCCGACCAAGCTATCATCTTCCCCTTCATTGAAGGAGTACCAATCCAGTATTATGCTCAAAAAATGATTGGAATAATAGGTAACAATATTCTTCATTGTGCTAAAATCTCAAACAATCGTGTCCGTATGTATCTCAGAAGCAGAGAAATTGCTGACAAGTTTCTCAAATCTGGAGGTGAAATTGAAATTGACAGAAAACTTATCAAGGGATGGTGGTATAAACAAGAAAGAAATGATAGAAAAATCATCATCTCCAATGTGCCTCCCCATGTGCCTCACAATGAGATTATAAACATCATTACCTCTCATGGTATTACACCCTCATCCAAAATAAAGTTCTTACATTTGTCTCAAGAAGACAATCTTACTGACATCTCTGAATGCAGATTTGTGTATGTACAGTAGACTCCCGATTATCCGACCTCTGATTATCCGATCAAAAAAGTGCATCCAAAGTCTCCCGATTAACCGACCAAAATGGTCAGATAACGGTTTTTATCCGACTAATGCTGAATTTTTGACCAAATTCATGTCAAATTACAGTTTTTTTTTCTCGTACCCAGCATGAACAGTCATTTTTATTGCAATGCAAATTACAGTAACACCAACACACATTCTTTTTGATAAAAAATTGATGAATCTGATGTATTGAGTTCCTCATTTTTTCATACCTAACATGAGTATAAATTTTTTCTGTTACCTAGACATGTAATTTCAAAGTTTTCAATTATCCTCTTTTCGTGTCCCAAAATTTATTCATTTAATTTCTGCAAAAAATCAAAAATCGATTATCCGACTTTATCGGTTATCTGATGCCTCTCCACCCCAATTGACATCGGATAATTGGTAGTCTACTGTACCAGCAGAAGATGTTGTTAAATTACCTTCCTCTGAGCTTATAAAACATAATGATGAAAAGTATAGGGTGTTCTACAATGATTCAATTATTAAATGCTTTGTCTGTCATCAATCTGGACATACCTCACAATCATGTGAATTTTATGTGGCTCCTTCCACTCAAGTTCAAGAAACCAATCTACAACCAACAGATTTGAGTCAAAAACCAACTTTAACCATAACTGATGTTACAGCAGAAGAAAGTTCTTCACAAAGGCTCTGAAAAAAGTCCAATCAACTCAGATGAAAACGAAAAATCAGAACCTTTTAGAAAATTTCGAACCGAATATACAATTTTTGGCAGGAAATTTTTTCAAATATGTATAGTTCAATTTGGGTTTGCAGAAGGGAGGAGCTGAAAGTTTTTTTTAAATAAATAGATATCAAATATTGTTTTATTTTTGAAAAAAGAAAATTGAAAATTTTTCAAGAACATAAAACTTGAAGGAAAATTTGTAAAGCTTGATTAGAAAAAAAAAACATCAAAGAAAATTAAATTTTTTTTGGAAATTTTGGCAAAAAACTTTTTTAGCTGGAATTTTTGGAGAAGGGGGAGAGACGCACACTCGGATGGATTCATATTTTTATAGGGTATCAAACATCAAAAAAATAGAGTCGTCAGAGTTAAATGAAAAGTATGATAGGTAAAGTACCCCTACTAAAATACATGTACAAATGATAGACTTGGAAAAATCACAGATTTTCAATGAAATTATCAAAAATTTCATTTTTTACCCGTTTTATGGTGAAAATTGCTCTAAGTACATACTTCTGAAATGTAAAATATGAATATTATTCTTCATCAATTTTCTTAATTTGGCAAATGGATTCTGGAGCCCAAAATACGTACCTACCTACCTACTTATCGATACCCCACTGAACTTTTTCAAAAATTTGTCCTTTTTGCACCACCCCTCCCCCACCCTCCTGAAGACCCCTTCGGGTTTCGAACCAAAATAACGTCAGAAATGAATTCCGGAACCCAAAAAACGTACATATCATATGATACCCCCGCTCGATTTTTTCAAAAATTTACTCCTTTGCACCCCCCCTCCTGGAACCCCATTCCAATTTCGAACCAAAATAACGTCAAATATAAATTCTGGAACCCAAAAAGAGTACATATTCATTTCTCACTCGACTTTTTCAAAAATTTGCTTTTTTGCACCCCCCTTCGCCTTCATTTTTTGACTCCATTTGGGGTTCGAACCAAAATGACGTCAAAAATGAATTTGGCGTCACAAAGTATCCCAGTAGCAAATAGATTGACGTCAAAATTTGCATTCATTTCTGAAATATGATTTATGATAACCTAAAAAATGAATTCGTCCCACTGTGGGGGGTCACCGTCTGTTCCAGGAAAATGTTTTCCGTTTTCTAGAAAATGAAACATACCTAATAGAAAAAATCCAGTGCTACCATTTCTTTCCTTTTTTTTTTTGGCAAAAAAGCAAACATTCTTGATGGTGAATTTTTTCAAACATTTCGATTTGGGCTGTGGAGGGGAAGGAGGGAGATCAAAGTTTATTACTTCAGTTTTGAAGGCCTGAATAATAAAAATTCCGAGAGAGAAATGAAGGGGTGGAGAAGGTGGTGGCAGAATTTATTCGTAGTCAAAATTTATCTTTATTAGTTGATTATAAAAAATTAGTAAAAAAATTCAAACATCTCAAAAATAAAGAAATAAATGGGAATTTTTGACTGTTTTTATTGAAAAAAAGAGGGAATAAAAAATGAAGTTTTTCTGCAATCATGGCAAAAAAGAACGAATTTCTGCCGAGGAAGAGTATACATTTTCTTCCATGAAGGCGAAGAGGGAGAGGGGAGGTGAAAATTCGCTTCTAGTGAAAATATTTCCATTTTCAAAGAGAACTATTAATAAACAACGAAAAAAAGCAATGAAAAATTCTTGGATTTGATTGAAAAAAATTACATTTTTGAAGCTTTTCCCCCGAATATCTCAATGGAGGGGGAGAGGGAAAGAAGCTTCAACATTTTTCCATTTTCAAAAAACTGTGTAAAAAAGAAAAAAAATCTAAATCTTGAACAGAAAAATTCAAATTGCATGCGAACAAAAATATTTTCAAAGATTTTAAAATTAAGGTAAGCAGGTATCTTATTTTTTTATTATTTGAACAAATAGCTTGTCTCTTGTAATCACAAAAAAGATCAGCACAAAATGAAACAAAAATCATCAAAAATTTACTCCAAGTAATTTGCACACTTCGTACACGTGTTCATATTTGTTTATTTCAACGTTAGAATCACCCAGCTGAAAGACCATCAAGTCCGAGCGATGTCGGTTCAACTCATGTATAACTTTTTAACATTTATAAACTAATTTCAAAAAGATATTCTCCGGAATATCACATTTCGTTCTCGTAATATTATCCAACGAGGTATTTAAACTTGCATATTACGCGTTCAAAGTTATAACTACTACTGACCTATACCTAAAATATTCATTAATCTGTTGCCTGCTGTGTAAATTCGTACACGGAACGAATAAATCCCTGTTACATATCTTGAACGGGCCAACCACCCGTTTAAATATTTATTGGCAAAGGGTACATGAAAAATGACCACTTACCGATGGAATTCTTGATGAATTTATCATCATTATAGTCTACCTCTACCTACACAGTACGTTACGTACAGAAGGGCCTCCCTAACAAATCCAAATCATTATTAGGCATCTTGGAAATATTTCATGCTATACAACATTCAACATTACATATTAAATAGCAGGATATACACTCGTATATAAGTAGAGTAGGTTTATTTTGATACACAACCGCCTAAAAAACAAAAAATTAAATTTGAAAAAAAAAAATGAAACCACGTTCTGGGTATACTTTTTTTCTCCAGCAATATTCAAGGTTATTATTATTATTTTTTTTTTCAGTTTCATCCAAACTGTAGCTTTCTGTATTCAGAACGATAACGTTATGGAATATTTACATTTAATTTGAACCGCTTCCTAGCTCGTGTTTTGGCACACGTTAAAGTTATTTTCGTTTACGCGTTTACCAATTTTTTCGCCATCACGAAGAGAATTTGTTGAAGCGACGAAAATAAAATTAAAGAAAAATAATTCCTTGCCACGTTTATCTCATCTGCTACTACGGTAAGTATAGTAAAACCTTTCAATTTTTTTTCCATTTCAGCATCTGCGAATCGTGCAGAGACGAAAACAACAATCTGCGAATAAATCAATTTGGGCAATTTGTTGTTAAAGTATACGCAGAGGTTTCAGCTTGGCGAATTCTAATCAATATGTGCGTTTTACATTTTATTAAGTTTGCCTAGGTACCTACGTAAATGACGTTTGAGATTTTATTTTTCTGGCAATAACTGAAATGTAACTGGTAGTAGGTATATCTTGTTTATATGTTAATAACATTGACGTGTGTACTGTATACCATGTCGAATTTCGTTCGGTGTTTGGAAAATACCATGCGAAAAGCAATTTGTTAAACGGTTAGAAAACTTGAAACATGAAACGTCACCTACGCCAAACATCCGAGCATAATCCGCGAAAAATACCACTAGCAACAGGCCAGTTGTTGATTTTATTTTACGATAGGGAATGGCGAAGTGTGGCGGGGACGCTTCGAATGTAATTTCAAGTATTACTCTTTACCATGCTGCCACCTTGAAACACGTCAATTTTAAGGCAAAAATGATTGATACGACTGCGCCAACAACGTTTTTCAACACGCTATCCATATTCTGTAGGTAGAGGTACCCAGTTGCACCTTATCTTTAGTCTAATTCTACCGTGATGAATTGTTAAAACAAAGTTATTTAAATAATGTTTCAATTAATTTACTCTCACACTCAACCTATACTATACTTAGGAGCAGGTTCTGAAACAACATTTTGCAAAAATGAAAAAAATAGCTTACTTAGGTATACATATAACAGGTATTTTATCTGATAGGTATTCACATTTTCCAACATTATACCTATTTGTAATATTATGCGTGAATTGGGCGGACGGATGCTTCGTATTACAAAAAATACGAGTGAAAAAAAATTGCACGGAATACATCCGCGTATTTTTTGCTTACTTTTAATTTTTAAAATGCCGAGTTATGTTTACGTTAGGTACTATTACATTGGCCTGTTTAAAATGAGAAATATGCTTGTTTTTCAGAAGAAAAAACATGGCCAGATATACCACGAAACCGGAAACGAAAGAAATTGTTTTTTCCGTGCAATTTTGCGTGGGCTATTAAATTTTGAAATTTTCAATTTGCTTTTTAGAATATGGTAAGCATTATATTGTTGTACAATTCCAGAGAATTTCTCTGTTTTTTCTTCACAAAATGTACCTTAAAAAAAGAGTCTTTAATAAAGAGATGCGACACCAGAGAAGCTGAAGATACTCCTCACATCGTGTGGAGATGTCCCAGACATAACGAAGCTTGAGACTGGCTCAAGCAGGCCCTGATGTTGGATGAATGGCCCTGCAAACTGCCCGACTAGCTCGGACAGGGAGGCAGATCATTTTCAGTCTTTGCCAGCAAAGCATTAACTGTGAAAACACATCAGCAAAGTGAAAGCGATGCTGCATGATCAAGTATCCAAACGCAGCAGGAGCTAGCTAGTAGTGAGATCTGGCCTATCAAGGACTCATAGTGTCTAATAGGTGCGCGTGGGCCAGGCATGCTACCCCTGACTTGCAAATCAATGCACCATTGAAGACGAACCCAGTGAAGAGGACAAAGAGGAAGCTGAGCTAGCAATCAACATTATCGAAGCCGAAGACGACACCAGCAGCAAAGTGGATGAAGAGGAAGCCGAGATCGCAGAAACACTGATCCAGTCAATCACCACCCATTGAAGCGGATTCAAGCAGCAAAGTGGAGGGAGAGGAAACCAAGCTGCTAACCACCAGAAAGTAAAAGAAGTTACTTACTTACCTATTTTTGTTAAAGTTTTGAAAAAGATTGTAAATTTTTGATTTTGTTAGAATTACAGTGAAAGCTCTTTATAACGCTCTTCAACCCAATTGACAAAATGGTCGCTCTCCTAAGTCCGTTTACAAGGAAATCTGGGCGAAATGTTGCGAATTCGCCCTCATTATGGCGTTAAAATGAACTTTCGCCCAACATATGACGCAAGTCAAGATAGTTCGCACTCTTCATGGCGCTTGAACAAAATATCGCCCAACACATAGGCGCAAATTGTAAAAATTTGCTCTGCATTTGGCGCTTTAATAAATTATCGCGCAACATAAGGGCGAAAATTATGAAAATTCGCCCTACACTTGGCGCTATAATAAATTGTTGGGCATTTCTCTGTCGCCTACGCCAATCTGCAGGGCGAATTTTCAAAGTTTGCGTCCATTATTGGGCGATCGTTTGTTTTAGCGCCATGAAGTGGGCGAATTTTTTTATTTGTACTCAGATTTTATGGAATTTTTTCCGTTACGTTTAAATCAGTGTTTGATGTACCATGCATATGCTTACACGTGTTACGCATTTGTGTAGGGACAGTTCAAAATATTTTATGTTTTTTGAATGTATTTTTTGTGAATGTGCGGATATTTGATCGTATATTTTCATTTGTGAATGACTTGTGTATACTTATGCGGTTATCAGTGTATTCGTGACAAATATTCGCTAAAATTAGAAATGTGTGGTGACGTCAATATCCGGTTGTTTGTTAGCATTACCGATTATCTACTGATAACTTCGCATTTCTAAACTGATCAACTGCTTACGAGACTTAATAGTTGTCCATTGAAATTACATAATATAAACGTGTGTTGTGTGTTTGTGCTGTGTACTAGAAATGAATTTTTTAAATGTGTCAGTATTATGGGTAATATGTTTTCCAATCAGTGCAGTGTGGGATTGATTTTATTTTTTGAATAAAAAAAGTGTAAATTCAATGTTGAGTGTGCCCAAAGTGATTTTTTGATATGTGATCGTGTGATACTTTAAGATTATTTCCATTTAAGTAAATGTTTTGCTCCGGCACCTTCTCCTAGGGCCGGTGGCGTGACTGCTCTCCTATGTGAGGTTCTCCAAATTTTATGGAATTGGCTGAATTCAGTTTTTAGTTTTTGGGCAGGTTGGGATTTTGGATATCTTTGGCTAAAAAAAAAGCGAGTGTGTAGTGGGCTGAGGTACGAAATAAGGTTAGTGTGTTGAGTGTGAGAGATTGCAGCGAGTGTGAGGGGATTTTATTGAATGATGCGTTTCTTTTTCGATTTATAAAAAAGTTCATTTGTATTGTTCAAAACATAGTCAAAATGCGGGTCATTATTTAAATAATGAATCACTGTAACGGAAAAATAGGCGAAAAACTCCTTCAAAAACAGCAGGGCGAAAACGATGGTGACATTTTGACACAGTTTTTGAGTGCGTACGAGAGCGCATCCAATTTTACGCCAACAGGGCGCGCGCGGGCGTATCAAAAACAAGAGAGCGCATCAAAAATACGTGCGTGCAGAGCGAAAATTTTGATGCGCGCTCCCTTGACGTAAAATTGGATGCGCCTTCCTACGCGCTCAAAAACAGTGTCAAAATGTCGCCATCGTTTTCGCCAAACTTTTTTAGCGCTCTTTTGTCAACAGGGAAGGGGCTGAAGAAAAAGAGCATTATAAGCTGAAGCACATTATAACCTATTCTCATTTTAACACTGATTAGCGTTATATCGCGAATTCTTTTTTAAAGCGAAAAAAGCGTTATAAGTAAAGGAAGCGGAAACGTGAACTTTATTTTGAATTTTAATCCACTGTTCCAGTTGGAAATGGAAAAATCTGAAATTTGACTTTGATTTTGAGGTCTGCTATAATAATATCAATTATTTTTTGGAAAAATTTTGCCATAAAAGTTTTTTTGTGCTTTTTTAAAAATCAAAACTACAAAAATTGCAAAAAAAAACTGTTGCTACTGCCAAAATTGTTAGAAAGTGATGATTTTTTACACATGAGTAAGATTTTTTTCACAAAAAATTGGGTTCTTGTTGTTGAAATTGTGAAAAAATGTGATTTTTCCTAAATTTTAGAGCGTTAGAACGCGATTTATAATCGCTCATGAGCGTTATGTCGAGATTAATTTTACAATGGTTTAAATGGGGATGTCAAGGGACTGAAAGAAATCAGCGTTATAACAAAATCAGCGTTATATCCAAAAGTGTTATAACGAGCTTTTACTGTATTAAGTTAAAGTTAATTATAAGTGACCAGCGATGATCCATAGTTAACAATTGAAAATAAAACAAGGTGCGTTACTATGTTGAGCCATAAAAAAAGAAAAAAGTATTTGAATGTACATCACCAGCCAAATTTATGGTGCCAACCCACATTTTTTGATTATTGGCAAATTTTTAACGATGAAATTTTTGCCAAAAATGTTTTTTAAATTTTATTCAATTGTCTTAGAAAGCTGAAAGGTATCTCCTTACCCCCTCTCCCCCCACATCGATTGAAAATGTTTTCAAGCCACTTGGAGAGGTTTGAAAGCCTCCAGCCAAATTTTTTTAAGTTAAATTAGTACGAAATTTCATTCAATTAAAATTTTACTAAGTTGATCTACTTGTAGAAAGCTGGAATTTGGAATTATACCCTAATTCTAACCTCACAAGTTGATTGGAAACGACGTCGAATCATTTTGAGCAAATTCAAAATTTCATCAAATGACACCTAGGGGTGCGGACTCTTTAGTATGTTGTTCAGTAAGATAATCTCTCTCTGGATCAAAATCGAAGCCACTTCGACAATTAAACAGTGTGGTATCGTTCTGCCTTCAAATCTATCAATTTCATGGATGTTAATAAAATTGCATAACCAGTTTGCTGTAAATAAACAAGTTCATTCTCCCTAACGTTCTCATCCCTCAATTTTTTCACGATTTCTCTTTAATGGTCCAGTGAAATGATCACTGTCATTCTCGACCTATTCCTCTGAGGGGAGAGAGGAAGGAGTTTCGCAATTTTTTACAAAAAGCTGCTTAACTTTGAGGGCTCATATTTCAAGACTGTTTGAGCATGGAGAAAATTCGTTTGTAGAGTTTTTAAGAGAGTAAATATAAGATTCAATGATTGCCTTATTTCACTGCAAAATGTTATGTGTGCCTAAATCACTCTTGAAGGATACATATCTGAAATGCCTCTATCCACTCATATAGGACACCCTATATATCTTCGCTTCACTCTCCACTTATTTTATAAACCCGGATTAGTAATAATTTCTGATAATATCGATAATCCGATTTACTCAAATCAATTCACTCATCGCCACGCGAATACCCATTTTGCGGTACTACTAAATGTACGGAAATCTCTATTGTAATATAGCGAGATAATTATAAAAGGTGAAATTATGTCACCACACTTTTGGCCTGTTCAATAATGCGTCTCATCCTTCTGTATCAACAATTTCGCCATTTTTATGCATACTATAAAAAAGAAGGGGAAAAAATTCATAGCGAGATTCTCTATAGGCTGTTAGCCGCGACGACGAGCACAATGAAGAAGAGGTGAAGAAGAGAAAAGACACCGAGAAAATTATGACCTAGTTTTCATACGTACGTAGGTACTGCGAATAAAATTATCATAAAAACTCGCGCAAAAGCTTATTATGATAATGTTACCTTTTAATTTAGAGCGTCTGAAATAAAAACATTCGGCTTTTTAGAATACGATACCGTACAAACATGTGTCAGGTACGTTTTGAAAGTTGATACATTAACCGACGGCTATAATATGTAATATGAGGGATTCGAAGCTTACATCGTCGCTGCTGAGGAAAAGTCTTTTTGTCATTTCGCTGCATGGTAAACAACGGAGAACAACAGAGAGAAAAATGGCAATGTATTACGATTTAAATGAGACAGAAAACGTTTTGTGGTAGGTAAAATGCCTACTATAGGTATTGTGAGCGAAATATTCAATTCGAAATAATCCTTATGTTAGTTGAAAAAAAAGAACTTGAAAAATAATCGCATCAAAAAGGTTTAATGTTTGACTAACCCGAGGTATAATTTTTGCTAGGTCGTTGTCATTGGTAGGGGTACCAAGTCAGTCTATCGTTTCAAAATCGCAAAAGAGCTGATAAGTCAACGAATTGTGGATGAAAAAAACACCAGAATGTCCTCATGATACTAGAAATGTTTTTTGAATGTCTGGTGACTCCTTGGTGAATCCTGGTGACAAGCCCGGTGATCGATTCACCAGAAGTCTCCAAGTGAGTTTTTGAATTTTTTTCAGGTGAGTTCATGATGAAAAAGTCACGAGGATATCCTTATGACACTAGATACATATTTTTCTTGAATGTGTGGTGACTTCTTGGTGACAGATTCACCAGAAGTCACCAAGTAAGTTTACGACTGTATTTGGGTGTATTTATGGTGAAAAACTCACCAGAATGTCCTCAAAACCCTGGGCATTTTTTTTTGGATGTCTGATGACTTCTTGGAGAATCCGGGTGACTTTTTTGTAACAGATTCACCAGAAGTCACCACGTGGATCTAGAGTCACTAGAATACCCTCATGAGTCATGAGGACATTCTAGTGATTTCTTCACCATCAATTTCACATAAAAAAGACTATAAATCCACTTGATGACTTCTGGTGAATCTGGCACCAAAAAGTCACCAGGATTCACCAAGGAGTCACCTGGACTTTTAAAAAATTCTTGGGGATCATGAGGACATTCTGGTGATTTCTTCACCAACAGTTCGCCAATTAGATGACACAAAACCCACTTGGTGACTTCTGGTGAATCTGTCCCCAAAAAGTCACCAGGAATTCAAAAAAATTTCTGGGGTCATGAGGACATTCTGGTGATTTCTTTACCAACAATATGCCATGAAAAAGACTATAAATCCACTTGGTGACTCCTGATAAATCTGTCACCAAACAGTCACCAGAATTCACCAAGGAGTCTCCAAGCATTCAAAAAAATTTCAAGGGGCATGAGGACATTCTGGAGATTTCTTCCCCAACAATTTTCCATAAAGAAACCGCTTGGTGACTTCTGGTGAATCTGTCATCAAAAAGTCACCAGGATTCACCAAGGAGTCACCTGGAATTCAAAAAAATTTCTGGGGCCATGAGGACATTCTGGTGATTTTGTTACCAACAAGTTACCATAGAAAGACTCTAAATCCACTTGGTGACTTCTGGCGAATCTGTCACCAAAAAGTCACCAGGAGTCACCCAGGATTTAAAAAAATTTCTGGAGTCATGAAGACATTCTGGTGATTTTTCACCAACAATATGCCATGAAAAAGACTATAAATCCACTTGGTGACTCCTGGTAAATCTGTCACCAAACAGTCACCAGAATTCACCAAGGAGCCTCCAAGCATTCAAAAAAAATATGACCCCAGAAATTTTTTTAAGTTCCAAGAGACTCCTTAGTGAATCCTGGTGACTTTTTGATGACAGATTCACCAGAAGTCACCAAGTGGTTTCTTTATGGCAAATTGTTGGGGAAGAAATCTCCAGAATGTTCTCATGCCCCTTGAAATTTTTTTGAATGCTTGGAGACTCCTTGGTGAATTCTGGTGACTGTTTGGTGACAGATTTACCAGGAATCACCAAGTGGATTTATAGTCTTTTTCATGGCATATTGTTGGTAAAGAAATCACCAGAATGTCCTCATGACGCCAGATTCACCAGAAGTCATCGAGTGGATTTATAGTCTTTTTTACGTGAAATTTGTTGGCGAAAAAACCACCAGAATATCTTCATGACCTCAGATATTTTTGTTTAATTCCTGGTGACTCCTTGATGAATCCTGGTGGCTTTTTGGGGACAGATTCACCAGACGTCACCAAGTGGGTTTTTTATGGCAAATTGTTGGTGAAGAAATCGCCAGAATGTCCTCAAGGCTCAAGGCCCTGGAAATTTTTTTTTGAATGTCTGATGACTCCTTGGGGAATTCTGGTGACTTCTTGATTACAGATTCACCAGGAAGTCACAAGTGGGTTTTTCGTATTTTTTATGGCAAAGGTTTGGAGAAGAATCATCAGAATGTCCTCATTGCCCTTGAACATTTTTTTTGAATGTCTGGTGATCCCTGGTGAATTCTGGTGATTTTTGGTGACACATTCACCAGAAGTCACCAAGTGAGTTTTTGACTTTTTTATGGTGAATTTTTGATGAAGAAATCGCCAGAATGTCCTCATGGCCCTTGGAATTTTGTTGAATGTCTGGTGAATCCTTGGTGAATTCTGATGGCTTTTGGTGACAGATTCACCCGAGGTCACCATGTGAATTTTCGCCTTTGTTATGGCTTATGACGAATGTTTGGTGAAGAAATCGCCAGAATGTCCTCATGACCCTTGGATTTTTTTGAATGTCAGGTGACTCTTCGATGAATCCTGGTGACTTATTGGTGACGGATTCACCAGAAGTCACAAAGTGGGGTTTTTATGGCAAATTGTTGGTGAAGAAATCACCAGAATGTTCTCATGACCCCAGATATTTTTTCGAGTGCCTGATGACTCCTTGGTGAATCTTGTTGACTTCTTGGTGGCAGATTCACCAGAAGTCACCAAGTGGATTTATAGTCTTTTTTATGGTGAATTGTGGGTGAAAATACCACCAGGATGTCCTCAAGGCCTCTGAACATTTTTTTGAATGTCCAGTGACTCTTTGGTGAATCTTGGTGACTTCTTGGGGCTTTGGCTTCAAGTTGTGATACTAAGTAATACTTTTGGCAAACAAACGTGAAACTTTTTTGCAATTTTTTTCGAAAAAATGAACCTGCTTTTCAATTTTTTGATTAAAATGTGTCTCTTTTTTGGAAATTGATGACAAAAATTCGAGACAATTTCTAGCTAAAAAGCAATAGGTACTTTTGAACGATTTTTAAAGTAAAAAAAGAGAAAGATTTTAGATAGTTCGCAAAGAAACAACAACTCTTAGCAATTTTTGACTAGACACAAACACGTTTTGGCAGTTTTCACGAAATCTGGGACTTCACTATCTTGTGTGAAATGCAATTTTGAGGCCAAAAGTGAACTTCGAATGATTATAGCGGCTCGAGGGGGGAGGTGGGTGGATTATGACTACGTGCATCGTGCTTTTAGCCGGAAATTTCTTTGAATTTTTGTCGTCCAATTTTCCAATAAAAATGTTGACCAAATTATTTTTCCCCTGAAAATTAGATACATCCCTAGTGATATCACGAAAGTTTTTTTTTTTTTTTTTTTTTTAGCTTAGCAACAATAATTGATTTTAAAATCTCTGACTGCCATTGGCAGGTACAGTTGAAAAGTAGTTGGAAAAATTTTGAGCAGCTTGACTTCTAATAGGTAGCTTCAACTCTAAAATATCGTCTGTGATAATTTCAACTAAAATTCTTCCCTTCCCCTCCGAAAAAAATAGTACAAAACGTTCACATCATATTGCGTTTTTAAGAGAACGACCTATATTTTACTCGCAGGTACAAAATATGGTCTCTAAAACTAGGTGAAGAATGCTAGTAATTAATATATCGATAAAGCTGTCATCGTATTATACCTACACATGTCAACCAGTATGATTTTTAATTCGAGTCAAAAGGATCGTTGCGGTGTGTAAACATCGAACTGAAATTTGTACAATATGCGAAGTCACCTTAACCTACACCATACCTTGCGTGCCTTTCTTCTCGTATACGACAAATATGCTCTCGCGACGACGACCGGATATCTGGTAGATTCTAGACGCAGTAGGTAGAGCAGTGGTGGGTTTGCGGCTTCTGAAAGATTAGCTACTACGAAAGTCTAAATTAAGCCCTTAAGATCAAAATTAATAGTATTAATCGTTTACGTAGCTACTGACGAAGAAAACCTTAAATTAAAGGATGCCTTGGTAATTTCTCCAGTGGTTTTCTTCGCATTGTACTATAACTTGGTAGAAAACCACTCGCTCGGCGCGCTAAATGCGCTAAATTAAACGTGAGATTTTAAAATTTGCGCCAGACCGTGTTTTTCGCCTGACGGTCGTAAATGTACCCCTGGTACACACTGCACACCTTGCCTGTGTTTTTGACTGGGTGTCGTTAAACAATGTCAACTCAACTCGACCGACGACGCGATGTTCGAAATGTGCAATCATTTTCATATTTTATTTATTCAACGAGACCGAGGCGAGGCTGTCGCGTATAAGGCATAATTTACAAGCATTCGCGTCATCGTTGTAATTTTGCAGCTGTAAAAAAAACCTTCCTGTAAATGTAGCTCGGTAATAGTGGTATTGTGTTGACGTATAGTTCTCTTGCTCACTCCCTCTCAAGCGGTGTAATATTCGAAATATAGGCTGGATGTCGATGTGTAGCCAATATCCGCCAATACGAATATTATATTCAATGCCCAAATGATATCATGCAAGATGATATTGAGATGGAATAATAGATCACATGGTGTGAAAATTTCATTACACAGTGTAGGTAATATGTGATATCTTAATATGGTGTCAATATATTACAAAATGTTTTTGATATAATATCACGATTATGAATCATTAGAATTAGAAAAAATTAGGACAATGATCAGAGGACGTTATAAAAAAATTAGTTTCGTTAAGTACATTACCTAAATTTGAATTAGGTACTGTTGAAAATAAAGTAAAAATTTGTATCAACATTGTAATCTTTTATTTACTTCATAATTACTCGTAATTCGTCGTATTATTGAGATACAATGTATGTGTAAAGTCAACAAACATCAATCGTGACCTTGAGATTTTTTTCTATTTTGAATATCCGATTTTCATTCATTTATTACCTATTACGTTTTTCGATCGCATTATGACGATTTTCTTTTGGTTCGATTAATGTACTTACATATTTTTATATTTATTAATATGTTAGAATACATCTTTTATTTCGAATCCTGCAACATATTTTATTAGGTTATGGATGAATAAGTACTTCCTGTGGATATGCTTTGTTCTGCTATGAAATTCGACATTCTCAGCTATTCCAATGGTATTCTCATTATCCTCCAATAACACAGGAATGTCGGACAGATTGATTAATTCTCAAAATAATCTCAAAATCCATATAGTTTGTATCTGGTCGAAATCTGGGCTGAACACGTTACCACCACTATGTATTTGCTGAATCGAGTAGGCAAATCATCGATCGATGGTTTGACTCCTTATGAGTTGTGGTTTGGTATACCACTGCAAATAAAGCACCTTCAAATTGTTAGTTCAAAGTGTTACATTAACGTTCTGATCCAGTCACGTCAAAATCTGGATAAAAAGGTTGGTACCTGAAGGTTACCTCATCAGATACGAAGGTGATGAGCAATACAAAGTTTACATTCCGCAGAAATGTTACATTGTTATTTCGAAAGATGTCACTTTCAATGAGAAACTTGAGATTATTGTGACCAATAAGTTACCATACCAATCAATCGAGATTTGTTATGTCGCGAGAGCGCGCTCGGAAAAAGCCAAAAAAGGAAATTTTATGTAAATTTTAAGTTTGTAAAACCTTATGATAAAACGTGTTCAAATTAAATTGAAATTAAATTGTTCCGATTAAATTGAAAGTTCTTTTAAATGCGTGTTTGAAATGACGAAGAAGACTTCGTTACATGGTAGCAGAAAGTGACAGCATCCACTTTGAATTTCTTATTCTTCATGTCCGAGGCCGAAAGATATTCGAAAAATGGCAAGTAAAACTATTGACACCAAACTTCAGACTGCCAAAGATCGACTGATTCCAAAACTAAAAGTTGTGCAAGCTCAACTCCAAAACGAAGACTGCGATATTCTGGCCTTAGAGGTAAATGCGCGAAAGTTGAAAGTTTATCACGAACGTGTAACTAGCTTACGAAATGACTTAGAAATTGCTGTAACCGATGCCGCTTCTCCGAAATCCATAAACGAAAAATTTGAGAAAGAAATACCCGAATACGAGCAACTTTACTGTGATGTCGAAGAAGCTTTAGCTGAAATAACCGTAAAATGCGAACATCGCGAAAAGAAAAGAAACGAGGAGAAAACCTACAAACGCACAAGCGGTGGTGGTGAGGGATCATTTTTAAACTCTTCTACCATCAAGCTGCCGAAATTACCAGAATTAACATTCGACGGGGATATAACTATGTACCACGAATTCAAACAGAGTTTTAATGCAACGATTGACTGCACAGACTTACCAGATAATAAGAAACTCACCTACTTAAAGAGAATGTTGATTGACGACGCCGAAAACGATTTGAAAGGTATGCCAGCCACCGATGAAAACTACCAAGTCGCTCTTAAGATGTTGGATGAAAAATACGGAAATAAAAATCGCGTCATACGAGTTTTATATAATAATCTTGAACAACTACCAAAAACAACGAGCAAAAGTACCAAAAAACTACGCGAAAAATACGATCAAATTGAAGTAATCCTTCGAAACTTAGAATCCTTTGGCGAATCATTCTCAAACAACACCATACTGTTCAACACCGTTGCTGCAAAATTTTCTAAAGATATTATCTTTGAGGTTCACAAAGATAAGTCTGGACTGACTTTACTCGAACTACGTAACAATCTACAGAAACTCATTCTTCAAAGAGAAGAATTGAACTTCGACCCAGCTGATGAAGAAGAACAACCCACTACAACCGAAGCACTAGCTGTGAGTAATACGACAAATAACGATAAACAATTCAAGCCAGTGAAAATGCAATGCATTTTTTGTAGTTCAGAAGCACACTGGTCCGATGAATGTGACAAGTATAAAACTATCGAGACACGAAAGGAAAAAATCAAGGGTAGATGTTTTATTTGTCTACGAAAAAATCATTCCTTTAAAGAATGTAAAAGTGACCGTGCGTGCGTGCATTGTGGAAAACGGCAAAACCACCACCGGAGTTTATGCTCAAAATTATTGAATGAAAATACGACGAAGTCCGGCGACGGAGATGTCTCGAAGGAATCACCCTCCACAACGCAGCAAAAACCAGAAACGACGCACAGCTGTTTATTATCAGAGTCAGAAAATAACTGGTTACTTACAGCTGTTACTACAATCTCCAGCACCTCGAATAATAAAACTTACAAAGCCAGGTTGGTGTTAGATGCCGGTAGCAAGCGATCCTACATCACGTCAAAGCTATCACACGAATTGAAATTACCAGTTCAGCATGAAGAGACGTTGCTCATCGGTACATTTGGTGATAACAAACAAGAAACTATGTCAAAGGTGGTAAATCTCCGAGTACATCCCATTAAGGGAGATCCAATTGCAATCCAAGCCAACACAATTTCGACTATAATTGATAATATTGAAACGTTCGATCCAAATCAACTCGATGATAAATCAGTGCTACAAGGGAAACAATTAGCTGATAACACAAAACGAACTGATGTTGATATCTTAGTTGGGCTAGATTATCTCTTCGATTTCCTCACTTCCGAAATAGTTCAAATAAACAAGCACCAGTACCTGCTGAATAGTAAACTTGGTTGGTTATTTGCAGGAAAAGTAAATGTTCAACATCCGAAGAATACCAAAAAACAGACGAAGTGTTTACTTCTCAATGCAATACGTACTGACACAAACGATGATCTAAAAATGCTATGGGAACTGGATACAATCGGTATAAAAATTCCTCCAAATTTCAAAGAAGATCAAGTACTTCAAGCGTTCAATGAAAATATAAAGTTTGAAGACAATCGTTATCAGATATCCTGGCCCTGGAAAGAACCTGAAGAAGATATCAATCTAAAACCAAACTATGGGCTAGCCGTCGGCCGATTAGAAAGTTTGTTAAAAAAATCGACTCCAGAGTACCTGAACAAATATAACAGCATCATCGAAGAATTTATAAAAGCTGATATCTTCGAAGTAGTCGATGAGTTCGAACCAACGGAAAATTTAATTCACTATATTCCACATCATGGCGTTGAATCAGAGTCAAAAACAACTCCACTGCGTATTGTATTCGATGGGTCCGCAAAAGTAAACAAATGTGATAAGAGTTTGAATGACTTTATTTACAAAGGAACCAACTTGTATGCCAATCTCAGTAAGTTATTAATCAACTTCCGTTCGTATGACGATGGTATTATTGGAGATATCAGTAGAGCGTTTCTTCAAATCGGACTTGTCAAAAAGGACCGCGATGTAGTACGTTTTGTATGGATAAAAGATGTTACATGCAAGACGACTAAAAACAACATTCGTATTCTTCGAAGTAAACGTATACCTTTTGGAGTAAATGCATGTCCATATGTACTCGCAGCAACACTTCGTTATCATATACAGAACTATCCAAACGTACCTGTGGAGATAATTCTGAAATTATTGGAAGAATTCTACGCTGATAACTTGGTATCAGGTGCGAAATTATTCGAACAACTGGAACTGTTACTGGAGAACGCTATCAAAATTTTGGCCGCAGCATCGATGAAGTTATGTCAATGGCAGACAAATAATAAGACCCTTATTTCGAAATATCCGAATGTTGAATGGAATAAAGATGAAATCGTGTCTGTTTTGGGACTGAAATGGGAAACATTTCGAAAGGCCGATCAATTTATTACACCCCATTGAAGTAAATTAGAAATTTATTGTCTAAAATTTAAGTTTGCGTAGCTTTTTTCCCTTATGCTTAGTGTTTTCTCAAATTATTGTTGTGGGAGTGTCGCGAGAGCGCGCTCGGAAAAAGCCAAAAAAGGAAATTTTATGTAAATTTTAAGTTTGTAAAACCTTATGATAAAACGTGTTCAAATTAAATTGAAATTAAATTGTTCCGATTAAATTGAAAGTTCTTTTAAATGCGTGTTTGAAATGACGAAGAAGACTTCGTTACATGTTAGATCCGATTGATACCGAAATCAGGGATGCGAAGGAAACTAAAAGCACTACGTCAAGGCCAAATAAAAGTGAACCTTCTATGTCGAAGTCATTGCCTGTTACGCTGAAATCTTCAACCAAATCAACACTGAAAAGTTCACCAAAATCATCGAATAGTTCCTGGCTTGGGAATGACTAATTCAATGATGCTAATGATAATATCAACAACAATATCAACGATGACAGTCGAGACAATTCTGTGAGAGATACACATCAACCATTTATTCTCCTCATCTGGACCGCAATTCCAAGGGTTCATTTTGATGCAAACCTCCCAAATTGAGTTTGTAAAGAATGCCTCTGCGCATTGCGCGAACTTGTCTCTTACCTTACCCCACTTCCCAAGCGTACAATCATAATCGCGTGTGGAAGGAGATAACCACCGTCCACACGCGTTATGATTGTACACTTGGGAAGTGGGGTAAGGTAAGAGACGAGTTCGCGCAATGCATAGAGGCATTCTTTACAGACTCGATTTGGGAGGTTTGCTTCAAATATTTGCTTGAATTCCGATTGGAATCGCTGTCCAGATAGGGAATAAAAGGTCGATGGAGATACAGACTTGACTAAATGGCGATTATTACGCTGCAAAAGTTGTTTGAAGTCGCAAGATGTCAACAATCTCACTAATTGTGTTGAGATTGAGATTTTTGTGGCTGAATTAGAAGCTTCTCCGAATTTGTATGCAGAAGCTGTTTGAAACCAAGTCCATTCCAAATCTATGGATAATTTGAAGAAATCCATAGTCGCTAACAATGCACCAGATTTGAGCTCTAGATCTCCAGGAAAGTCATCAGACATCGATAAGTCTGATATTTTCAATCAATCATTGATCAGCAGTAGACGAGCTGCTGTTACATTGCCAGAGACAGGTCGAAATCTCTCTGGAAAATCCTACCACCGAAAACGTCAGCTGTCTACATCAAGTAATTGAAGACAGCTCTAGTGTTCCAGCTCGCCGGATGTCTGAGTATGTTTCACTTGACAACTGGCATATCTTCTTCAGAAATGCTGATGCGGCGATTTGTGGATCCAGGTAGCTGATCAAGTTGCTTATCCGCATTCATCGCCGCTTATGAAGCATCTTTAACATCCACCAAATTCGAGGAAACATGATCAACGTTCTTCATGTTTGTACAGAGCAGTTTTTGCTGACAATTTATTGCTCGATAATTCTTGAATTAGGGAAAATGTTGAAAATAAAGTAAAAATTTGTGTCAACATTGTAATTGTTTATTTACTTTGTATTATCAAGATACAATGTACATATGTGTAAAGTCAACAAACATCAATCGTGACCTTGAGATTTTTTTTCTATTCAAATATCCGATTTTCATTCGTTTATTATTACGTTTTTCGATCGCATTATGGCGATTTTCTTTTCGTTCGATTAATGTACATATTTTTGTATTTATTAATATGTTAGAATACATCTTCTATTTCGAATTGTGCAACGTATTTTATTATAGGTACCTACCTACTAATGAGTTTCTCGTGAAATTTGAATCCACTATCATAAAGGTTAATGAATGACCCCAGCATGTGTGCTTATGGATAAAAAAATAATCACAAGATTGTCCTAAAATGAAAAAGTCTTACAAAATTTTCCTAAAATATTTCGTCAACCATCATAATAGTGCATGAATACCTACCCTCTAATTCAAAAATATGCCCACAACACAAATTTAAACAGCAATTGGAACAGCTTTTTCCCCACTTTACTTTTAAATTGACCTCCAGCCGAAAAAAAAAATGAAAATTCTCGAGTAGAAAAAATATATTCCGAAAATTCCACCAATTTCAATCCAGTGTTACTCAATCGAGTGGAAATATCGCACCCTTCAAATTACAAATAAACGCCGGCATTCTACCCCTAGTACACCTAAAGTAAACTCCATTTCGATAATATTCAAGTTAGGTAGGTAAAGTAAAACGCAAACTGGCTAAAAACGAATCCATTTCTCGATACATATTTTTATATCTATGCAAAAAAATAATTCGTAATAATAAATTTCGAACACGCGGATACGTGCTTTTTATCGATTATGTAAAGTATAAATCCGAACACGCCTGCTTTAACAAATCATCTCGCGAATAAATTTTTTCAATTCTTCATTCCGAATTAATCGTCGACTATTATTCAAGTATCGCAATTAATCGTTTTTTTGTTAATTAAAAATTTCACTCGTAATTTTACTCGTTGAGTGACGTTGCATTAAAAAAAAAAAAAAATGAAAAATAAAATTAAACTGTAAAGTGTAAGTGTACCAGTAATACAAAAGCTCGTATCAAATTAAACATTTCCTTAACATTCGCGTGGAACAAAAAGCATTCACAAAACACCGAAAAAATTTCTCCACAACGAAACAATATTCTTAAAAGAGCTTCATTGTTTGCGTTTATATAGCACTTTTGTTATTCAACTGTCAGCGCCATGTACGACTGCAGCGAAATTGTAATATTTTACGAATCCGATGATTAATTACATTAAAAATTATTTTCCGCTTGTAAAATCTCCACTTCGCGTCGCCAGTATAAAAATTATAAACGAGTAGTTGCGTTTTTAAAATGTACCAAATAATAATTTTAAGCCTTTTATGATGGGTTGTATAAAAAAGCACCGCAAATGGCAGCGACATTTTGCCTGGTTTTTTCCCCTCGTAACAAAAAAAAAAAGTTTTCGGTGTGGGTTATTTTGCAGACTGTGTCTTTTTGGCGACGAACTGCAATCAGATTCCAACCGATGGAATTAATTTGCCGCGGGAGGAATTCCCGCCATTTTGGATTTATCGTGTTCGAATTTAGATACGATGAGGTATTCGTTCGTTGTCATAATATTTATGTAATTAACGCGAAATTCTATCCAAAGAGAATGGCGAATACCTTTGTTGCTGTGGGAATTTTTACTTTTCCCTTTCGCATTGGAATTTCTGATTTCAAAGTTGAATTTTTTAAATTTTTATATGCAAATGTTCCAAACTCGTTGACAATTTGGGTAAAATGTTTGCTATGTCTGGTGAAGGAAAATTTCATCGAGTAGGCTCGAGTGTGAATTTTTTATACACCATTTCGTTCTAAAGGTTTTAGAAGTCTGATGAGAAATCAGCATTCAACATTTTAATATATACAGATGAAGAAGATTTTCAAAGAGAAACGAGGGTTTTTCATGCACCTACCTATTCATTATTAAAATTAAACCGAGCAAATAAACGAAAAATAAACGAGCTTGATCAAATTCTCAAGACTCTCGCAGAAGAAGAAGAAACCGACACACAAAATGCCAGCAATCGTTTAAAATAACTCCCCTCTCTCTATCTCTCTCTTTGGAAGCCTTATGTAATGGTGCTTTCAACCATTGGCAAAAAAAAACTAGGTAGCCTTTTACTGTCAAGGCCGAGCTCAAATTGAATAAAGAGAAAAAAAAGAAACCAAAATGGCGATGAGGAAAATTTTTCGTCGATTGTTCCGTTTTGCTTTCTATTATTTTTTAAAATTATTCCAACGACGCAGCAATCCCTGAACGCGGAAAATGGGAAACTCTTGGTGACCTTGTAAGTTTACATTGTCTGTCGAAATTACGCGACGAAAAAAATCTGCATAACTATTACCAAAGGCATAAATTGAGATAAAAATTTATTAGCTGCTTTCAAAAAGCATATTGGCGAATATTCGTGTATTGTGAAAGTTGAGAAAAATAGGGTAAAACGAAAATATAAAAACCATTTAAAGTACATACATATGACCAATTGTAAACGAAACGAACGAACACTTTAAAAAATTTATGATTGGAATCAACAGGGAAAAAACACCCGAGAATTTATAGAATAACGAAGAATATCTGTGTATTTTTACAGTGTATCTACTTACGTAGGTATTTTGTGCTGGTGCATGTAGCTTGAATAAGGCTGTGAAATATTAATGTGCTCGTCTGGACGTATCGCGACGACGTTTTCTAATGCACGCAATTCATCTTGCGAATTTTAATTTCCTGTTGCACTATTGGACGCGTTTTCAAAATTGGTTTAGTGTTTAATGCTTACATGTGTGAGATTAAATTACGAGGGAATGGTTAAAATTGCACATCATCGAACGAGTGAGATGGATTTGCCTTCATTGCTACACGTATCAAAATGGTTTGAAACGGCGACAAATTCAAATATCGCGATGAAAATGGATTTTGAATATTTTTTAAGAATGTGTTTTGAAAATCATTTCTTTCAGTGTACTGGATTATACATAAATATTCAAAGTTCAATGTAGGAGAATAATTCGAAAATTTTAATTTTTTTTTACTTATGAGCCAGCCATGTTGTTCTACGAGTAAACATAGAAAATTAGGTAAGTATTTGAACTTTTTTTTTTTTGGAAAATTGGAACCCCCTATAGCTTAATAAGGGAGGTATCTACCTAAACTGCCATGAAAAATTTATTCGAAACGAACAAGAAAGAATCAAAAGAGGACCCTAAAATATGCATAACAAATTTCAATAGGTAGCTGAAATTAATTTCCTGATTATTGACGAATTAAAAAAAATTCAAACTTAGCTTATTTTTTACAAAAAAAATCAAAATTCCATCAAGTTGTAAGGTACAGGTATGACACAACTGCCTAAGGAGGGAATTGTCATAATTTCCCTCCGGCGGTTCTAATGTAGGTATTCCCCTCGTAGGAGGAACTACATATAAGATCCACCTCCTTCATGGTCAAGGTCAACGTGTAATCTTCTATGACAATCGGGCGCTCCGTCAAGGATCGTGCGATCAAGCCAAATTACTTGGCTCTAGCTATTTGCGATGGCAAGATCCTCGTCAAGTAACAGTGACTTTTGTGTAATTAAGGATATGCTGCAACTTGTCTTTTTTTCATTAGTGTACCACTAAAAGATGTTTAACGTAATTTTATAACAACTCACCCTCAGTTATATCATTGAGGGGTGAGGTACCGCAGGATTGTCATTGTGAATCCGGACACACAAGTACATACCCAGGAAAAAAGGTATTTATCTAATCAGACACACCATTAAGGCCTAGTATTAGTGAGCCGTGCAGAAGGGATGTGAAAGTGAACAGTGCCTTGATGAAAGTATCAAAAGGTACTTTCCTCCTTTGCCTTTTAGTTAGATACTAATCTAATACATCGCATACTAACGTGAAGTGCTACCAAACTGGGGGATTTAGTGTGAACCCTGATTGGTAACACACCGACGAAGGGCCTAACTCCATCAGAGTGTCCCTATATTTTTAAGATACACTTTCTAATATTAGATGGACAAAATGTCCATAAGCGCTTGTGAATATACTATTTCATTCTTATGAGTATAATCTGTAGAAATTGTAAATTATTTCATTAAAATAGGTGTAGGTATATAGTCTTCACATTGTTTTTATTTACACACCTATTTTGATATCTGGTGAATAGTGTAGTTGTAGTAGGATTCCATTCTGATTCATTCTCTCAAGCTAGCACTTCTAAGGAAAAATCTCCTTTCCTTAGAAGTATTTTTCAACCTCACTTTTAGGACAATAATTAAGATAACTATCCTATTATCCGAATAATTCTAGCCCTCACTATTACAAAGTTAACGTAAAATGCTGATATTGGGATAGCCTGCGATTTTTGTCCACTCCCGAGTCGATTGTGATGATTTTGAGTCATCTTGGAGCCTCCATGATCAGGGTATAGATACAAATGGAAAAATTCAACTCCTGCGGATTTACTCAACTCCGGATGATTCTCACGTTTGTAAATTCTGAACTTTTTATCTTTTAAAAAATAGGTAATTGATGAAAAAAATTTCGATAGAGAAAATTTTGGGTTCGAACCGACATAAACTGATTTTTAAGTGCCAAAATCAGTCAAAATGGTCCTAAAAATTTGAGTTTACAGTAGCTGAATTTTATTTTAACCCTGATCAAGGCATATTTTTTCAAAACTTTGACTTTTTAAAAAAATATTTGCTGGAGAAAATACTGAATTTGAATTGGTACATGCAGATTTTGATGGATGATATCATTTTTGAAAACTGGAGAATCCAAAAATCTGCTTGAGGCTCCAAAACGAATTGGAACCATCGCCAATTGACTTGGGAAGGCCAAAAATAGGATCAAACTAAATTTTATATTTTTTTGTTCACGCGTTTGCAAATCGTGAATTTTTCATTTTTTTTCTTTTTTCAAAAATAAATTAAAGATAATTTTTAAATTTCAATCGGCATACTCCAAAGGAATTTGAAAATACAAATATGTGACAAAATTGATCAAAAGGGTCACAAATACAGTAAATATGAGTTCACAGAAGCTGAATTTCATTTTGATCCTATTTACTGCATTTTTTTTTTGTTTTTTTTTTTTGAAAACAGGAGAATTCAAAAATTTGTCTGAGCCCTCAGAATGGCATGAAACTACATACTCGTATGAATCAACTCGGAGGATCAAAAACAGGATATAAACCAAATTCAAGCAGTATAGGTCAATTTGGTAACATTTTGATTTTTGTTTACGGAAAATGGGCTAAATTTGGTGTTTTAAGAATTCGTCAAAAATCGACAAATGAATTTCAGCAGCTGTTTATGCTGGTGGTCTATTTTGGGGTGCTCGTCAGCATCCAGAAAAATCGTAAAACATGGAAAATCAAAATCAAGTTATTGGATTATGAACTGATGCAGCCCTATTATTGGAGTTTGGATGGAAAAAGTTCCTAACATTACAAATGGGGGGGGGGGATGAGGGAGACGGTAGGGGAAGATGATTGTTTTTTCCTCTGTAAAATGCTGTTTTATGTTTAAATCAATCGTGAGGATGAGGAATATTAAATGAAGGCAAAACTCCATTTTTCATAACTCTAGCAATAGAGCCTGCTGTTCATGCAATGTTTTGAAAGTATTGCGAAATTTCAAAGTCATTTTAAAGTTTTAGATCAGTTCAAAACTACCATAAATCTTATAGGAAAGTCGAAAATAAAAGATAAGCAAAAATTTCAGCCTTCTATCTCATTTATTAGTAAAATTTCGAGTTTTTCATCAAAAATTGGCAAAGTCTAAATTTTTAAAAAAGTATTCTAAAACTGGAAAATGAAATGCAACTTCTAATATTTGATCTAATGATCCATTTTCAGATGTTCTTGAGAACATAGATGAGGAAAAAAAATTGAAATTGTATTTTTCTTTAGATAAGGTCTGAAAATTTTCCCATTGTTTACCTAATTTAATATACCAAACATAAAATCAACTGCAGGCTAAAGTGGGCATATAATTTGGAAAATTGGTAGAGGGGTCAGTTCAAGGTGTAATGCTTGATGCACTTGAAACATGGTAGTATTTAAATTAGGGATCTGGTAAAAATATGCATAATGTTGGCAAGTTACAAAAAATGGATTTACTTACACGTTTGCACCTTCTTATACCTACGGAAAATTCACGCTTACCTGAAACAAAAAAAAAAACAAAATGAACTGTCAAGTGATATCTAATAATTCTGGGGCTCATTTTACAGCTCTTAAACGGTACGTATAGTGAAATTATATTCAATTTGAAATCATGTAAAGCTCAAGGAGTTGAGCTACTTTGAAAAAAAAATACCTTATGACTTTGTCTTTTCAAATTTTTTACGACTAAAAGTTTGAATCGCTGCATCATTACGCAAATCATTCGACACTTGAAATTAGGCATTCCTTATGAATCTTGGAGGAGGAAAAAAATTGAAATTTTTCTCAGTGACTAATTGAAATCAGAGGGAAAAATTGGAGCTTTTCGAAGAAAACATTCCGAAAAAAGAACAAATTTTGGATTTTGGGGTCAATTAAAGGTATCAAGGAGACCCTCACATTGTTACGAATCGAAATTAAGCTAATTTATTTGCATTTCAAGTCAAGGATATCTATCGATGAGTGTAAGATTTTCTCTCGAAGAATAAAAACTCAAATTTAGCAAAAAATTAATAGATTTTCAAGGTAACGTTTCGTTTTTCATTTTTAAATTTTTTTTTTGTTTTTATTTTGTAAAATCTAAAGCACCCTTTGTAAGCATTTTTTCATATAACTCGAGGCAACTTATCATCGAAGATCCGACGAAAAAAATTCGACAATTTTTTCCCCCAATGAGAATTCTTTCCATCCTGTAATAACTTAAGATGAAGTTAGGCTTCGCATGTTATAGAAAAAAAATACACGATACACTTCGTTATTTTCATCCCTTCAAATCTGATAATAAACACACACTCGGTTTGAATTTCAGTATCACCACGTGGAACAGTTTGTTCACCGCGACTGAAATACTTTGGTATGGGTAACGCAAATCCTGTACTTTATTATTCGCAATTTGCAATTTGCTTTGATGAAAAGCGTTGAAAATGCAACTCGATATATTTCATTCTTTGCTCGAACACAAACGTGCCTCCTGTACAGATGGTCGATTGATTATTGGTGATAGAAAAAATAAACTCTGCATAATATGGTTTGCTTACTTCAGAGGTCTTTCAAAAAGACTCCTCTCTCACCAAAAAAAAAAAGACCTCACAAACTGCATGAAAAAAAGAACGAAGACCTCCGAAGCATCCATTGACAAAAATACGAGTACATTACTCCAAAAGAAAAAAAATTAAAGGTTGATTAAATAAACACGAAAAAATGTATACAATGGTAACACTGCAACTGCATCAAAGGACCCAACCCTTTTAGCGTCGAATCTCGCTATCGACAAGTTGGCAACAAATTTAGCTAAATCAGCCTGAGCAGCGTGTATAAAGCTGTTATCGGTATATATTATCGCTGACAAGCCTCGATATACTTGGAGCTTTTAGCATAATTTACAAATACCAGACAGCCTAATAAAGGCGTGTAATGCAGTGCTGTCTAAAATATACCTACGCCCGTATTGTACGAGTACATATAATAGATTTAGGTACTTAGCAGCAGTTCTCTCGAGGTGTGAGAATAATTTTCTATACAGATACTACGAGTACCTATACAGAATGTACCGAACATATAATATAATAATAGGGGGGAAAAAAAGAAGAAAAAAACTGTTTAATAGAAAGCAACAGTTCATCGAACAGTACAAGGTTTCTCTGGCTGGCATCGCATCGTTATATGTGTGTAGGTATAGTTTGCAAAGTTGAACAAAAACTCGATTGTTGAAAATTATATGTACCTACTATAGGTAGTTTGAAAGAAAACATCGAACGTAACGAAGGTACATCCTAATGCCTACACCGCAACAGGCTTTCTAAGCATCCTTTACAAACAAGATTTAATCTGTGGGACAAATTGAACGAGTTTTGTTTACAGAAATTTTCGTTCCAACTTGCGAAACACGAATTATTCTACGCTAGGTACCGACGTAGGTAGGGTACCCGTACGCCCCCGAGTGATGGGCGCAAAAAAGTACCAGCTAACTTGCAAAAGATAAGAAATTCTTAGCAAATTCGATTTATTTTTTGAACCAAACGACCTGAAACCTGGCTAGCGAACGAGCGAATTGTGTAACATCGAATTAGCAAATAATGTTTGCAGTGCAAAACTATTACGAAAGGATTTCTGCCGAGTCAACGATACACGCTGTGTGGTACGTATTGATATTGAAGATTTTCAAGGTTATATTATTCGACTTTGTATAATCTTGTAATCCGTACAAAGCGTCATAATGAATAGGTAGATTTTTAGCCTCGAGATTCAGACTCGTATAGTTGATGGGAGTTTTTTTTTTCAAATTTTAATTCTCAAATGCAGAATTTAGGATACCTACAGGTTTTTTTTCGAATTCGCAAAGATTGTTTTTTTGTGCTTCGAGAAAAAAAAATATCAAAAAGTCGAGTAGGTACCTACTCAAATTCGGGCAAAACTTTCAAAAACACTTGGGGCATGTGATATATCGAATTGTACGTTTTTATTGACGCTGAATACGAATATGATGTTATATTTTTGATTGGACCTCATCCAGGCCCCCCTGAACCTCCCTATATGTGGTAAAAGTTCAAAAAAGTGTTTTTTTTTGTGCGGCACATGAAGTACGAGTAGGTATGTACGTAGTATGTTTTTGGTGACGCTTAACACAAATATGTCAGATTTTTGATTGAACCCCATCCACGGCCCTCAGCACAAATCATCATCATCAACAACATTTTTATCACTTTTCCTAGCGATTGCTATCTAAAGTAGTAGTAGTCCTTTTAAATTTATAGTATCGTATTAGGTCATGTGTTTTACATTGTATTAATCGTAAAATTTGTGGAGCATCCACTAGCTGTCTTGCTTCGGCATTTGGATGGCCAGGTAGGGCCAGGTAGTAACTAGTGGTATCTTATGGCAACAAATTTCTTCTATCACGCTAGGTGCCTGGAGGTCTTGATGAATTTGATCATTGTGAACATACCAGGGTGCACAGATAACTTTAAACAGACATTTATTTTGGCATCGCTGTATTTTTTCAATGTTACTTTTTTTTAGATATTCCCTTAGAGCATGTAGCTATACTAACTTATATAGAGGAATCAAAGTATAGGAATACCTAATTGAAGGTGGATCTAAATAGAGAGACCAGAATTTGAATGCGCATGTCTCAGCTGGCCAAAACATTCAAATTTTTCACAGAAAAATGATAAAAGTGGCAAGTGACCGCATATATGAGTATGCATAAGTTACTGACACTTGAGCAAGAGCCATCTGATTCCGGTGTTTGGTCAGAAAAATTTCCATTGTTGATTCCTCTATCTATTCCTCAAGGGTGAAGATCCCATTTGATTTGGTCTCTATCTTTCCCCAGTTGGAGTGTTGGATTTTCTTTTCTAGTTCCTTCTCAGCTTGTTTGAGAACTTTCGCCACCCCAGCCGGGGTTATTTGGCCCATCTGTAGGTAATCACTGTATGGCAGTAGACAACCCACAGCAGCTGGCCCAACTGGACAGTAGAATCTCTCTTTTATCCATTGACTTTTTAGACATGGACTGCTAGCGGTAAGGAACTAAATACCAGGTATGGAAATACACCATCTTTGGTTACCTATAGGAAACAAATTTTAAGGACTAGATTTATTAATAATACCGCCCATTTACGTTATTTTTTTACTTCATATTCATTTTAATACACAAAATAAACATTTTCCCACCATTTTTTAAATTCCATTTCATTATACAACTGAAATAAAAAAATCACATCACTGTCAAAACTACAAAATGTATAACCAAAAATGGTGTATTTCCATACCTGGTATTTAGTTTCTTACTAGCGGTACATAAGCCAATGGTCTTGAACATAGTTCATCAGTTAGTCGAGGTTTGGCTTTTGCACATGCTGGAATCTGAAAAATGATGTCGTACTAGGTGACAACATTACATCTCCCGCACCTCCGTGTAACCATACCTGGGTGGTATAATGTCATTACAGAGCTGGCGCAAGTGGCACATGCGTAGATTGCAACCCTTGACTTACTATGTTCAAGACAATAGCCATATGTTAAGCTTATGGGCTGCTAGCAGTCCATATCAAAAAAGTCAATGCTTTTATCCCTCAAATTGGTTCAATGATTGTTTTATAAATCAATAGCTTATTCTGAAGTGATGTTTTCTTACTCAGTAGCTAGGATGTATTAGGCATCTTTAGGTTGACTTCATCTGGTTTCTTTTCAATATGGATTCTCCATGTAAGTTTTCTGTTTAGATGCATACCCAGGTACTTTGTGCTCGGTTTTACTGGTATTATTTGCCCATTTAGGAATACAGGTGTGTAATTGATGGTTCCATTAGCAAATACATATTATTACCTACATGTTCAGATTTGTCATTCTTGATTGAAACAAATTTTTTGGACATTTACTAATTAGAAGAGGTTCTGAGGGCCATGGGTGAGGTCAATTTGAAAACCTGAGGCTATATTTGTGCTCAGTGATATTAAAATTGACAACATACTATAGTGAAAGCTGCTTATTATTATCATGGTTAATGTTATCAATTGCTCAAAATGTTATTAAAATCCATCGACCTTGATCCTTTATATCTAATTACAGTACCTAGGTGCCTCTTAATGTCTTTGGATTGGGACGGAGTGGATGTTCTCTTATTAACCAAATTATTTCATTAAGCAAAAAATTAAAAAAAGATGAGTTATTGGACTTGCATATTGTACCTACTAGAGCTGAAAACGGTACTCGCTGACAGAGGGTAACTACTGTACCCATATTGTAAATTCTCGCTTCTTGCTAGTAGCGGGTAACGAGTTGAAAAAATGTCACACAGGTTCACGATATAACTCGTAGCGCATTGAATGTGTAGCTGGTGTACTGGCATGACATCATCATTGTCATCAATCATGTCAAACGTCAATCACACATACGAACAACAGGTGTCGAAGTGTAACTCCTCCCACTTATGCATCATCAAATTTTGGGGTGCGTGCACAGACTAAGTGCAAAAACATTCGGGTTGTACTCGCTATACGCTACTATCTATATCCGAATCAACCCGATACAACCACTAGCAGGTTTAGTTGGTATTTTAACCAGATACTGGTTAGCGGGTAGCGTAACCGTTTTCAGCTCTAGTACCTACATACGAGGTGTGGCAATTTGAAAACGAGACTTGGCCATAGATTGGGTTGTGGTAACACCAGAACAACGAACGCGGTCTCGTTCGAAAGAGGAGTGGATTCTCTAGTACTATGCAAAATTTCAAGTCGATCGGGTGAATTTTGCAAGTTTTACAGAACCACGTCGCAAAAATGAAAGTTGAAAATAACTTCTTTGAGGAATATTCACCTCCTCAAGACATCTTAGTGTCTCCTCACCATTTCTACTCCCCAGATTCGATTCCCAGGGATCTTTACTTCGTTCTCAGATGGTTTTTAAGACATCTTAGTGTCTCCTCACCATTTCTACTCCCCAGATTCGATTGCCAGGGATCTTTACTTCGTTCTCAGATGGTTTTTACCTGAAAATTAACATCCTTCGCATTTTTGAGGATGATTGAAGGACCTCCACTCAAATTTTGAAGAAGTCACCTCCGAGAGGGGAAAACAGGTTTCTTAAAGGGGAAAATTGAGGATAAATATCGCATCTCGGGAGTAATAAGGTCACATCTAAAAAAAATTGATTTTGATGTTTTTGCATTTTTGGGGATTGTATGACCCCCCTCAACCAAAAATTACACTTTGAGTTGGGTACATCATCTAGATCTTGTAAAAAACGCAAATGGCCTAACTCAAAATCTCAACAACATTGCAAGTTGTTTGGAGTTATAAGGGCACATCTCAAAAAACTCCACCTTTTTTGAGCAAATCTCGTACATACAAAGTGTTAACAAATAGTTTTGATTGTTTTGAATGTTTGTCAGTTAGAAATAGTCACAAGGAGTGCATTTTTTATCGGTTTGTACCAAATAGAAAAATTTTTTAAATTGATCACTTTTTAGAAAAATGAATTTGCACATATCATAAAATTTTAGTTTTTTGAGAAAAACTCAAAAACTAAACACTTTAGAAAAAAACTAACGACATTAGGTCGATTGCAAATTTAATTCTCTACAACTTTGTAGTCATGAAATTTTTTTGGACGCTTCCTTTCGCCTCCACATCAACTTTAATGAAAGGTTTTAACTCAAAATGTTTTCCAAACATTGAAATATTTCCTCTTTAAGATTTTATTTTTCAAAGTGTTCTTATGCGAAGGTAGGATACCAAATCTTTAAAATGAGGTGCTATTCATTCCTCACAATTAATTATAAGTTGATAAAAATAATGAATCAAGTTTTAAAAAAAACTAGACAGCTGCGCTGCGCTGTAACAGTGTGCCTAGCTTATTTTGTTACGAAAGTACAACCCAATTTCAAAAAGAACAACGCAATTTTGGATTTCGAAAGCAGAACGCAATTTTGATTTTGAAAGCACAACGCTGTTTTGAAAAAACGCAATTGGGATTTCAAAAGCAGAACACGATTTTGATTTTGAAAGCACAACGCGATTCTTAAAAAAACACGACTTCCAAACAAAGCACAACACGATTCTTAAAAAAAGCACACATAGCGCAATTTCAAAAAAAAAAACAAAGCAATTTCGAAAATAAAAACGTAATTTCGAAAAAATAAGCACAACATGATTTTGGAAAAAAACACATCTTGTTTTAAAAAAAGCACAACGCAAATTTGAAATTAAAACGCAATTTCGAAAAAAAAGAACGCAAATTTGGAAAAAAGCACAATGTGAATTTGGAAAAAAGCACAACGCGATTTTGGAAAAAAGCACAACACAACTTCAAAAAAAAGCACCACATGATTTCTGAAAAAAAGCACAACGCGATTTCGTAAAAAAGCACAACACTATTTCGAAAAAAAAGCACAACGTGATTTGTACAAAAATCAAAATAAAGCACAACGCGATTTTGGTAAAAAAAGCAAAATAAAGCACAACATGATCTCGAAAAAAAAGCACAACGCGATTACAAAAAAAAAATGCACAACGCGATTTCAGTAAAGAAAAAAGCACAGCACAATTTCGGAAAAAAGCACAACGCGATTTCTAAAAAAATCAAAATGAAGCACAACGCGATTTCAAAAAAAAAGCACAACACGACTTCAAAACAAAGCAAAATAAAGCACAACGCAATTTTGAAAAAAAAAGCACAACGGGATTACAGAAAAAAAGCACAACGAGATTTCAGTACAAAAAAAAGCGCAATGCGATTTAGTAAAAAAGCAAAAAAAAGCACAACGCGATTTCGGAAAAAAGCAAAATGAAGCACAACGCGATTTTGAAAAAAATCAAAATAAAACACAACGCGATTTCGAAAAAAAGCACAACGTGATTTCAGTAAAAAAAAAGCACAACGTGATCTCGGAAAAAAGCACAACGCGATTTTGGTAAAAAAGCACAACTCGATTTTGGTAAAAAAAATCACAACACGACTTCGAAGAAAAAGCAAAAAAAGCACAACGCGATTTCTGAAAAAAACAAAATGAAGCACAACGCGATTTTGGGGAAAAAAGCACGTGATTTTGGTAAAAAAAAGCACGTGATTTTGGTAAAAAAAAGCACAATGCGATTTCAAAAAAAATCAAAATAAATAAAGCACAACGCGATTTTGGGGGGGGGGGGGGAAAGCACAACGCGATTTTGGAAAAAAGGCACAACGCGATTTTGGAAAAAATGCACAACGCGATTTCAAAAAAAATCACACCGCAATTTTAAAAAAAAAGCACAACACGATTTTGAAAAAAAGCACAACACGATTTCGGAAAAAAAAGCACAACGCAATTTCGGAAAAAAAAGCACAACGCGATTTCAAATAAAAGCACACCGCAATTTTGAAAAAAAAAGCACACCGCGGTTTTGAGAAAAAAGGCACAACGCGATTTCAAATAAAAGCACACCGCAATTTTCAAAAAAAAGCACAACGCGATTTTGAAAAAAAGCACAACGCGATTTCGGAAAAAACAAAAAAAAGCACCATGCAATTTTGAAAAAAAAAGCACAAGGTGATTTCAAAAAAAAGCACACCGGGATTTTGAAAAAAAAAGCACAACACGATTATGAAAAATAAAAACAACGTGATTTTAAAAGAATGCGATTTTGAAAAAAAAAGCACAACGCGATTTTGAAAAAAAAAACACAACACGATTTCAAAATAAGCACCGCGCAATCTCGGAAAAAAAGCACAACGCGATTTTGAGAAAAAAGCACAACGCGATTTCAAAAAAAAGCACACTGCAATTTTGAAAAAAAAGCACAACGCGATTTTGAAAAAAAAAGCACAACACGATTTCAAAATAAGCACCGCGCAATCTCGGAAAAAAAGCACAACGCGATTTTGAGAAAAAAGCACAACGCGATTTCAAAAAAAAGCACACTGCAATTTTGAAAAAAAAAGCACAACGCGATTTTGAAAAAAAAAGCACAACACGATTTCAAAATAAGCACCGCGCAATCTCGGAAAAAAAGCACAACGCGATTTTGAGAAAAAAGCACAACGCGATTTCAAAAAAAAGCACACTGCAATTTTGAAAAAAAAGCACAACACGATTTTGAAAAAAAAAGCACAACACGATTTCTGAAAAAAAAGCACAACGCAATTTCAAAAAAAAAAGCACCATGCACTTTCGAAAAAAAAGCACCGCGATTTTGAAAAAAAGCACAATGCAATATTGAAAGTTCAAAAGCTCAAAAGCACAACACGATTAAAAAAGCACTACGCGATATTGAAAGCACTATGCAAATACGAAAGCTCCAAAGTATAAGGCGACACGGATAGAACTTCTCTGGAGCACAGCCAAAGCGCAAATGACTGTGGAGATTTGATTACAAAGGGTAGCCACCTGCTTTTGTTGTATAGGTTTAGGTATCAAACTTGTGTAAATGTAACACCGCAGGGGTTCTAAAACATTTCAGCCATTGTTTAAGTTTCCTAAGATCAAAATTTAAACAATGGGAAATGTTCTTACAACCCCATGCGGTGTTACATAAATTTGGAAATTCAACTAACTGTCGGCACCGCTTTTGATACCCTTTCTCATTGTTCAATTTTTAAAATTTAAAATTTAGCTCCACGTGGAGCCCCAACATGCTCTTCAAAATTAAATTTTTACCACCCATTGTGTTCGCTCAATTCAATAAAAGCCGGCAGATAAGCGAACACAAAGGGTGTCGGCCTCGCTTTTGATAAAATCTTTTTTATAACCCCTGTGGAGTTACATAAATTTGGAAATTCAACTGACTGTCGGCGCCGCTTTTAATACCCTTTCTCATTGTTCAATTTTGAAAGTTTAAAATTCAGCTCCATGTGGAGCCCCAACATGCCCTTCAAAATTGAATTTTTACCACCCATTGTGTTCGCTCAATGCAATAAAAGCCGGCAGATAAGCGAACACAAAGGGTGTCGGCCTCGCTTTTGATAAAATCTTTTTTAGAACCCCTGTGGTGTTAATAAATTTCAAAATTTAACTGACGTCGGCTTCGGGTTTGTCGGCTTCCCTTTTGATATGGCCCTTTTCCCCTTTTTATTCTTTTTTTGGTACAAATTTTCGTAATTAATTGCAATTACTCAAGAAGCTAATTGAGTAATTGCAATTATAATTACGGCGTTCCATGCCTCACGTTAGACCACATCAACGTGCGAAAATTTCAAAAAAATCGGCCCATCCATCTAAGAGAACATTCGTTCCAAAGAATTTTTCCACTTTCAGACCGAAACTAATAGTGTGCTACGCACACTAAAAAGAAAATTGCTCTCCTGTAAAATTTCACTTTTTTGAGATGTAACCTTGTTACTCCCGAGATGCGATTTGTCGGTATTGCCGGTATTGGTATTTTGGTATTTATATCGGTATACAGCCCTGCTTTGGGGGTTGGAAGTGGGTGAATCCCAAATTCTAAAATAAGGGTCGCCCTAATATGGTATACTTTTCTAAAATTTTAATTTCAAGTTGAGTTCTCAAATTTTTTAAAATTCACCAGAAATCAAAAAATTAAAATCAGCATATAAAATTTTGATTGTGTTCAAAAATGCAAAAAGTTCTGCAGAAATACTCCTACTTATTACCTATACCATAAAATTGAAACCTCATCATCTAATTCTCACAGGTATCAAAATCGTACCCAGCATTTAAAAAAAAGGTAAACTGCTCCATGAAAATATAATCTAATCAAAGTGCCAAACCGCTTTCACAAATAATTGCCACAGAAAATAAATTACCAACTTTTCGCTCGCTCATAACTTTTAATTAACGTGTTAATCGATAAGCACTCAACTATTCCACGTTACTTTACAATAAAAGGGCCTTTTTTCCTATACCCGGTAAATTTGTAATCGCATTCTTCAAACGCTTAGAAGTTATTTTCAATTAATACGGAATGTTTTAGAAGTTGGCGAAATTCGTAAACCATACTAATAGCGTCCGTAATTAACGATATTTACAGCAAAAATACCATAAAATAGCTAAAAATTTCGAGAATGTACGTCTTTTGACGAAAAGAACAATATATTAAATTTTTAAAATGAAAATGCCCTCGTCGACGAAATTTTCGCCATCATTTTAATTTCTACCATATCGGTGCGTGAAAACGAAAATTTCGTAAAATATTGTGCGTACTACAGACAGGTCGAGTATCGCGAGCCCTCTACGATTCAAAATATATAGTAATTTTTTGCCATCCTGTAAAAATAGGCCTATAGAGAGAGCAAGAGAGAGAGAGCAACACGAGCGGTTATAAATTTCAAAAATTTTCTAATAAGGAAACGTATTCGTGATATTTTTGCGCCAGGCCGGCTTTAATTTCCATGTTTTTTGTGCCTTCGTGTTGTTATTGGTTGGCAAGAGCCGTCGGCTATTTCCAGGCTCGAACTACATAACGAATTCTTCGAATCGTCGCAATAAACTTCCCTTTTTTCAATTTACCGAAATTTAAACCCCTCTTCGGCCCTCCTACGTGTCTCGATATCACCCTGTTTACGTTCGCAGAACGGCAGCAGACTCTCGTTTATAAATCTTACGCGAAATTAAATTATAATACAGTGCGGTTCGGAAACCGACGAAGCGAACAAAAAAAATTGTCGTATATTTTGGTTAATTCGTTTAAAAGCTTTCGGGCGGTTAATTTATTAATTAATAGAATGATGATGGAGCGCGTAAAGTACACTCGTGTATTCATATTAACACTAATGTACCGGTACGAGCGAGTCAATTTTGGATCCATTAATTTCATATCCTCAAATTATTATATTGCCGTGGCAGCAGCCCACCTTCCAATATATAATTTCGTTGCAACATAATGCTCCGTTAGTCTGCCCAGAATCGACTATACACCTAATCCGCCCAATAAAGCATGCAGTTTTCCAATCAGTGATTCTCAAAATGCATAAATGTTCGCTTCGTTGAGCGCATAACGCGCATACAGGGTGTCTTTGTTTGGTAATTGAATGCCTAGAGAGGAGAAATTTTGATATAAAAGTTAATTAATACGATAGGTAGATAATATTATGTCGTTACCTATCCATCAAATTGCAGGGGCATAGTATTGTTCAAACCACCACAATTTTGATTTTGAATTTTTAAAAGTGAACAGTGGGAAGGATAACAACCCTGAAATTCAATTCGAAGGAGTTGGTTTTGATTTCCAGACTAATTTCCATAATTTTTTGATAAACCATAAATTATCAAAAATGGTCAACTTTGAATTTTTAAAAATTAGTCAAAAATCGAAAAATCAATTATGGGTGACTAAAAATGTGTGAGTATTAAAATTCCCTGGTTTCACCTTCTCTTCAGGAGTAAGAAGCGGGAGAGGGGCGGAAGTGAGCGATAAAAATTTGACTTGAGATTGTAATAATTCTTTGTATCAAAAGTGGAAAAATATGTATAACGTAAGTGTGACGAAATTTGAACACATACTCATTCAATGAAAAAATTACGAACAAAAATCTAAAGAAATAAAATGAGGTTTGTTTTTTTTACATTGACACAACTTTTCACCTGTTACGATTGAAAATATTTTCATTATATTTGATTGTCGATACGCGTGAAAATCATCGCATTAAAAGTTAATCTTATTTTTTCACTCGAAAAATAAAGTGTTACCAACGCAATGAACGAGTATTACTTGGAAAATTCGCTTTTCCACGGAATTATAATAATATCAAGCTACGTTTATACATCTGAAAGCTCGTGTATTAAATTTTTATATCGTGCTTATCGAATTGGCGAAGAAATTTTCATATATGAATTCACAATTCGTATAACAAGCCAATATAGGTACCTATGTATAAAGCGTGGTTTTGATTCTTTGTCGTGGAAGGATTCGAATTGGTATACTTCGCAAGTATTTTTCCGTTCGTTTAAATGAACTTCTTTGGCGAATTTCAAACTTGAATGATCTCGATAAAATTATGAGAAAGTTGATATAGTGGGATTGGTCTTAATCCGGCGAGATAGTAGATATCAGCATGATCTATCCCTGAAGTTGGCTAAGAAATATTCCCTAGGCAGTGAATATTTACTCCTTGTCCCTGACTAGCTCAGATAGGAGACTTCGGCATTAACCAATACACTATAAGCACATTGTCCAGTTCTTCACCAAATAAAAACATATATTCATGCTAATCGATATGTTTATTGAATGATATACCGAACGAGTTCTATACAAAATAATAAAAGGGTAATTAAGACTATTATTATGTAATTCAATACGAGTGCACACTCGTATCGAGTAAAGTACATGTAACCATTTAAGTGTTAGCTCAAATAATTATGTGCTAGCTTTGCTATCCTACTCTAACTAAAACATGGTGAAATTATGTCTAAAATAAATACCTCCTATACAGCCACTAATACTAGGTGTATAATTATTCATTTTATCCATCTTAATTAATTATGATCTAACTATAATTAATTACCTTACACTTACGTGGACACTATGCATTTTTCCTACCTCTTCCGATGCACTAACCAAAACTAGGTGCGTTGGTAGGAACGTCTAATTATAGGCTCGATGTATAGACGAGAAATACTTTCAAATGTCCGGAAAATCGAAGTGTATTCAAAAGAACCGTATTTTTTAATAACAATTAATTAAAAGGTTCAGAGAAACACTAATTACCACACTAAAGGTGGGTAAAACGTAAAAAAGGACAAGCAGGGGAGAACCCCATTTGTTCTCACATATTCATTGCATCAATATAGTTAACACATCATCGTTTTGATGAGGAACAAGTTACCGCGGAGTTACGAGACCAAGTAAAGTTCGTGGCTCGCCAAAGCAAGTTTGCTTAGCAGATTTTCATCAAAAGAATAGATCATTTGGCGGGAACGAATGATCTTATCATATTATCGTACGATTGTTAGGGGGATCCTTCCAGTTATTTAGGGATCCTATGAGCGCACGTATAAGTTTAGAAGAATTTATCACGTTACCCTACTTACAGTATATGGAATAAAGCGCAGACTCTATTATAGAAATATATACAGAAGCTTCTTATAAGGGGAAATTATGCGAATAATCACCTAGGCTGTGAGGGCAATCCTACTCCTCTCAAAGTTTTATTGAATTGAAATGTACGATTTAATTTGGGATATTGTTGTCGAGCCTTTAAAGAAAAAAATATTATAATAATTTAACTGAAATAAAATTTATGTGATCATCTCTATCATTTTACTGTCTGGTTCCATTCTTCTCATTCCAAATTGGGCCATGTCATCTGATCCTTTTTGAAAATCATTCAACAATTGTTACCAATTTTTTGACGATGTCTCGGGCGAGTGGCAGGGAGGAGTATCAATTGGAGGTGTACGAATGGCAAACCTTCACTACTCTGATGAGTGATGACACACAGTGCCGCATTAAGGGTTTCGTGGGCCCTAGTTCCTAACCGATGGTTGGCCCTATGCCCTGACTCCTAATTCCAAAAATTTTGTGCCCCCTCCCACAAAAGAAACAATCCAACAAACAAATTTCAACTCAATTTTTTTGGCAATACTAGAAAAAAGAGTATTTAGTGCTCAACTCGGGCAAATATGTAACAGAGTAACACTACAATCATTGTAAAATCATCGTCGTTCTGGTCTGGCCTTTAAATTTGATTTTGTGGTTTCAACGCTATCATTTTCCAAAAATTTTATTGTGAATTATTTTTCCTGAAAGCTGAAATCATGATGTTATTATTTAATAGTTATATAAACGTAACGTAATGTTAATTTAGTTCATTCAGGTACTAAATTTTTAGAACTCTATGATCTACAAAATACGAAATGTCTCCACCAAAAACTAAAAAAGTGAAACCAAGTAGTACTGGTCAGAAAGTTAATAAATAAGTGAAAAAAGATAGTTATATGTGTAATTACAAAAGTGGTGCTGGAATAAAAATACTTATACTTCGCGTCTTTTTTTTTTCATTTTTTTTTTTAGAGAGAGAGCCAAAAAAAGCTCGTCAGCTTCGTGGGCCCCTAAACCTTCGTGGGCTCCTAAACCTTTGTGGGTCCAAGTTTCGGAACTATTGGAACTAATGGGTGAATCGGCACTGATGACACAACCCTCATCGCCTCAATTAAGTATCAAAAATATGACCTGCTGATAAATAAAGCCAAGATGAAGATCATGATTGTGAATCAGCCAGAGAACAACTCGCCTGAAATCCAGGAGATTGAGGAAATAGAAGTGGTGAATCAATTTATATATTTGGAATCCATTGTAAATAACAAAGGAGTGAAGCTGAGATAAGAAGCAGAGTGCAAATCACACGAATGGTATCATTGTCGCTATCGTTGCTGATTTCATTTGCTTGGAGATGGTCTCCATTTTTGGATGGTGGTGGTAAGGGTAAAGGCATCTGGCCCCAAGGACCGATTTGTTACATAACAAGGAAAATAAATATAACTTTTAGAAGTGGACTGTATTGATTTTGAAAACATTATGGTGACATTTTACAAATACATCTCATACATAAGCTTATTTAATTTTGCCTAGAAATACAATATTTAGGTACCTAGTATTTTACCACATGTTTTTACGTTTTAGAATCCATAATCTCTTTCAGGGACCATTTTTGAAAAAATTCTTTTTTAAGAGCATGTTCATGAAAAACATTGAAATTCAATTTATAATCCATTTAAAGACTCTGAAAATGGATTGATGCCAGTTTCAAGTCATTTAGCACCCTCCAGCGAATGTTGAAGGTGCTAGAACTGCCTCAAAATAGTTTTCAACTGATTCTGATTGATTCAAGAGCTTGTAAAATGAGATACATGCCAAAATACTACAAGTTTACAGGTGAATTTGGTGACTTTTTTTTTCAAACTTCAAATTTAGACCGAAAATGAAAACAACCAAAATTTTACCAAATTGACCTACACTGCTTAAATTTGGTTTATATTCTATTTTCGACCTCCTGAGTCGATTTGTGATATTTTCGAAACGTTCTGGAGCCTCCAGCAGATTTTTGGATTCTCCAGTTTTTTAAAAATGCTTTATAGTGAGACATAAATGAAATTCAGAACATATAAACTTGGGTTTAAAATCTTTGTGACCATAACGATCAATTTTGGCACATTTTTTGATAATAATTTTGTGACAGTTCAAATCCAAAATTTTCTCAAGTCGTTAGGTACTTAGGTACCTATTTTTGAGAAAAATTGAAAAATAATTAGTGGAGACAATTTTTAATTATCGATCGAAGGGGTCACCATCATGTTAAAAATAATTCGAGTTTGTAGGTACTGAGTTTCATTATTTTAACCTCATTTACGTATCTCTGAGAGTATTTTTTCGGAAACTGAAGAATCTGAAAATCCACTGTAGGCTCCAGAAAGCTTCGAAAATATCACCAACCGTCTCAGGAGGTCGAAAATTTACTACAAACCAAATTTAAGCAGTGTAGGTCAATTTGGTAAAATTTTAGTTCTTTTCATTTTTGGTCTAAATTTGAATTTTGAAAAAAAAATCATCAAATTCACTTGAAAATTTGTAGTAATTTGGCATGTATTTCATTTTCAACTCCTCGAATCCATCAGAATCAGTTGCAAACCATTTTGATGCAGTCTTGGCGTGCTGATGACTTTAAACTGGTGCCAATCAATTTTAGAGGCTAGAAAATGGTTTCAGAACAGTTCGAATTGATCCTATCAGCAATCGACTTGATCGTGGTAAAAATAAGGTACAAAGCAAATTTCACCATTTCAGGCCAATTTGGTGAAATTTCAATTTTTTCCCCATTATTGGTCCAAATATGAATGTTCAAAAATTCGCCAACGATTGGAAAATGAATTTCAGTCCCTGAAATTTTGGCTTGTGGTGTAGTTTGGGATCCCTTATCGATTCCTCTGTGTTCTGTTACTTCCCTTGTTACGAATTTTCGGGGGAATTGCTTTTAAAAGCAGCAATTAAAGTAGAAACAGATTTTGTACTCTTTTTCAAAAAACTTGTGAGATTTTCAATTGAAGCAATAATTGTTAAAAATGCATTTCTGCAAATGGAGAGAGGGCTTTTGAAATATTCCACATCTTTGAGAGAAAAAAATTTGAAAGTTATAACTGCGAGTGAGGGATCAGTTTTTAAGCATTTTTAGGAAGTTTCCCATTCGAAAAGAAGCACTCGTCTTGAAAAGTCTCACTTTTCAATCAAAATTTTTTCAATTCCAGAATTTTACATTGACAATGAAACCTCTCAAGGCGACTGCCTCAGGTCTCAGATTTGAACAGGACCGCGATTTTTGGAAAGAGCATGGTCTGAAACCCCCGCCACTAAAATTTCAGAAGCCAAAATTGATCTTCCTATTTTAGATGAATTTTTGAAAATAAATTTAGAATTAATCATTTTTGACGATTTATTTTATTTTTTTTAAAGACTTATAGGTACATATTTTTTTCAGTAAAAATGATGGAAATTAGTTCCAAGACTACTATCAGCTCCTATTATTCCAATTTCACCATTTTTGGCCATCTTGCAGCCTCCAGCACAATTTTAGGTTCCTCCGGAATTTTAAAATTTCTCCAGAAAGCATGAAAATCAATTTGGGCAGCTAAAAGTCTAGTTGTGGATCATTTTCGATCTATTCAAACGAGTTTATGTGCATTTTATTTGATTTCCAGTTGGTCATTTCAAATGTGTTCAAGCCCAAGTTAAAATTCGGTTTTTACCTATCCACATTAATTTCCATGGCTTCTGAAGAAATTTTAAAATTTTGAACAAATCTATAATCGCACTGGGGCCTCCAGAATGGTCAGAAATGATGAAATTCGGTTCCAGAAAGTTGATATCAGTTTTGGGACTAATTTTCATAAGTTTTCATGAAAAAGTTTTTCCTACTTACGTTTTTTTCAAAAAACCATAAATCTTCAAAAATAGTCACTTTTGAATTTTCAAAAACTCGTCAAAAAATTGAAAAATCAATTTGGCAGTTGAGATTTTGGTTATCTGGGACGATCTCAGACAACATTCCTCCCCCCCCCCCAAAAAAAAAAATATTCAAAAAGCAGCTTTCAATTTTGATCTTTTTCTGTGATATTCAGAAAATATATTTGCCAATTCGCTCCCTATAAATTGAAATACTGAGATGCAGTTTTCACTGGAGGAATATAACCATCGAAATTCACTCTGATTTGTTTGATTTATCAGTAAGTAATTTCATTTTTTCCTCAGCAAAACTGTAGGTATTATTAAGTGATAAACCATGTTCAATCCCTTATCTATACCTACATTCTACACCTTACACTAGCAGTTCCAAAGTACGACGAAAATTTCGACAAATTTCACCGTTTGTAAATTAAAACCACACGCTTTCGGCCTCAACACATCGGTAAAATTACCATAAATTTCCATAAGTAAATTACCAAAAATTTACACGAAATTTCTAGACCATAAATTACGGCGTAAATTTTCCATGTTTATTCCGCAGCCTAAACGTTGTTAACACAATCCGTTTGCGATGAACATTTCAACTTGAGTGAAAATACCATAGAAAAGTGGAAAAACAAAGCCAAACGTGATTTTCCTCGAGAGAGCGAATAAAAAACTATAAAAACCCTAAAGTGCTTATTACTACGTTTGAAAATCAAAGCGAAAACAAACTCGGTTCGGTATTTCTGAAATTAATTTCTCTTTCCTAATTAATTTCTTTTCAAATAGACGCCTTCGAGGGTTAATTTTTAACCATGCTTTCCAAATCAATGGTATAAAGCAAACCTTCATCGTTTCATGATAGGATAGGTATAACATCAAACTATTAAATTTTAAAATACCTACATAAAAACACCGGTATTAGATGTGTTTTAGTTTTAAGTTGAGAAATTATATACTACAAGTAGGTGGGTAATTTGAGAAAATGTAATTTTGGCGAGAATTTCGCTTCAACGTTTTAAACTGCAGGGGAAAAACGTACTAAATCTCAATTTCAACGCGTCTTAGCGCGAGTTTTCTCGTATAAAAAATTCATCACATTTCCGGTAAACATTATCTAAAATTCGGCTACTAAAAAGAAGGCGTAGAAAAGTATAAAAATTATTTATAGCATAGGTACGCTCGCACACACTCTCTCTTTCTCTCTCTGTAACATAAGCGATCATTTTTACTGTACATGTTGAACCAACACAACGTCCTCGTCGTCGTCGTCGTCACAAGAGATATTTTAAAAATGTATATCTATAGCAAGGTAGAGGTACTCCAAAGATGAACTCGCTATAAAGCTGTGTACTCGAATGAAAAATTTCACTTTTCTTTTGAAAGAAAAAAATTTTATGACAAGGGTGATTGAAAAATTGTATAACTACATAGTTGGCGTACCGTAGCTATGTAAGTCTGAGTCAAATATATCTAATAATACTTTTTGAAGGTTCACAAACACGAAGAATTCAAATATAACGAATAACTTACTCAAGTGAAAGCACCTGAAAAGGCTTTTATAGCTCGATGAACCCTTTGTTGGGATTTAATTTTATTCATACCTTTTGCGGTGAGTAACGCAAGAGCAGCAATTTCCGCATCTTATTTCTGTGTTCTGTCAATGTTCGAATTTTGAGCCGAGCTCGAATGCCAATTTACGAGTATACCCGAATTAATTTCGTTAAAAATAGTCAACATGGTTTTCTCAATTCCTAGTGTGGACTGGGTTGGTTTTGGGGACCTTGGCGGATGCACCGAATGGGGCTTCTCAAATTTTACCCTATTTTTTCCAGATTAAGATATGTACTTGAATGCGAGTTGTAAACTTGACTTTGTTTTTGCTTTGGCAAAAAAAAAAATCTCAAAAAACGCAATTTTCTCCTGAAAGAACTCTACTTCTCCAAATAGGTACCTAGTCTTTTGCCCTCGCTCAGGGCTTGTACTTTGTCACTTTTTAAGTAACGAAGTTAATACTAAAATTACCTACTAAAGGTAACTTTTGATTAGGTAGGTACTTTTTCTAACGTTTTGGTTGCTAAAGTTACTTTTGAGGGGGAAATTTTGTAGAAAATGGCATCTTGACAAGTCCAGTGTGTGCGTGTGGAAGCGTGCGTTCCCCTTTCAGCATGTCAACATGTACATATTTCATGCATTCCACCATCAGAGTGCAACACTTATTGTTTGTCAACCAAAAAAATCATTCGTGAACTCGCGTTGACAAAATAAGCTGAAATTTGGTTTGCATCCTATTTATGACCCTCCCCTCCCTCACATGGGTCGATTGGTGATGGTTTCAAACTGTTCAGGAGCCTCCTTCGGATTATTATTTTTTTAATTTTTCTCAAAAATAGGTACCTACCAAATGACTGGAGAAACTTTTGGATTTGAACTGTCATAAAATTATTTTTTTTTAATGTGCCAAAATTGATCGTTATGGTCACAAACATTTTAAAGCCAAGTTTATAAGTTCTGGATTTCGTTTTTGCTCCACTATAAAGCGTTTTCTCGAAAACTGGAGAATCCAAAAATCCGCTGGAGGCTCCAGAACGTTTCGAAAATATCACAAATCGACTCAGGAGGTCGAAAATAGAATATAAACCAAATTTAAGCAGTGTAGGTCAATTTGGTAAAATTTTGGTTCTTTTCATTTTTGGTCTAAATTTGAATTTAAAAAAAAAGTCACTAAATTCACCTGTAAAATCGTAGTATTTTGGCATGTACCTATCTCATTTTCAAGCTCTTGAATCAATCAGAATCAGTTGAAAACTATTTGAGGCAGTCCTGGCACCTTCAACATTCGCTGGAGGGTGCTAAATGACTTGAAACTGACATCAATCCATTTTCAGAGTCTCTAAATGGATTATAAATTGAATTTCAATGTTTTTCATGAACATGCTCTTAAAAGAGGAATTTTTCAAAAATGGTCCCTGAACGAGATTATGGATTGGAAAAAGTACATAAAAACATGTGGTAAAATACTACTTAAATATTGTATTTCTGAGCAAAATTAAATAAGCTTATGTATGATAGTGAGATGTATTTGTAAAATGCCATCATAATGTTTTCAAAATCAATACAATCCACTTCTAAAAGTTATTCCTTCTTATGTAACAAATTGGTCCTTGGGGCTAGATGTCTTTACCCTTACCACCACCATCCAAAAATGGAGACCATCTCCAAGCAAATGAAATCAGCAACGATAGCGACAATGATACCACCCGCACAACAATTGTCGACGTCGACATTTACATCGACTACATTTTTTTTTCAACATAATGATGGAAAAGTGATCAATTAATGATTTAGTAGGAACCTTCTGTCCGTACAAAAGCCAGGTAAATGACAATTTTTGAAATTTTTTCATTATTTCTGATACCTCGACATGCCATCTCAACATGTAGATGTAAAATTCGATGCTTAAAATTTACATCTACAACTATGTCGACCAATTTTTCAGCATTAAAATTTCTGTTTCAGTGTTTAAAAGTTTGGTAAACATTCAAAAATATGATCTTGTTCAATGAGGAAAACAATTTTTTTAGGGAATTGATGAAATTATTCACTTTTTCACAGTTTGGAGTTGTAGATGATATGATGTTGATATTGTGGATGTATTTGTTGATGACAAATTTTACATCAACATTAATGTTGACATGAAAATGGATTAGTTTAGTACTCTTAGATAAAGTATTGCACCATCTTTGATATAAGGAATTTCTGTTCAACTTTTTGTTTATACAGATTTTTTCTCTGTTATGTAGGGTACAAGTATGGCCCAACCTCCTAGCAGTTATTCTCGTAATCATCACAGTATGGGAAATGATGAGAAGCATCCCTGTAAGGAGAAAGTGCGATCTGTTCTCCTTCTTCCGAAAGAACAACCCTTATACTGGAAGTATGGTAAAGTGGGCGTTTCTAATAGATGCGATGTTTTCTGGTAGCTACCAGGTACATCGCAAAAAATAAGATCTTTACTTAGCATCGGAATCTCGAGCTCTCTGGAGCTAAGTCACCTTCGATTGGTGTGTCAATCTGTTGGCATATCAGATGCACAAACGCACAGGCATCTTGCCTGTGTCTTTCTTTTTACTGTCTGTACCACTTCTAGCGTGGAAATTTAACCATGACAATAGCTATTTAAAATATCTATTATTGGTTCGTGCCATTGGTTTTTATTCTCGATATTCGCGGTATTGATTGTAAAATCCATCTAAATAGTTAACTCTCTATAAATAACTTGTGAATTCGTGAAAATAACTCTCATAAATAACTTGTGAAAACTAAATAAATAACTCTGAAATTCATTCAAATAACGCATTAACGTAATTTAAATATCTCTGCTAAACGATGCTGAATAAAATTATCACTTAGATTAAATATCGCGAACAACTCTTAATTGTCGTCGTATGCCTCAAGTATTAGGAGTGCAACAGAGAGACGGCTGGACAGAGACAGTGTCAGTAAATATTGCATATTCCCCAGTTAATTGCAATGAGTTGCAATTAACAAATCTCAGTAAGTCTGCATGAATATTTTACATGTCTCATATGATCTATTTGTGTTGGTTTAATAATAATGCTTTGACCCCAGTGAATAACATGAATATGTTATATCTCCCATTTAATATGTTCGTTAGGGTGACAATGAAATAAAAATTTTGGATTTTTGAATACAGCACACTTGAAAAATGTGCTATGAGGTGTCAAAAAATGATCCCCAAAGTTTCATCTCTTCAAGTTGATTTTAACACGTGCCTCAAGGGCCCCAAAGTTTTGAACGTAACGTCCGAGCGCGACCTTACGAGTTCCACCGCGACGCGTGGTGGAGAAATCGTTGAATGCGCGCTACATGTACGAAGTGAAATGGAGTAAACAATATACTGTATTTTTTGATCGATTTTTTTTTCTCAGTTACAAGTTGACTTGAAAACAATTTATAAATTATATTTTGTATGAAAATACACAATTTTTTAATTTTACTCCACTATGGAAAAAATTGAGTGTTCAATGCACTTCTGTTTTCGTTTTTGTACGTTTCTCAGTACTTCTTCAACACCGGCAATAAATTCGAAAGGTTAAATGGATATAAATTTCACTTATTATGCTTATTGAATATTTTTTTACTCACTATCCATGTCCATTGTCCAATATTTACCTCATATTCTTGCTAAAAACTACTTCCACTGAATGAACATGACTTTATTAATGAAAACGAGATTTTCATAAGGTAATTGATGGCCATTGAACATGATAGTGAGTGAAAAAATATTGAATTAGTAGAATAAGTGAATTTCATATCCTTGTAACGTTTTGAATTTTATGCAGGTGATGAAGAAGTGTGTTGAAAGCGCAATTTTTTTTCATAGCAGAATAAAATAAAAAAGTTGTGTTTTTTCATAGAAAATATAATTTATAAATTGTTTTCAAGTCAACTTGTGACTGAGAAAAAAAAAGCGATCAAAAAATACAGTATATTGTTACTCCATTTCACTTTGTACATGTAGCGCGCATTCAACGATTTCTCCACCACGCGTCGCGGTGGAACTCGTAAGGTCGCGCTCGGACATTACATTCAAAACTTTGGGGCCCTTGAGGCACGGGTTAAAATCAACTCAGAGGGATGAAACTTTGGGGATCATTTTTTGACACCTCATAGCACATTTTTCAGGTGTGCTGTAAAAAAAATAATGAAAAAAAATTTTCCCTGTGTATTTCATTGTCACCCTAATGTTCGTGCCATTTTAATTATGCTTAACCTTGGAATCACATATTTGTGTGATTACCGAAAGACTCTGCTTTATAAATACCGTGTATTACGACAATTAAACATATTCAGTACACCTTACGAGTATGATTTATTTCTTGTGTTACACTCTCTAGTATGATGTATATGGAGGGTTGGAGTTATCCCAGTGTCCGAATTTGAGCTAGTCTGGACCATGTAATTATTCCCCATGTAAGGAATAATTCTTAACCTACACACCATATAGGGGGATGTCGACCCTATTCCCCTATAGCAATAATTCCAATCCCCCTTATAACAGTACTTCTTTGGAAATGGACTTTGCATCGATGCTGTTTTCAGTATGAGGAATAGCCACATCAGAGGAAATCATTTTTGGGAAAAAATTTAATTTTTAAACTCAAATTTTATAACTTTACGAAGCAAGAGGTCGACATAAATTTTAATGTGAATGTCGATCCATCCACATCCGTCACTTTTGGATGCCCCATGTTGATGTGAATTTCGACCCTATGTAGAGCCAAATGTCGATGTCATTGTTGACACAAATGCAGATCAACATCAGTCAACAATTACATCGACAATTAGCTCGACACAGGGTCAAAATTCACATCAACATGTGGCATCCAAAGTGACGGATGTGGATGGGTCTACATTCACATCGAAATTAGCATGGTCATTGTTGTATGGGCAATACCAGTTTGACAAGGACTGCAGATGGCAATTGGTGCCACTGTAAGATAATATTCAATAGGTTGAAAAAGATTAAAACCAACAACCAGCCCCTCTCTGAACTACCTGAAATTATTGACAAAAGAGTTGAAAGAACTGCAGAATTTAAAAGAGAAGTACCAAGCGAACTCAATAGACTGCGAATTGGATAACAACGTTGACCTGGAAGAATGAAATGAATTTCTGCAAATATATAAATATCTTTGTAATCGACTAACTGCTCATCACACTTTGCTAAAAAAGAATCAAAATCAACATACTTTGTCAATTCGACTTCCACAATCTGATTTTCCAAAGTTCAACGGTGTACAAGGCACATGGATTAACTTCCAAAACATCATCACAACAATGGTTCATAAAAATGAAAATATGACCAATCTTGAGAAGAATATTTTCTAATGAATTCCTTTTCATGGAAAATTTTTCAAAATGAGAAAATCCAAAAAATCATGGTAGGTTTTATAATGGCTTTAAAATTACCACCAATAAATTAGAGAGGTCAAAAATGGAATCTCTGATCATTCTATCCAATTGAAAAAATTCGAGTAAAATTAATTTATACGGTTGTAATTTCCGAACGTTCGTTTTCGCATTAACACGATTTTAACCGCGACCAGCTCATCGAAAAATTCAACATTTAACCAATTATTTTTCATATACCAGTGGTAAAAAAAAATCAACCATGTTAACAGACTAAACTGGCCCTAATACGTACGTATTCAAAGTCAATCATTTTATTAATATAAAAAAATCACCATTGCATACAGATGAGATGAGATGCAGTAAATTCACTTCGGGTAAAAAAATTATCGAAATTAGGGTAGGTTAGGTTATGTTTATATTAAATCAGTACACATAACTCGCTCGTGACGTAGTTACCAATGCAGAGGAAAAAACTGGAGTAAAAAAAAAACTAAAATCATTAAATTCCTATCTATAAATAAGCGCGTTTGCATCCCTGCGAGTAGAAAAAATTACTACGAGAGGCTGAGAGATTTTGTATAAATAAGAGTAAACAGGGCGAGAAGTATACCTACGTTGTGGATTGTACATATTTAGGATAAAGCTGGCCTTTTTTTTCTCTCTCTCTTCTTTGTTTACATTAAATTTCATGTTTACTCGTATAAAATTCTGATATTAAAATTTATTTCAGCATCACGTAGCTGTTTCATCTGCGCTCTCTCTGCTTATCGTCTTGAGTAGAATTAATATTTGACGTTTAAAATGGCGAATCTCGCGAGGATATTTCCTTGGCGCGCGAATTTTTTACTTGGCGGAGGAAAAAACATCGTTGATGGATTCGAGCGCATGGGATATGGATGTAGGTAAGTATACGAGTGTGCAAAATTGAAAAATATTTTCAAAATGGAAAAAGAATTGAAAACTAATCATAGTGCACGAATATAACGATGACGAAAGTGTATTTTTATCGAGCCATTTGGCTTTGTCAGGTTTTACTAGTTGTTTGAAACGTGTATAGGTAGCTAAAACTGTAATGACAGATGAGAAGGTAATTTTGGGAAACGAAAGTGAAAATTTTCATAATTTCGAACGACGTTTGAAAAATCACCTTCAAGTACCTCTACCTACTAAGTATAGAATGTACCTTACATATTTTGCAGAATTGGAATTTTCCACCCCCCCCCACCCCCTCCTCCCTTCAGTTGTTACTTTGGGTGTAAAAATAGTAAAATTTTATCAATTTTTTGAGGTTGAAAAAAATATACGTTGAAATTGACGACAAGCATTTTCTGATCAACCTATATTCTCTGTGTAGTGTGAAGGTTTGACAAACATACCCACATAAAACTCACTATTACATGGTTGGAAAGACTTCCTTTTACTCTGAAACACACCCTGTGTACAATTTTGAAGAAACCAAACTCCATCAAGCGGACCGGAAAAAGGTCGTTGCAAAAGAACTTACAGCAATACAAGTAAACAATACGTGTCTACGTGCCATAAGAGGTTTGGTTATTAGCACGCTGTCGCAGTATTATACTCGTTCACCTAAACACATAAATTCCGAGCAGTGTCGCGAACAACGTTTAAAATTTAACCAATTGTTTAATCTTTTGCCAGAGTGTTAGAGTAAAGTCCACAATACACTGGACCGACGGAGGCGCCCACTACATAGTAAACGTTTTGTAGTAAAACTTATAGTACTACACACGCGGCCGTTGTCATTTATATAAATGTGCTGGCCATCGAACGATAAAGCTTTAAAACTTTTTACCTCGAGCTCGGTTAATTTCTATCAATAGCGAAAGTTTACATTGAGTGTTAAGATGTTAAAGGTTTAAAATTGTTCGATGGAAGTTGCTACAAGATCGATTTTTCGACCACTTTTTTACTCATTCGATGCGGAAATTCGCGCTCGACTTCGATAAAATAAACCAGGCTGTATCCTTTTCAAATTCTCGTCCCAGGTATCCACCAACATAACCACACACAATTTCCAAAAAGTGTCAACCTATCAAATTAAATGTCTAGGAAAAAAAAAGCTCCCTCGAGAAGAAAATTACAAACCTGTGTTAATCCAAATCACCAAATTATCTCGCCGAGTTGTACCCTGCTCAGCCCCTTCATCCAATTACTAAATCGTTTAAAAACAAAATACGACCAAGTTAACTAAAGCCAGGTAATCGGATAAAATAATTTTTTTTTGCTTCGACTTAAAAATCGCCAATTTTGCGAATCTGTTTTGTGGGCAGGAGTGGCGTCGTTTCCGGAATCATTCGGAATACGTATCAGTTTTTGCATACACCACAACAATGGTAACCCTCATTTACAGCGAATTAACTAAAATCGAGTATAATTTGGCGATAATTTACAAAATGCGAGACGCTGCCCCAAAAATCTACCCCATTTTCGTAATTAAGGTAAATCCGTAGCCAAATGGACAATAGAACGTTTTAACCAATGCTACGTATACTGAAGCTAATGAGATATCCTGTGTCGTGTGGTTCCTTTTACCATTTACTAAGCTATATTTTCTTTTACATAAACTTGTTTTTATTGCAAGTAAGTATTTTATGTATGAAAATAAAAATGAAAAACCTTATGATTTTTTTGAGGATACTTTGAAAAGGTCTATTCCTACTCCACATTCTAAATATTTGAGACGAAATATAGGTACATACAATTTTTTTGGTATGAGCTTTGCATGTACGAGTAGATATGAGATAGATATCGAAATATAAATTTTCGAGGCTCTAGGGAAAACCAAACTTGACATTGAGGGGTTCCTACCCTTTTCTCATTGTGTAATAACCACATTGAACATGCCCACTGATATTTTTGTGAAGAAATCGGACCAAAGGAGCCAGGAGGGCATAATTCGAACGAAAATTTAAATAAATCAAACCCCCAGGCGTAAATCTTGCAAACGAATGAAAATGTTTTTTGCTTGGATGTACATATAACGAATTTGAAGTAGGAGAAAAATAAGGCAAGTAAGGTGTAGTGAAAAACAATAATATCAAATGTCAAACGCCTGATTGCATTTTTCTTTCACTCTATCTACTCGAGAAAATTCGAATACTTTTTTCAGCAAAATTCTTGAACGAGAGGATACCTGTTCAATTTGAAGAATTTTATACTAGAATTTAAATTAAGCAGAAGTGTATACCTACCTATAGTAACTTTTTCAAAAGTATGGAGGATGATGAATCAAAGCATTTCAGAGGATATTTTTTTTATACTTGACTTAATTGCTTTAAAAGGGTCAACAAGATTCAAAAGGTAGCAAAATAGTTGTAATAAAACTGTAAAGGTGTCAGATATGTAAGCGGTTTTTATATTTCAAAATGGCTAAATGTTGACCAAAAGTGAACCAACAATTCAATATTTTCATACTTAATGAGCAGCATGTCATTCTCTAAATTTGAGAGATCTTTGATTTGGTTGACTTTGGTGTTGATGTAGGTACCTACTCGTATTTGTGGACAATCAACATCATAGCATCAAAACTCCAATCAAGGAAAACATAGATCATTTTTTTATCAATTCCATAAAAAATTTGTTTTCTTCATTGAACAAACTCATGTTTTTGAATGTTTCACTGAAATTTTTAACACTAAAACAGAAATTTTGATCATGAAAAATTGTTTTAGTACGGGTACCAAGTCGGTCTATCGTTTCAAAATCGCAAAAGAGTGCAACCCAAAAGATATAGAATTTTCGTGATATTCCCTCGAAAGGGGACCATTTCCCGACCCCGAAACCACCATTACATTTTTGAGATCGAATTGCAAAACCGATTCAGGGGTTCCCAAAGTAGTGAAAATTGAGCACCTCTGTTGTCATCTGTTTCAGCCAATAAATCCTGACGAAATGGGAGTAGGGGGCTGGTTGTGGTCTCAAATGACTCGTATTGGATCACTCTTGAAATATCTACCCACGACCTTTCTCATTGAGTGATACTCAACATTTCAGTGGTTCCCAATGTTGAACTTTTAAATTTCAAGTTTCTCAAGTAACGCATTCAAACGAATATTGTCGGTAAATAACTTTTGCAATTGAAAAATATTTCAAATACAAAAGTTGCGGAATTTCATGACGATTTCAAAAATGTGTCATTTTTATTTTTACTTTTTAGCATCGATAGGGGTTGTGATAAGGGGGGTGGAACGTCAAAAAATTCGATGTAGCAAAATTTAATTTGAACCTGAATTTGCAGCTTTGAGCTATCGAACTGTTGACTTCAACCGAACTAAAGATTGTTGAGATTGTTCTCGATACATGCCGCCACCACCCACTTCCCCCACGCCCCACCCCCCTCACGAAAACTGGAGAAATGCGCTCTTGAACCGGAAATTTTTTTTCCAATGAGGTTATGCTGTGACATTGTTGACTCCAAATGAACTTTCAAGATAGTTCACTATGTATGTAGCCACAATCCACGTCCCCCTCCCCCCTCCCCCCTCTAAAGCTTTAATAACCACTCTTTAACCTGAAATTGTTCTTCTTATGAAGTTATGCTGTTAAATTGTGCCCTCCAAGTGAACTTTGAAAGATTCTTTATACGTGTAGTCACAATCCACCCCCTCCCCCTCCACCTACGCCACCATTATCGTGGAAAGTACATTGTGGTTGTGTCGTTGAATTTTATCCCAAAAATCGCCTAAAAGCCTTACTTTTTAAGCAAGACATTGCCTTGAAATGTTTTCAACATTTACCCAAAAAATGTCACTTTTCAACTAAAAAGCTGCAGAGTAGCCTCATTTTTTCTATAAAAATCGTATTTGCCACTTATTTACAAAAAGTCTTACTTTTTGCCGAAAATCAACGAAAATTCTCGCTTTTACTCAACTGTTGGAAAATTTTTCTAAAATCGAAAAATTACAAAAAAACTTCACCCATTCTTGAACTTGAAAATTGTTTTTTTACGAGGCTGTGTCTTCGAATTGTTGAATTCGGCTTCAACTTGTGATAGTAAGTAATGCATGTAGCCACTGTTCTTTCTCCCATCCCTTCACTCCTTTTACACGTAAGATGAAAAAATAATATATTGCACTAAAGCATTCTGGAAATTGTAATATTTTTACAAAAAAAATTGACATTTTTTTCACATGTTTATCGGCAAATTTTGGTTCGACGCTTCTCCTTTTCCGTGAGAAACCCCTCTGGTAAGGATCAAACCCTACTTTTTTCCACAAAAATGAACTATTGAAAAATACCTAAGGAAAAAAGTTACAATGATGCGAGGAAAACATTTTTTTTTTCAAATCACAAAAAGGTAGAACTTTTCGTTTAAAAAAATAAGATAAAAGGCATTTTCTGGGCATTATTAGGCAACAAATTTCACTTGTTTCCAATTTTTGCGAAAAAAGTAAGACTGTTGCAACTTTTTGGTATTAAAGCATATGACTTCCACAATTTAGGTGAAATGTAGAGCTTTTTTTGGCAGAAAAACAAAACTCGTAATAGGCAAGCGATTAATTTTTGCAATATAGCGACAGCTCTTAAGTGAAAGTTTATAGCAATTTCTAGTCAAATGATAAATTTATTTTGCAATTTTTCGATTTTAGAAAAATTTCCTAACAATTGAGTAAAAAGCGAGAATTTTTGTTGATTTTCGGCAAAAAGTGAAGGTGGCGATGCTGCGTTATATGTAGTATACCTCGATAGGAACCTACCATAAAATTTTCAGAAATTTTCTATGCATAGGAGGAGAGAGAGGGACGTTTAAAGTCGAAATGTGGTGATTTTTCGTTCAAAATTGCCATTTTTCGACTTTAAATGCTGTTCCTCCCTCCTATGCATAGAAAATTTTTGAAAATTTCAGCTCAAGTTCCTCTTGGGGTACAAAACGAAATAAAGTAGCATCACCACCAGGCAACGTCTTGCTAAAAAGCAAGGCTTTTAGGCGATTTTTGGGATAAAATTCAACGACACAACCACAATGTACTTTCCACGATAATGGTGGCGTAGGTGGAGGGGGAGGGGGTGGATTGTGACTACACGTATAAAGAATCTTTCAAAGTTCACTTGGAGGGCACAATTTAACAGCATAACTTCATAAGAAGAACAATTTCAGGTTAAAGAGTGGTTATTAAAGCTTTAGAGGGGGGAGGGGGGAGGGGGACGTGGATTGTGGCTACATACATAGTGAACTATCTTGAAAGTTCATTTGGAGTCAACAATGTCACAGCATAACCTCATTGGAAAAAAAATTTCCGGTTCAAGAGCGCATTTCTCCAGTTTTCGTGAGGGGGGTGGGGCGTGGGGGAAGTGGGTGGTGGCGGCATGTATCGAGAACAATCTCAACAATCTTTAGTTCGGTTGAAGTCAACAGTTCGATAGCTCAAAGCTGCAAATTCAGGTTCAAATTAAATTTTGCTACATCGAATTTTTTGACGTTCCACCCCCCTTATCACAACCCCTATCGATGCTAAAAAGTAAAAATAAAAATGACACATTTTTGAAATCGTCATGAAATTCCGCAACTTTTGTATTTGAAATATTTTTCAATTGCAAAAGTTATTTACCGACAATATTCGTTTGAATGCGTTACTTGAGAAACTTGAAATTTAAAAGTTCAACATTGGGAACCACTGAAATGTTGAGTATCACTCAATGAGAAAGGTCGTGGGTAGATATTTCAAGAGTGATCCAATACGAGTCATTTGAGACCACAACCAGCCCCCTACTCCCATTTCGTCAGGATTTATTGGCTGAAACAGATGACAACAGAGGTGCTCAATTTTCACTACTTTGGGAACCCCTGAATCGGTTTTGCAATTCGATCTCAAAAATGTAATGGTGGTTTCGGGGTCGGGAAATGGTCCCCTTTCGAGGGAATATCACGAAAATTCTATATCTTTTGGGTTGAACTCTTTTTGAAATTTTCGCCGTGGTACCCGTACTATTTGATACAGTTGTAGATGTAAATTTTGAGCATTGAATTTTACATCAACTTGTCAATGTGGTATGTTGAGGTATCAGAAATAATGAGAAAATTTTGGATATTTTTATTAATCAGGGTTTGTTTTTATAGACAGAAGATTTCTACTAAATAACTAGGTAATTGATCATTTTCTGTCATTATGATGAAAAAAAAAATATAGTTGATGTAAATGTCGATGTCGACCATGTTGTATGGGCAGAGATGTGACAAAGTGCCTGTTCAACAATGACCATGCTAATCTCGATGTAAATGTTGATCCATCCACATCCTCCGTCACTTTTGGATACCACATGTCGATGTGAATTTCAACCCTATTTTGACCCAAAATGGTCAATGTAATTGTCGACTAATGTTGATCAACATTCATATCGACAATTGGTTCGACATACTCGTAGGGTCAAAATTTGCATTGATATGTGGGATCCAAATGTGACAGATGTGGATGGATCAACATTTGCATCAACCATGTTTGTTGATACCCTTCCTTCTGTATACCTCATTGATTCTACTTAGTTTTCCTTTGTGAGTCTGGCTAAGACTAACTAAGTTAGGTTTTATGATTGGGAAGATGAGGGTGAGATCAGATGAGAGTTTAGCTTCATGATGTGGCTCAATTTTGATATAGGTACGCTGTCACACATACTACAACCGTGATGTCATAGTGGGGCTTACATCCTTCCTTACCATCTTTATTATCCGGATGGTGTCTGGTACTGCTACAGTTATACTCAGGCTGTTTTGACCACACATTGATAGGTGTTCACATCCACGCGTGTTGCCTTTACTTGTGGGATACGTGTATCTTTATGCCAAATGAGTAGCTGATCTCCAACAGGGGTTCAGGGTGCTGGAACTCACCATCCATCTATTCTATCTCAATTTTTGACAACCCATTGATTTACTTATAAATATGCTCAGTAAGTTTGATCACGTGACTCCCACTTTTTGGAGCTATTCTCATGATAATGATAACAGGTAAATGGGAACTCGTATTTTACAAGTGAATTTGAGCGTAATTTTTGCAATTGATCAACTTTTGTGAACTCGTGTTTTAAAATAATGTTTTCTGAAACGAAAGGATTCAATATCACAAGAAATGAAAGCATTTACACTATTATTTGGTGAGTTTTTACCAAATTTTGACCTCTCAGAGACACTAAAACGATCGTAAAATCCTTCCGTAAGTACTTAGCTCGTACAATTCAGTTCATTGTTCTTCAGGACGACACAAATAACAATTTAAAACTCTGACACTACAAAAATTTACCGTAGATCGTTCATAATTGAAGTCAAAACTTGGCCATATGCAGGGAAACGGGCAATTCCCGTTTCCTTGCAATCATTATCACGAGAATAGCTCCAATCACGTGATCAAACTTACTGAGCGTATGTGAATCAGACTACAACAAATACAAGAGTGCCTTGCCTAACCAAGCCTGTGAATCCATCTTATGCTATTTATATTGTTGTGCTATATTACTATTTTATGTTGTATATCTATTATCTACCATGCTTGAAACTAATAAATAAGTATGTCAAAGTGTTTCAGATATACTCCTTTCCAGGTAATACTGTGCAATGGTGTGGTTCATGAAGGCATATTGCACCATATCAAATTCACAATTTTTTCATGTTTTTTTTTGCCTTTTGGCATTTAAAATCAAATTTAAAAATAGAAGAGAATAATATTTCTGATTTTGTCCCAGGGAAGCGTGGGTAAAAGCTCCAGAAAATTTACAAGGTGCAAAAAATAATTTTCAATGCAGTGAAACCTCGATAACTCGAAATCCAAGGGGAATGGTCATTCATTTGACTTATAGAGGTTTTCGAGATAATCAGTTTCGAGTTATGGCGGTAAGATTTTGAGTGTGTTCGAGTTATGGAGGTCTTACAAAATGAATGGATTGAGAGATGTGTGAGTGCATAAAAGATAGAAGTATGAATTGAAATATTTGAATTATAGAGGTAAATGCCAGAGAACGTACAACTTATAGAGGCTTTCTCACTATGTTTGTCAAAAGTTTAGCTTCAAGTTACAACTGTGATAGGTAAGTGCATAGAAGTATGAATTGAAATATTCGAGTTATAGAAGTAAACACCTGACAACGTATGACTTATAGAGGCTTTCTCGCTATTTCAGCAAAATTTTGGCTTCAAGGTACGACTGGTTTGTGTAGTCAATTTTGATTTATCTGAAGTAAAATTAACATTGAGTGTTATGGAGATTTCAAGGGGAATGCAGGTTGGTTTGGCTAATACAGGTTTTCAAGTTGAAGAGTTTTGAGTTATTGAGGTTCCACTGTATAAGAAGTTTCAACGCCATAATTCAAATTTGCCATAGCAAAGGGAGAGCAAAAGCTTTGAAAAAATTGATAAATAGGGGTGTCTAGAAAGTCAGGTACACATTTTTTTTACTGGGAACTGGGAAGGAATTGCGCCAGCGACTTGAAATTTTGTATGGTGATAGACTAGGGGGTTCCACTTTTAGCTGCTGAAAAATGTTTGTTGATGCATGCAGTAGTACTCGTATTTTTTCTATCCCCTTTTGAGTATACATATTGCTGCTGATACCACTGTACACGCTGATGCGGTATGTGTGTAGTGTAGTCTGAGTGTACATCATGCAAAAAAATGATCCCCTACAAAATTTCAAAAAAAATTCATGTGTTTGCATGGTGGTAATGCGATGTCCACTAAACAAATATCAATCTAGTGTACAAAATTTGTTTGTGGAGAGGCAGATTTGGAGGATAAAGTTGATCCATGACTGTCCTTACAATCGCCAAATCGAAATCCGAGAAATTGCCAATAAAGTAAGTAGGTATTTTGAAGTCTGTAGTTCATAAAATTGGGCAAGGTGACTTGAAATTTTTTAAAAATTTGTGTGAAATTGCGCGTAAACAGCTAATGGTTGACCGCAAGCGCTGGAGGCTCAAATGCGCACAAAGAAATTGTAGTGGGAGAAAAATACACGCAGTTCTCCCACTTATGTGAGAGAAAAATATTTTTATCCGTCACCTACACTGGGAGAAATTTACATACAAAAAGTTCAGTCACCTTAATGGGAGAAAATTTTCCTGTCTCCTAATTGGGAGGAAAATTCTCATTCGCCATAGCAGCAGAATATTTTTCTACCCCCTAAGCGACAGATTTTCGATCATTTTAGTGACCAATTATGACGTCAGTGACCAAGCCTCGACAATTTAAACTTCCTACTCAGTGGCGGATGGGCTGGAGCCCATTTGCCAGAAGAGACCAATAAATCCATCTTTAGCTCAATATTTCCAACTGTAGTTCCTACTGTTTCCAGCTTTAGCTTCCTTCAGTTCGTGATTTATTGGACTTTGATGAATTTTGGCGTCTGCAGCCTCAGACTTTGTCATCATCTGCGATGACATTGTTTCTCAAGTTAAGTCCCTATGGGTCAATTAGTGAATCTTCAGCTGTCTCGGATCACTCTTTGAAATGCACAGAGATAGGTTTTAATAACAAGTTGCCTTGGTTCACATTCCAACTTTAGATTTAAGTTTTAAGACCTTGGCTCACATTGTCTTTCTTTATTTTCTTTTTTGTTTGAAAATGACATATCGCTCAGGACGTGCATTTTAGTTTTAAGTACAGATGCATCGCTCGGGGTGTCTTCCTTTCTTTTTTCTTTTTTTTAATATTTATTTTCCTTTTTGTTGCTCCTAGTTTAAGTATTCCCAAAATTCCGCAGGGTTGCGATCCTTTTTATTTGTCTTTGTTTTATCCCTTAAGTATAAGAATAAATGTCCTAAATGTGAATTTGTCTTGGACTTTTATTCAACTTTCGTGACTTTGAGAATTCAATGAATATTTCCAACTTTACCATAAATATATCATTCCATCGAAAGTTCAATCATATCTTAGCTCAAGCTTCAATTAATCAAACTTTAACCCCACATATTATAAATATGTAAATATTGGGGAGAGAACCCATATTACATCCGCGATTCGTCCGATCCTGAGATCTCAATGAGCTAGTTATAGAATCGCGAGAGATATTATTTTGACATCACCAATATTTCCATCACTATTTTTCCAACAGAACGAGAGTGCATGAATCCGATATCCAGATGGCCAAAGAGGATTTGAATTAGTCTATATTTTCTTATCTTCGAAGAAATCAAGATTCAAAAATTTCCATTTTTGAACTCTTGGTGAAAAATCAAAAACTTCAAAATCAAAAAATTTAATTTTTTATTTTATGGTAGTTTTTGGGTTTTTGCGAATATTTCTCCCTCCACAAAATCTTCAATATTGTGGACGAATGAGGATAATTTGTTGGAGCAAATCATAATGGGAGATGAAATCTGGATCTACTAAGGCAACATCTGAGTGGTCAGAAGTTTGATAGATGATGAGAAGCTGCAGATACTTAGTGGTCACGGAATTCGTCTAAAATCAGCGTGTTTCTACAGTTTTTTGAAGATGGAATTTTGAAATTGAAAATATGGTGAGAAAAATGGGTCATATGGTGGGGAAGTGATTAGGTCGAGAAATAGTAGAAAGTCTATATTTTGAGGTGTATGTGTCACTTTTCCATAAAATAATTCATTTTGTTGATTGTTTAAAATTTTGTTTACCTGACCTTCCGGACATAGACACCCCTCTCAATTTAAAATGTAAAATAACTGTCGTACCTGTTCAACACATAAGTTGTCGATTTTTTTTTACTTTTATATTTTTAAATGGTCGAATTGAGAAATGTTACACTACAGCAGGACGGTTCTGTGTCTACTTTAAAACACCTTGGTGTTCTTATTATGAAATCTTAGGGATCATAAAATTGCAAAAAATTTCACACCACTCGCCACTTCAATTTACAAAAGTGTGTTTGTAATTTAAACACAAAACACGCGACTCTCCAAATAAAAATAAAATATCCACCTAAGTATATAAAAAAAGAAAGAAAAATACCTACGTGTAGGTACCTAACTTAATTTTCCTTCCAACAAGTTATACTATTATAGGTGGGTACATGTGCTTGTAAAGTGTTGCTAAACAGTTTATAACAGTAGACGTAGGAAGGTATTGTGTCCACGATATAAAAACGTGTAATTCGTTGGTGTGCGGTTTCACCGATGACATCGAAACGTATACGAGTAAGTACGAAAAGCGAATTTAGTTCCTTATATGAAAGTTGAACTTTAAAGAAACGTTGTTCCCCTAAACGAGATTGCGGTAATTTTACGACACGTTGAATGAGTAGATGTAGGCAGCAAGCTGCGCCAAAATCTACTCCAAATAACTCTATCTAAGTTGATTTAGAGATGGTGCCGGATTAATAGAGGTTTAGGTGCCATGGTAATTGAACTTAGGGGTGTTTTTTGGTCTTAAAAAATGTGGGTTTTGTTTTTTTTTTGTTTTTGGAACGCAAATTGTATCTTTGGGTTTACTAATAATATTTGCTGACTCAACGAATAATAAAAATTCAAAATCAGACCCTATCCTACGTCACTTTTCTATCACGATAACAACCACTTAAAATAATACAAAACAACGAAAACCTGAAGATGTCTCGAAATCGTAACACTTCGATACCTACGCCATGTCAATCTACTAAAATGACCACTGGGAGGTTATATTTTCTTGATTTATACACGAGAAACGTTTCAGATAGGTGCAGCATAAGAAAAAAGCAAATCGATAATGCGAAAAATTTGACAAAGCTTTCATGAATTTAATTTATTCTATCAGACTTGAATTATTTATAAAAGATATTCTATAGCTATTCGCTTTATAGGTATATAGAATACGTAAAAGGTACGTTAGGTAGGTAGCTATATAGATTTATACTCTTTACTTTATAGCACTCGATTCTCGATCCGCAAATTAAAACAGGTCAGTAAGCATTTTTCGCGCACGTACCATTTTAGAATTTCGAATAGTGCATCACGTCAAAATGACAATCATTGGAATCCTTAACGAGTAGATAGAGGTAGCTTGGCACACATGAAAAACTTTTAATTGTCGAAGAAACTTTAAACACATTCGATCGACTGTACATTACACATACTTATTCTCTATTTAGCTCAGCGTACGACGACTACTACGAGTACCTATACTTCGCACAGAAGGAAAAAGATAATTGGTTGTTGAGATGTATACTACGTAGGTACAGAGTATGGTAGGTAACGTACTTATATTGTACCTACTTGATTTTTTGTGACTCTCGGTTCGTCGTTCGTCGTATCATAATTAACTTTTGAACGAGTATATCAATGTATTATTTCGCCATTGCTTGCAGAATTTAAGGGTCTCGTCACATAGGTACTTTATCATTTTAAACGATTGACCGGCCGTTTCGGTTGTTGACAGATATAAGGTCTTCTCACTTGACCTAAAAGTTGATGTTGCTGCGAGACATATTTCTTCTTCGTACGAATAAACGTACCTACCTACTCGTAAGAGGGTTAAAAATCAGACAGCATTATCGTTCTTTTTTTTTCTTTTATTTCTTTCGCTCATTCTTAAAACCTTTGCAATATCGAGTTCGTTATTAATTTCCAAGTTGACGCTTTCGCCAATATTTCGCCGAAAAGGTGGTGACTTTTTATTGGATTTTTTCCCAAGTTACGACGCGATGCCTGTTGATTTTGAAATACGTTCGGTGTGCGTGCGTGCGAGCTACCTTTATATTATATTCTTACAGAATGAAACACCCTTCGGAAATACGCGTTTTTCTTTTAAAAATTACTATTGTAAGTGTAGGTGGAGTAGATATGAGGAAATAAAAAGATTTTTTCGACAAGGCAAATTCGTCTGGTGAAAATTATGGAATATCGGTTCTAAAAAGAATCGTCTGACAATATTAGTGAGCGAGTCTTATGGCGAGATTTTGAACCTTCACATTTGACTCTCTCACCTAGAGAGGCTGAAAACTCGAATTTCCCAACTCCAAATTAAGTGGTTTATTTTTCCCTGAAAATTCTTATTTTGAATCTTTTACGAACGATTGGTGAATAAATAAATTGATTAATTTCTTGGTGAATCATTCGCGAACAGATCAATTCAGTTTACGATTGATTCGGTTTTTGTGAAACTATTGCACAGGAATTGATCTGTTTTCAAGCGAAGTGAATCGAATCGAATTATTAACAACCGATTGGTGATTGAATTGAACAAATCGATTGATTTCTAGGTGAATCACTCGCGAACGAAATGAATTATTTTTGGTGAATCGCTCGCGAACGAATTGATTTGTATAAGTGACTCTTTCGCGAACGAATCTATTCATTTACCTGATTTTTGGTGAATCATTCACGAACGAATAGAACAATTTTCGGTGAATCAGTCGCGAACGAATTAATTTGTATGAACGACTCGTTTGCGAACAAATCGATTCATTTACTTAATTTTTGATGAATCATTAGTGAATGAATTAAATAATTTACGGTGAATCATTCTCGAACGAATTGATTTGTATAAATGACTCGTTCGCGAACGACTCTATTCATTTACCTGATTTTTGGTGAATCTTTCCTGAACGAGTTGATTCATATGAGTGACTCGTTCGCGAACGAATCGATTCATTTACTTAATTTTTATTGAATCATTCACGAACGAATTGTATAATTTTTAGTGAATCATTCGCGAACGAATTGATTTGTAGAAATGACTCGTTTGCGAACAAATCGATTCATTTACTTAATTTTTGGTGAATCATTCACGAACGAATTGAATAATTTTCGATGAATCATTCGCGAACGAATTGATTTGTATAAATGACTCGTTCGCGAACGAATCTATTCGTTTACCTGATTTTTGGCGAATCGTTCGCGAACGAGTTGATTCATATGAGTGACTCGTTCGCGAACGAATCGATTCATTTACTTAATTTTTGGTGAATCATTCACGAACGAATTGAATAATTTTTAGTGAATCATTCGCGAACGAACTGGTTTGTATAAATGACTCGTTCGCGAACGAATCGATTCATTTACCTAATTTTTGATGAATCATTAGTGAACGAATTGAATAATTTTCGGTGAATCATTCTCGAAAGAATTGATTTGTATAAATGACTCGTTCGCGAACGACTCTATTCATCTACCTGATTTTTGGTGAAGCGTTCGCGAACGAGTTGATTCATATGAGTGACTCGTTCGCGAACGAATCGATTCATTTACTTAATTTTTATTGAATCATTCACGAACGAATTGTATAATTTTTAGTGAATCATTCGCGAACGAATTGATTTGTATAAATGACTTGTTCGATTCATTTACTTAATTTTTTCGTGAATTATTCACGAACAAACTGTATAATTTTCAGTGAATCATTCGCGAACAAATTGATTTGTATAAATGACTCGTTCGTGAACGAATCTGTTCATTTATCTGATTTTTGGTGAATCGTTCGCGAACGAGTTGATTCATATGAGTGACTCGTTCGCGAACGAATCGATTCATTTACTTAATTTTTGGTGAATCATTCACGAACGAATTGAATAATTTTCGATGAATCATTCGCGAACGAATTGATTTGTATGTGTGACTCGTTCGTGAACGAATCGATTCATTTACTAAATTTTGGTGAATAATTCACAAACAAATTGAATAATTTTTGGTGAATCATTCGCGAACGAATTGATTTGTATAAATGACTTGTTCGATTCATTTACTTAATTTTTTCGTGAATTATTCACGAACAAACTGTATAATTTTCAGTGAATTATTCGCGAACGAATTGATTTGTATAAATGACTCGTTCGCGAACGAATCTGTTCATTTATCTGATTTTTGGTGAATCGTTCGCGAACGAGTTGATTCATATGAGTGACTCGTTCGCGAACGAATCGATTCATGTACTTAATTTTTGGTGAATCATTCACGAACGATTTGAATAATTTTCGATGAATCATTCGCGAACGAATTGATTTGTATGTGTGACTCGTTCGTGAACGAATCGATTCATTTACTAAATTTTGGTGAATAATTCACAAACAAATTGAATAATTTGTGGTGAATCATTCGCGAACGAATTGATTTGTATAAATGACTCGTTCGCGAACGAATCTATTCATTTACCTGATTTTTGGTGAATCGTTCGCGAACGAGTTGATTCATATGAGTGACTCGTTCGCGAACGAATCGATTCATTTACTTAATTTTTGGTGAATCATTCACGAACAAATTGAATAATTTTTGGTGAATCATTCGCGAACGAATCTATTCATTTACCTAATGTTTGGTGAATCGTTCGCGAACGAGTTGATTCGTATTAGTGACTCGTGCTGCGATTCATTTACTTAATATTTGGTGAATCATTCACGAACGAATTGTATAATTTTTAGTGAATCTTTCGGGAACGAATTAATTTTCGGTGAATCATTCGCGAACGAATTAATTTTTATAAGTTACTCGTTCGCTAACGAATCAATTCATTTTCCTAGTTTTTGGTGAATCGTTCGCGAATGATTTGATTCGTATATGTGACTCGTACGGGAACGAATCGATTCATTCACTAAATTTTGGTGAATAATTTACAAACAAACTGAATAATTTTCGGTGAATCATTCGTGAACGAATTGATTTGTATAAATGACTCATTCGCGAACATACATATAAATGACTCGTTCACGAACAAATCTATTCATTTACCTAATGTTTGGTGAATCGTTCCCGAACGAGTTGATTCGTATAAGTGACTCATTCGAGAATGAATCGATTCATTTACTTAATTTTCGGTGAATCATTCGCGAACGAATTGATTTGTACAAATGACTTGTTCGCGATCGAATCTATTCATTTACTTAATTTTTAGTGAATCATTTGCGATCAAATAATTGATTCATAAATTGCAGGATTGATCAATTCGTTCGCGAATGGTTCTTTCAAAAAATTATTACAGATACTGCTTACGTACTCGGGAGCCTCCAGCGCGATTTTTGATTTCTCTAGAACACTTGGAAATTATTTTGAGCAGCTAAAAGTCAAGTTGGGGCTTTATTCAGTTCGTTTTTTTTTGTTTGTTTTTTTTCAATGGTAAGACAGAAAATTACCAAGTACATAAAAACTGTTTTTAATTCTTGAAATTTTTTAAAAATTTTCAAAAAAAAAATAGAAACAAATGACTCAAAACTACAAGAGCTATATCAGGAGTACATTGCATGACTTTTTTAGAGCATCGATTATCAAAGGAAATTTCCACCAACCAATCTGGCAAACTGCACGATCGACGAAATTACTCCACTAAGGTACGTGCAAAAAAATCATAAAAATTCAAACAACGAACACCTCTGAATTTTTTTTCATCATACGATTATACGTCATCAATATATAGGCAAAACTGCAGTCAAGAATAAAATTAACGTTGATATATGCGACGAAAACCGCGAACGGCTTAATTTGTTCGTTAAAACGAAGCGAATAGAATTCGAAATTACAGCTCCGAGCTGCGTTAGCGTAGCACACTCCTACAAACACGAATTGAAAAAAACCTCGCATATGAAATTGTGTCTATGTCACCTGGAAATTATAGTCCTCGTATCCTTTTTTTTTTGTTTCCATTCGCGCCAAAGCCCGTTTGAAGCGAATATTATTACACGTGCAAAAAAACAAAAAAACACGCCGGAAAATGTAAAAAAAAAAAAATTCGAACTAGAAAAGAAGTAGGTATATAGGTACGATAAAAACAAAACAGTACGCATTCGCAAAAATAACGTCAATAGTGTAAAGCTAACCTTATCGAGGAGTAAGAGGGTAAAAAAAAAATATTACCACTTTTAAATTTAATATCCATTTTTTTTCAAATTGCCACGCTAAGTTTTATAAAACCCCAAAGGTAAACGCGAGACTTTCATATTAAAACTATAAATGATACCTTATGTTATTACTTTTCGCGAAATTCTTTTCCGTATTTTTTCGCATTTCGCGGTCGGTACACCTGCGAATGGAAATAAAAATCCTACCGAGTTTTCATATATTACAAGAAAACTTGAATTGACAGCGCCCCGTCGTATATACGTTTACCTCTCGGTCTGTGTGCGCAATACGCGCCGAATTCGTCGTAAATTTTCATTTATATATAACAATTTTTTCGCATAATCATCCGCAGTTTACTTTTTCATTTTGTAAAAATAGAATTTCCAAGGAATAAGCGTCGCGCGCGTTATTCGTTTGTTATTTATTCGACGGGTATTTCCTACACATACCCCGCGAGCATAACGATGAAAAAAAAATACCATCGAGGTTACGCGAGTGCGAGGGTGCGTGGTTTTTTTTTATTCTACCATGCCAATATGTTAATAATGTTTTCGAATTTCATTTACTTTTCACAATGGGCATAATTTTACGCGCGTAATTCAATTTAAACGCGCCGGGATCAGGGATGCGGTGCGAGTGGTGGCGAGAGGCGAAGTTTAGGATACTTTGATACGTGACTTTTGAATTGTTCAGGCAATTGGGGTGTATTTCGGATGTCGTTTGTGATGGTTGTAATTTTGCGGTACGTATGTAGGCGTATGCGACAACGATAATACTTGATGTGGAGAAATTGCTGCTGCGATAGGTTTGACGGTGTAGGTAATTTTTTTATCGTCTTTTATACCTTATTGAAACCGTGTGTACGCGAGGTGTTTTTTTTCTTTCTCGCTTTCTCTCTCTCTCACTATGTGTTTTATCAAGTTGGACGTGATTTTGGGTATAGGAAAGAATAATCAACGAATCTAGTGGTATTATTGAATTTGGTGTATTTGTACGTTCGTATTGTTCGTTCGTATTTGTGAAAATTGCATCAATTTGTTGATCCGTTGTTGAAGGCATAAATTTAAGAGGAGAGGAAAATTTTGTATTTTCTTTCGAAAATTGTTGTATTTTTTCGACTTATATTGAGGGGGTATTGCGAAAAAAAAGTTAAAGGATTTTGAATAAATTTAGTGAAGACCTTCATTTTGAGTTATCACCTAAGAAAATTTCATCTCCGGAGGTGCACCTGTTGACCTGAAGTGAGATTTGGGTCCTTAAAGAGGAGGCATTTTTGAAAAAGTGTTGATTTTTTTGCTCCAGTCTTCACTCATCCTGTTTTAGGAAAAATTACTCATCCTCAAAAGATTGTACATGAACATGAGACTATATAGTCTTGCATAATATGATAATAGGAATAATTGTACCCCCCCCCCCGATCCTCTGGAACAACTTTTTTCTCAAAGGAGACATCCTAAAGAACATTTATTTTTAAAATGAATCAAACTTGCCAAAAAAAGAAGTTGGCTCTGCTAATTTGCACGACATTTTTTGAACTGGGCAAAACTAGATCAAAGAGCATGCAAAAATTTATCACCAGCCAAAATTTCAAGTACTAAAGTGCATTTTTCAATTTTTGGTAAATTTAAAAAAATCAAATGTCAGCCAAAAATGAGGTGAAAAAATCAAAATTTTACCAAATTGACCTCGAATGCTGAAACTTGGGATGTACCCTATTTTCAATCTGGCAAATCCACTGTGAACGGTATCAAATCGCTTTGAACAGTTCTGGAGCTTCCAGCAGATTTTTGAAACTTGAAATTTCCAAAAAATGCCATTAAAATGAAGTTATGAATCCGAAATTCAAGCTGCACGTCAACTCAAACGCGCTATATAGTGGACTGATGGCGAGTTGAAGTCACTTTGGAGCCTCCTGTAAGTTTTTTAAACTTGCAATTTCCACAAATTTTCATCAAATGAGGTTGCAACTTGCAACGCCGATTTTTTTTTTCTGTAAACTAATTTTAATAAGCTATGAAGTCAACTGCAGGTAGATTTCCAGCCATTTTGGAGCCTCCAGCGACTTTTTGGAAATTACTAGAGCCGCCTTAAAAACATCATTTTTAAACTTATCGAAAGAATAAGCCTCATGAAGGACGTAGGTAGCAAGTATGAATGTGGAGTTACAACAAATTAACGCATCATTCTAGGTATAGGTGTTAATTAAATTGCATAACCAGTTTGCCGTAAATCCGCACTTCCGATCCACACTTACCATGGAAGGTATTCATTCAGCCACAGGTATAGTGGTAGATATTACATATAGTCGGGGAGCCCGCATAAGGATCTATTGCATCCTTCCCCCCGTTGACCCACCGGGACAACTTTTTTCCTAAAGGGGGAGCCCTGAGGAACATTTCTAGCCCTTGTCCTCAAAAAAAAAGTGGCCCTACTTACAAAATGGTGGCCATTTTGATTGACAGGTCAGCCAAAATCACAGTGATTTTGCGTTCCAACATAGAATTTGCACGAATTTTTTCAAACCTTACAAAAGTAGCTCGAAAGATCAGGCAAAAATTCATCATCTGTCCAAATTTCAAGTGCTAAAATGCCTTTTTAGATTTTTGGCGAATTTTTGAAAATCAAATTTAGGCCAAAAATAAGGGGAAAAAATCAAAATTTTACCAAATTGACCAAAAAAGCTGAAATTTGGAATACACCCTATTTTCGACATGCCAAATTGATTGGAAACTATTTCAAACCGTTTTAAGCAGTTATGGAGCCTCCAGAAGATTTTTTAAACTCGAAATTCCCACAAAATTTCATCAAAAGGAAGTTGGAAAGCCGAAATTTATTCTGCAAACTAATTTCATTACGCTACGAAGTCGACTGCAGGTGGATATCAAGTCGTTTTGGAGCCTCCAGCCACTTTTTGAAAATTACTGGAGCCTCCAGTAAATTTTTTAAACTTGAAATTTCCCCAAAATTTCATCAAACGGGGATGGAAAGCCGAAATTTACCCTGCGCTCCAATTTTAACACCCTCTGAAGACGACTTCAAATGGGTTCAAGCCGTTTTGGAGCCTCCAGCGACTTTTTGAAAATTACTGGAGCCTCCAGTAAATGTTTGAAACTTGAAATTTCCCAAAATCCCAACAAATGGAGATGGAAAGCCGAAATTCATTCTGCAAACTAATTTCAATACGCTACGAAGTCGGCTGCATGGCGGATTTCAAGTCGTTTTGGAGCCACCAGCGATTTTTTAGAAAGGTTGTATGGCGTTTTTTGAAAAATTGAAATTTCCAAAAAGTAGCTGGAAGTTTCAAAACCATTTTAAACCACCATGCAGTCGACTTCATATCGCATTGAAATTAGTTTGCGAAGTAATTTTCACCTTGCTATCTCCAATGGCTAAAACGTTGTCGAAATTTCAAGTTTAAAAATTTTGGAGGAGGCCCCAGTAATTTTCAAAAAGTTGCTGGAGGCTTCAAAATGACTTGAACCCACCTGAAGTCGACTTTAAAGGAGTGCAGCATAAATATCTGTTTTTCATCTCCGTTTAATGAAATTTTGGGGAAATTTCAAGTTTTAAAAATTTACTGGAGGCTCCAGTAATTTTCAAAACGTCGCTGGAGGCTTCAAAGTGACTTGAAATCCACCTGCAGTACTTCGTAGCATATTGAAATTAGTTTTTAGAATAAATTTTAGCTTTACAGCTCCAATTTGATGGAATTTTGTGGAAATTTCAAGTTTCAAAAATCTGCTGGAGGCTCCAGAACTGCTCAAAACGGGTTGAAACCGTTTTCAATCGATTTGGCATATCGAACATAGAGTATATCCAAAATTTCACCTTTCTTGGTCAATTTGGTAAAATTTTGATTTTTTTCCTTATTTTTGGCCTATAAATTTGATTTTCAAAAATTCGTTAAAAATCTAGAGAGGCACTTTATTAGCACTTGAAATGTTGACAGATGTTGAATTTTTGCTTAATCTTTCGATCTACCTTTGTACGGTTTAAAAAATGTCGTGCAAGTTCTATGTTGGAACGCAAAATCTGCGATTTTGGCTGACCTGCCAATCAAAATGGTCGCCATTTTGTAAGTAGGGCCACTTTTTTTTTTGAGGACAAGGGCCAGAAATGTTCCTTAGGACTCCCCCTTTGAGAAAAAAGTTGTCCCGGAGGATCGACGGAGGGTGCAATAGATCCTTATGCGGGCTCCTCGACTAATACACAAAATCAAAAACTCGTATCGCCGAAATTCGGCAAATACTCGCTGCTGATTGATTGAATCTTTAGAGGATGAAGATCACCAGATTTCAATGAAAATGGAATAAGTAAAAAGCTCAAAATTGCAAATTTCTGCAGGCCATTACACATTAAACACTCTTGATGCTTCCTTCTTTCAGTTTCAATCACTGAAACTCTTCAAAAGTGCGAAAAATTAATTAAAACCAACATTTTGAAGCTTCACCTCCTAATTAAAGAGGCCAGGTCTCGACCTCTTGAGCCAAAGGTTTTTTCTTGAAGCGTTATTTCTTCATTGTTTTAGCAGAATATCGTTGGAATTTCGTTTTTTTTTTCAATTTTTCGTCTACCTACTTCTATTTTTTTCTTTTTTCTTTTTTTAAAATTAAGTTATTTGCATTTATCATTATCATTTTTTTTTTTTTTTGAAAAATTAATCTGTAAGATCGGCCATGTGAGGTGGTTAACAAGAAAATTCCAGGAGTTTTGATTCAAAAGTCAATTTTCGGCCAATTTCTACCCCTCCCCCCCTCACACAAAAAAAACTAGTCAGCTAAGCAAAATTTCTAAAAATGAATTATCAAAAACTCAGAAAATAAAATCGAACACTGATGATGAAATCAAAAACTAGAATCAAACTGAAAATTCTACAGGAAAATTCCAGGAGTTTTGATTGAAAAGTGAATTCTTGGCTAATTTCTACCCCCCCCCCCAAAAAAAATGATCAATTGAGCAAAATTTATGAAAATGAAATCAAAACCCCAGAAAATAAAATCAAACATTGATGATGAAATCTAAAACTAAAATTAAACTGAAAATTCTGAACATACGAGTAAAACCTAAAACTGAACAAAATTGGCGACTCTCAAAGTGAAATCAAAAACTGAAAATATTCCGAAAACTCTTAAATTAATTTTGCAAACAAATTTTGAAAATGAAATTAAAAACTGAGGTCAAGTTGAAAATTCCGAAAGTGAAACTTTAATTTCTGAAAATCAAAATCTGTAAAAGAAATAAACAGATAAATTTGAAATTAAAATCAAAGAGTTGAAATTAAATTATAAATTTCGGTTCTATTTGATGTAAGTAGTTGTTTCATCATCCCTTGAATTGAAATGTTTCTTCGTTCAGAAACGCAAAAAAATGTGTATTCAACCCCCACTCCTTTCAATCCCCTTTTAAATCATTTCAAATTGTCTTTGAATGTAATTACATCAACTAGGTATATTAATCTCAATCCGAAACTTTCTCAATTTTTTCTCGAAATTAGTCAAAATTTTGAATTTGAATTTGAATTACCAAATGAGGGGAGGGGGGGGTCAAGTCTGAGATCTGCAATTTCTATCTTGCTTTCTGAATCAAGTTATACCCAATTTTTTCACACTTTTATCTAGTCCCCCTTTTCTTCTCCCTAAGCCCGAGCCTCAGGAATGAAATTGTGAATCCTAAGTCTCGAGTATGAAAAGTACCCTGGCCTTGGGGCATTTGTATAGAGATCCAAGCCACAAGGTATGAAAAGTCCCCCTGAGGCATTTTTGAACCCCATGCAGTCTCGAGTATAAAAACGTTCTCCTATAGAGTGTTTGTACGACCCGAGTCATGGGTATGAAAATTCCCTCTGGGGCATTTGTAGACTAGATTTTGGGAAACTAGAATTTCCAAACATTACTGTAGACTTCAAAATGGCTGGAAATCAACTTCAATCAACTCAACACGTTGAAATTAGCGTTCAAAGTGAATTTTAGCTCTTTAACTTCATTGCGTTAAATTTTGTGTCAATTTCAACTTTCAAAAATCTGCTGGAGCTTCCGTGGACTGCTCAAAATGGTTCAAAACCGTTTCTATTTAATTCAGATACTCTAAAATAGAATGCGCATCAAAGGCAAAATTTTGATTTTTTCACATTTTTTGGTTTAAGATTTTTAAAAATTTATAAAAAATTGAAAAATGCACTTCAACACCTCACACATTTTGGCTGGAGATGTAACTTTGATTTTGCCAGTTGGAAGTGCCTCCCTTGAGAGATTCAAAACAGTATTTTCAATTTCAATTAAGCATCATCAAAATATTTTGAACATTCTTCAATTTTTTAATCAATGTACATAACTACATTGGTTGCATGTTTCGTATAATGGGTACTGAAAAAAAAAATATTACTCCCTCCATCGAATAAATCATCGATTCGTTTATAAGAAAATAGAAAAGCGAAGATTCCATCCTACGAATAATCCATTCTCGACGCTTTTCGTATCAATGTTTATTATTTCTCCAACGTACATTGTAGGCTGGCTCGCGATTACATAAGCGTGAAAGGAACCATAGTATAGGTATATCTTTATATAGTGAATAGTGAAACACTCACCTGTCGTGTACGTTGTAAATAGCGACATCGTCGACGTCCGGAATTTGAAAATACCTCGCAACGTCTTCAGCTCCTTTGTAGACACTGATTAACCAGAAATGCGCCGAATAGGAAAACGAGGCGGAGGATTGTTGAGCGGTTAAATTCAAAGGATTAGTATAGACAGCCAAAGTATGTAACACAAGAGGGGATAATTTAGCTTTATCCTCGACCGTTATCTCGTGACTTTTCTGCAAATTACAATTCACCTCTTTACCGAACACTGTGACCGTACCGGTGGTTCGCGAAATGTCGAACAATATAAACACCGCAATCGCCATAAAACCAACCATTATCGTGTTCAACCCTTTACCAGATATCATCTTCGATTTAAAAACGTATCCTAACTGCTGATTTTCATAGTCCGCTCAATAAGTAATTAACGGAATGGCTTCCGACGAATGTGATGTTGGCTCGCGCGCGACCCCTGCAAAAACATAAAATACGAATTATAATCGTAATCTCGTTTCAATGGTAATTGTGATTTCAATAGAATAAATTACACCTCTCTCTTTACTATACATAGGTAGGTAGGTATAGGTATAAAATGTGTATCCGCAGTTTTTCATACATCAGTGCGGTAAATTTATTTTTTACACGCAATGCCATTCTATACGAGTAGGATGTAGTGTATGGTATAACATTTCACACGACGATGTGCGAATTAATTGGTTACAGGTAATGGCTCTTTTGATTGCAATTCAAAGCATTTCACTCGAGAGACTCGAATAGTACTTATACTCGTACTATAATCTGTTCGACCGTTGCGGGTGAGTATAAGATCGTGTTTGATGACTGAAAGGGCTGGAAGGGTAAATACAGATTTATTAAATGCAAGATTCTCTAGACTTGATGAAGTCATGGGATTTTTGTACTACCTACCTACCAAGTCTAACAAAGACCAATCTGGAACATACCTATGTACTAAATTAAATTTCCACCCCTCCCTCCCTTTTCCTACCCTTCCTTCCTTCCTTCGTTCCTTCCTTTCTTTCTCCACCCTCCCAAAAAAATAAAATTATAAAACATATTTTTTGCTCAATTTTGATTGATTTCTTTAAAAGGTGATGTTAAATTTCAATAATCTAAAAAATGATTTTATTTACAGATCTTACGTACAAGTTTTTCATTATTATGAAATTTTAGCGAAATTTCATGCTGCATGCATTATTTTTTCTACATCAGACTTTTTTCATGAAATTTTGCTCAAATTTTGTAAATTGTCATGAACTTTTGGTCATTTTAAACAGTTATGACAATGTAACAAATTTTAAATATGTATGTAAGTATTTTTTATGTCTTATGCCATTTTTGACCAATTTCATTTAGGTATCCACTTTCCTGGAGTTTCATCAATTTTCATTACATTCTATGAAATTATTGCGAAATTTCATCTAATTTTTTAAAACATTTGATCATTAACTTATTGCAATTTTCCAAATTTATCTGGATTTTTATACCTCTTAAACGTTTTTTCGTTGAAGTTTTACAATTTTTCATAAACTTTTCATTACTTTAAACATTTTTATCACATTAACAACACATTTATAAAATATTTTGTCCAATTTTTACCGACTTGAAGTAGTTTTTATGTTGATTTATGAGTCAATTTTTACCACATTTCGCACAATTTTTGCAATATTTCTTCTGTTTAATAATATTTAATCAGTTTTTTATTTTTCTAAATGTTTCGAATTTCTTAAAGTTTTTAAATGTGTGTTTTCTCTGAAGTTTTACAATTTTTAATTAACTTATACATAATTTTAAACCTTTTTATGCCATTAAGTATAACACATTTTAAAGGTGTTTTTGTAATTATTGCTGAATTTCACTCAATTTTTCTATAATTTCATCAGCTATGTTTGGTAACTTATTATAATTTTCATGTTGATTTTAAAATTGATTCGTGATATTTCTTGCAATTTTAGCGAATTTTATTCACCTAATTTTGGTCATTTTCATCTTTTTTTTTTTTGGCAAATTTTAAAATTTTTCTGATATTTTTGGCACTTTAAATGATTTTTTTCCCAGAATTTTGCAATATTTCATGCATTTTTGGACCACAAGAAAAAATCATCAATTTTTTGTTGCTCATTGTGCTGAGATTTGTTAATCGATTTTGAACTTTTTGAAGTTTTTTCAACTTTTTGTAACACTTGTGCAGTTTTTGCCAAATTTCGTCTCATTTGGAAAAAATATCTGATTATGTGGGCAATCAATTTTTGGAATTATTCAAATTTCTATGACGTTTTAAATTTCTGAGATTACCTATTTGTCAATTTTTCGCTTTTTCCAGGCATTTATATTTATTATTTCAAAATTTCTTTTGATTTTGAATACTTTGATTAGAGTTTTGTGATTTTTCAAAATATATTATTCAAGCCCTTTTCATGTTTTTTTTTTCTTAAATATTGCAATATTCAAAAAATTTTCAACCATTTAAAATTTTAACACGATATTTCAACAAGTTTAAAAAATGTTTCATGCAATTTCACGCTAATTTTTCCAAATTTCGTCAATTTTTTATAATTTACAGCAATTTTTATGCTCATTTTTACATACTTTAAAGAGTAATGATTCGTGCATTTTTTTTCTTCAAAATTCCAATTAGGTACGTTTTGACAACAATTGCTAAATTTTTCCAATTTTTGAATGTTTGGAAATTTTTTATCATTTTTGTGACCTTTTTTCAAACTTACAAATTTTTCACCAACCTTTTCCATCATTTCAAATTTTATTGTGGCTTTTTATCAAATTTCAAAGATAATGTTTTGCGGAATTGTCAATTCTTTGTATTTTTTTTTCTTTGAAATGTCATTCAACATGTATTTTGGCAATATTCGATTGTTTTTCGGAATTTTCCCAAATGTTCCGACCTTATTCTGTGACTTTTTATGAAATGTTGAAATTTTCAGTCAAATTTTCTAGTCATTTTGAACATTATTATGATAATTTAAGAAACAGCTTTTGTTCAATTTTTTGTAATTTTTGTAATTTTTCAATTTTTTTGGCCTTCTTGTTTGTGACCATTTTTTTTCTTCAAACTTTGAATCTTTTCGATAGCTATTTTGATCGTTTCCAACATCATTATGACATCTTAAGAAATTTTTTTTGTAATTTTCGACATTTTTGACATTTTTGACATTTTCTGTAACTTTTTATCAAAGTTTAAAATTTTTCACCCACTTCTGTCTGACATTTCAAATACTATAGAGACATTTGAAACAGTTTCAAAGATTTTTTGCGCCTTTTCCCTTTAATTTGACGCAACTTTCTTTTCAATTTTCATTTAGTTGTTTCAAAAAGTTTCATGGCATTTTAACAAATATTTCATTTAAATGTGATTTTTTTTAAGTTTCATTAATTTTCTTCGGGTAGGTAATTTTCAACTTTTTACTTTTTTTTTAATTTTTGAATTTATTTTGTACTTTTTTACTTTTTTTTGTAATTTTTTTCAAAATTGATGAAAATTTTCAATTTTTGAAAAAAGTTACTAAAATGGTCCAAAAATCAAAAATAAATTTTAAAAATGTTGATAAAATTCAAAAATTGAGGAAAATTTATTTGATTTTTTGGGTAGGGGAGGGGGTATTTTAGCATTTTTAAAAATCTATTCGAGTCTTCAGCTTGCACATCTGGCTCTATCTCAACAATAAATGCAAGAAACAACGATATGAATATACATCACGATTTTAAAGTTACGCCCACGTATTTTGAAATAAGACATCTCACGTTTCTATTCACAAGTCCGCTTGTCAAGAGTTAATTTAGCATATTTCTCATTTGTATAACACATAAATTCTACCCATCTCACCCAAGTCCGCAGGAACCCTAATCGAAATTCATTTTGCATTATAATTCTGACCATTTCCATTTCCATATTGTACTTAATATTACTTCCCATATTCGTTGGTCTTTGAGAGTTATGCATTCGTTTTGTGATCGCATTGACATAAAATCGAATTGAAGAAAAACTTTATTTTGGGAGAACCGAGAGTGTTCTTAATTAAAAGACCAGGTGATGTGAACAGCAAAAGGACCGTGAAAAATATTACCAAAGTTTTAACCTAATTTTAGCACCACGTTGGTTGAATTCTAAAAACAGTAATCGAAAAGTTTTCAGCTTATGGAGAAACGAGAAAGACACTTGTTTCGTTTGTATTCGTGTATGTTTACGGAAACCAGCGTACAAGTTTTCCTCGCCGCACATTTTTCAATCCGAAATGAAACAATTTGGTCGCGGATTATTTTATCAAAACGAATTAGGTAAAATATGTTCGGATTGTGGAAATGTTTTCAGATTTAAGATATCTTTCTATTTTTTTTTCTACTTCTGGTGTACTTATTTTCACACGAGTTTGAAATTTCGCTCGAAATAGGTAAGTCAAAAGTACACTCGAGTCTTTAATTTTCGCAATGAATGCTCGAATTTCCACGTCAATTCTTCGGGCATTCGCTGCTCATATTTTATTAATTAAATTATGTAATTTCACGCCTCGACGACACCATCGTTGGAAGATTTTTCTCCAATCTTTGCTCACACACTCAACAGGTAAACACTGCACAGAGAAGTGATCGAGAAGAAAATACTCTTGGAAATAATTTTTCTAACGAGTATTAGCCGAATAAAATCCACTGTTGTGTGGTAGAATTTAATTTTGTTACAAAATGGCGCAGTACGTTGGCTCTTTCACGAGCCGGAGCAATACACAATCGTTGTAATCTGTATTGATGCGATGTTCACACCTTTGAACGCTTTTTCGTACACATTTTAGCACGCTCCAATAATAAAGACACAAGAAAGGGATCACAAGACCGAACGAAAAGTTCACCTAAAAGGAAGATTATTTCTAACGAAGACAAGTATACACAGTAGAAGTAGTAGTTGTACCTACCAGGCACCTTTTAAGTTTAAATAGAGGGCTGATAAAATGAGCCGAACATAATAATGAAGCGGTTAAAATTAAAGCTCGACTTGCCACTTTATACGATGTGCCACGTCACCTCGAAGGGCTACTACTTTTATATTCGAAAATCGTTCTCAACGGGTTGGGCGAATCCACCTTATGCATATTCTTATACCCTTTAACAACATATGTGCACCCGAAAGAGATATACGTAAGGCTGAACCTTGATTGGGAATTTTGGTCGCGGTTCACTGGCTTTCATCTGATGATGATGATGATGCTGCAACTTGAGGATTAGGTATAAGCTACATTTTAGCAGTAGTGTGTGCAAGATTGCCGATTCTGAAATTTTAAACGGTATCCTTAAGCTATACCGAATGTTACCTTCATTCTTACACGTAGGTATTATTATGCATGGAATAAGCCCACAATGCACTAATACAAAGGTGGAAGGTTAAATTGCAAACTCATTTCATGTGATCACTTTTCGTTTAAATTTCGGATAATAATAGGGCTAAAGTAAAGCAGCAAAATTGGGCATGTTTCGTCTATAGGTAATTATAGGGGTGCATGGTACAAATTTCACTACTTGAATCTTGATAGAAAATCATCTGATTCTCTAGAAACAAAAAATTATCAAAAATGAAAGGTATGAGAAGGAAACTGACCAAAATAAAAAACAAGAAATGTCAAAATCGCAACAAAAATTGCTAAAAACTTGGCGATTCTGCAATAAAATTCTTTTGCATACGAATAGGTATAGGTATAACTTCAATTTACCTAGCTACTTAAGTCTTATTTTCGTCAATATTTTCTAATTTCAAAAGTTTTCTAAATTTTTAATTTGTTTTTAATTTTTCAAATTTTTTATCGTTTTTCTTTCAGCTATTTCAATTCTAATTATTAATAAGTACCGATGGCATATTAACAAATATTTTCATGCAATTATCGTTCATCTTCTTAAATCCAATCAACTTTCTTCAATTTTTAGATTTTATCAAGATTTTTGAATTTATTTTTATTGTTTTCATTTTTGTGACCTTCTGTATAACCATTTTCAAAATTAGAAATTTTTTATCCATCTTGAAAAAAGTTACAAAAGAAATGTCAAAAAATAGAAAATGAATAGGTAAAATCAAAAATAAAAGAATAACTCTGACAATTACTTACTTACTTGAGGAAAATTGACGAATATAAAAAAAAATTATGTTTTCAAATTTCAATTCTCAGTGAATTGTCATTCAGGAACGAATTGATTAATTCTTTGAAAGAACAATTCGCGAACGAATTGATCAATTATTCAATTTCTGAATCAATTCGTTCGAATGATTCACCAAAAGTTATTCAATTCCATCGTGAATACGATTCACCAAAAATTATTCAATTCGTTCGCGAACGATTCACCAAAAAGTATTCAATTCGTTTGTGAATGATTTACTAAAAATTAAGTGAACGAATGGATTCGTTCGCGAACGAGTCATTTGTACGAATCAATTCGTTCGCAAAAAAGTCACTTATACGAATCCATTCGGTCGCGAATGATTCACCAAAAATTATTCAATTCGTTCGTGAATGATTCACTGAAAATTAGGTATATGAATTGATTCGTTCACGAACAAGTTATTCATACAAATCAACTCGGTTGCGAATGATTCACCAAAAATTATTCAATTCGTTCACGACTTCACGAGTGACTCACCACTAAAAGATTCAATTCGTTTGAGAATTATTCACTAAAAAATCCAGTTCGTTGACAAGAGATTCGCCAAAAATTATTCAATTCGTTCGTGAATGATTCATTTAAAATTGAGTGAATGAATCGATTCGTTCGCGAACGAGTCACTTATACAAATCAATTCGGTCGCGAATGATTCACCAAAAATTATTCAATTTGTTCGTGAATGATTCACTGAAAATTAGGTATATGAATTGACTCGTTCACGAACAAATTATTTGTACAAATCAACTCGGTTGCGAATGATTCACCAAAAATTATTCAATTCGTTCACGAGTGACTCACTAAAAGATTCAATTCGTAAATCGTTTGAGAATTATTCACTAAAAAATCCAGTTCGTACACAACAGATTCGCCAAAAATTATTCAATTCATTCGTGAATGATTCATTAAAAATTGAGTGAATGAATCGATTCGTTCGCGAACGAGTCACTTATACAAATTAATTCGTTCACGAATGATTCACTAAAAATGATTCATTTCGTTCGCGAATGATCCAACAAAAATTGAGTAAATAAATCGATTCGTTCGTGAACGAGTCACTTACACGAATCATTCGTTCGCGAATGATTCATAGAAATGATTCAATTTGTTTGTAAATGATTCACCAAAAATTGAGCAAATGAATCGATTCGTTCGCGAACGAGTCACTCATACGAATTAATTCGTTCGCGAATGATTCACTAAAAATTATTCAATTCGTTCGTGAATGAGAATTATTCACCTAAAATTGAGTAAATGAATCGATTCGTTCGCGAACGAGTCATTTGTACAAATCAATTCGTTCGCAAACGAGTCATTTATACGAATCAATTCGGTCCCGAATGATTCACCAAAAATCATTTAATTCGTTCACGAGTGATTCACTAAAAAATTCAATTCGTTCGAGAATGATTCACTAAAAAATTCAATTCGTTCGTAAATGATTCACCAAAAATTATTCAATGCGTTCGTGAATGATTCACTTAAAATTGAGTAAATGAATCGATTCGTTCGCGAACGAGTCACTCATACGAATCAATTCAGTCGCGAATGATTCACCAAAAATTATTCCTTTCGTTCGCGAATGATTCAACGAAAATTGAGTAAATGAATCGATTTGTTCGTAAACGAGTCACTTACACGAATCAATTCGTTCGCGAATGATTCATAAAAATTAATTCATTCGCGAATGATTCATCAAAAATTGAGTAAATGGATTGATTCGTTCGTGAACGAGTCACTTACACGAATCAATTCGTTCGCGAATGATTCATAAAAATGATTAAATTTTTTCGTGAATGATTCACCAAAAATTGACCAAATGAACCTATTCGTTCGCGAACGAGTCACTTATACGAATCAATTCGTTCGCGAACGATTCACTTACACAAATTAATTCGTTCGTGAATGATTCACTAAAAATTATTCAATTCATTCGCGAATGATTCATCAAAAATTGAGTAAATGAATTGATTGGTTCGCGAACGAATCACTTATATTAATTCGTTTGCGAATGATTCACCAAAAATTATTCAACTCGTTCGCGAATGATTCACTAAAAATAGGTAATTGAATCGATTTGTTCGCGAATGAGTCATTTATACGAATCAATTCGGTTGCGAATGATTCACCAAAAATTATTCAATTCGTTCGCGAATGATCCACCTTGGCGGTTGTGAATGATTCGATTCGATTCGATTCGATTCACTTCGCTTGAAAACAGATCCTGATCAATTCCTATAGCCTAGGCAAAATGCAATTTGACCCGGACATAATTGGGATCAAAGGTTTTTTTGGTGAATATTGTCTAGGATAGTGTGGTGAACAACATACTAAAAGCCCCCGTCCCTACCCCTCGAGCTAACCCTCCCCCCCCCCACAGTGGATCAAAGCCCCCCAAAATCAGTTTTTGTCAACAAATTCTTTTGAGTAAAATGAGCACTGATTTATTTAATCTCCTCTCAAATACCTATCAAATGAGCTATCAACCAACTCCCTAGCCCCAAGGGCGTGGCGCTACAATCCCTCAGTGATGTGATTTCAATAAATTCACATTTCATGACTTTGGGATTTGGAACCTGTTCTAATCGATCAAATAAAGTCAAACTTGGGGAATGAGATTCTTTTGGGACATGAAGTCCACCCCTAGAGTTGGGAGGGTCAAATTCGAAAATTACGGAATGGTCATTTTTTTGAAGGGGCATAATATGGTCCCAAATGGATGAAAATAGTCCAAAATTATATCATTGGCCAGTACTCCCATTGTGATCAACATATCCAAATTTGAGTTTCCTAGGTCATCCCCGCCCCATTTAAGGCGGAATTAAGGTGGAAAACCCCTCATTTTACCCCTATTTTCGGGTTTTTCCTCCTTAAAAGAAGTGGGGATGACCTAGGAATCTCAAATTTGGATATGTTGATCACAATGGGAGTACTGACCAGGGTAATTCTCAAAAAAAGTTTAAAAATCATGTAACCGGTGGTTAACTTGAATACTATTGACAATTGAAATTTTTTTTCGGTGGTATTGTGTAGATACCAACTCGGGCATCACGTGCATGTAGTTTAACAGCCCCCAACCCCCCCTCCACTATGGGTCAAGTCCCCCCAAACCCTGAAAATTCCAACGTCGTGGCCTGTAACCACTTAAATTTTTCAACTTCATCTTCAAAAATGAAGTACACCATCTTTTTTTCTGAAAAAAAAAATGGTACATATTATTATATGATATGAGAGTAAATGGCAGAACTGATATAAATTTTTGGAATGATACTTTATACCCTGAAACCGAGGTCATAAAGTGATGTAACCAGTTTTGTGTCCAGCGCCGTGGCCATTTTTTGTTAATTTTTTTCTGGCACTCCTATTCGATTTTTTTTGCGGTGAAATGGCTACACTGTATCGTTTTAGTGATAGTAGTGCTGCGCCCATTTCAAATCCATCAAGCAAATGCAGTGAACCAGTCTGCAAATTATAATCAGTGAAAATTGTACTGATTTCCTTTTTTCGGATCCAACGCCGTGCCTTATCATTCCTCGGTTCCAATGAGATATTTTTTGCTGAATAAAAAGGAAATATGTTTTGAATGGTAAGTATTTAATGACTACAATTTTGAATATTGAAAAATTAATGATTCAATTGCCAATAAAACTGATTTTAGTTTTTTTTTCTTACGTAGTGGATAGTACAATTTGGTATTGCGTCGTGGCTATCGTGATTTTTTGACCACGGCGTAGGAAAACACTTACCCTATCATGTTCGAATGCTTCCATCAAAAGGTACCTGGTACCTACTTGATGACCTTTTTGTGAGCTAAAGCTACCAATAACTGCTCCAATTATACCTATACCTACCCAAAAGTAGTGAACAGCCTTTTTTTCCAACATGTGACACCGAATTTTTTGAAGCCCCTGCCCCCGCCCCTATTGAGAATGACTTGGGCCTGAAGTCATTTTAGGGGTCCTGGGTATGCCTAGAATCAAGTCCCTTTTGAAAAAAAATCAAAAAAAGGTTTTCATTTTTGAAAAATTTTAGTGTTGAAATTTAAACTTTTTTTGAGAATTACCCACCAATGATACAAATTTGGACCATTTTCATCCATTTGGGGCCATATTATGCCCCTCCAAAAAAATGACCTTACCGTAATTTTCGAATTTGACCCTCCCCACCCTAGGGGTCGACTTTATGTCCCAAAAGAATCTCATTCCCCAAGTTTGGCTTTATTTGATCGATTAGAACCGGTTCCAAGTCCCAAAGTCATGAAATGTGAACTTATTGAAATCACATCACTTTGAGGGGTGGTAGCGCCACCCCCCTTGGGGCTACGGAGTTAGTTGATAGCTCATTTGATAGGTATTTGAGAGGAGATTAAATAATCAGTGCTCATTTTACTCAAAAGTTGACATTTCAGAATTTTTTGACAAAAAACTGATTTTAGGGGGCTTTGATCCACTGTGGGGGGATTAGCTCTAGAAGTAGGGGCGGGGGCTTTTAGTATGTTGTTCACCACACCATCCTAGACAATATCCGCAAAAAAAACTTTTAATCCCAATTATGTCTGGGTTCACCCATTTTTTCCCGCTATTTGAAGCTATGGTACTTAAATACCTAGTTTCACAAAAACCGAATCAATCATAAATTAATTAATCTTTTTGCGCCATGACGTCGCCGAGGGGGGGGGCGAGGGAGCCATTGCCCCCTTGCTAGCGTTGACTTGAAATAAAACATGCAAAAATGAACGTTTTTTTTTTTTGTTGTTCGGACCTATTTTTTCTAAAAAATTTCGCTCTCCCATCGCTCGAGCAGTACCTAATTTTTCCTTCATTTTCATCATCAAAATTCAAAATCAACTACATGAAAATCAAGGCATCCCAATCACAAAAAAATTTCTCACCAAAGAAAAACAAACTGTTATTTTATTATACAATATAGTGACGTCATAATATCATAAATATATTTCTAGTCGATTTTCATAACAGTAGAAATGCGTATATTTTGCGTTTATATGTAGTACATACCTACATTCCTTGACGTATATGTAGAATCAAGGAAAAAACCCAAACAAATTTTACGTCATACGAATTCAATTTTAGGTCAAAACATAACATTCGTTGTAAAATACAAATTTAACGTAGCGAAAAAATTCGTACGTTTCGCTCAATTTACTTCCATGGAAAAAAAGGAAAAAGAAACATCCGCAAATATTTTCCAAATTTCAAAACGTATGTAGCCTATATATATTTCATTCACGCACATATTAATCGTTTAATACATATTTATTTTTCATTTCATACAAGAAAACATCATTCTGAAAATCAAATACCTATAACCAAGAATTCGAAAGATATTTTACTTCCTTCTCGCATAATATTTACAAAAGGGCCATATCGATCAAAAAACTCGAACAAACATCGGTCAATAACTTCTCATACCTATATGAATCGTGTATGCAATAAAACCACATGGTTGTAGGGGTCATGGGTCGAGGTTGGCATCGCTTCCATCAAGATTGCACACTCTCGACATATTACCATCGCGAATAGAATACCAAATGTGGATACACCATTGTATGTAAAACCTACACACTAATCCACACCCTGTGGTAATTTTTCTCCTCAGGCATATACATATTACTCTGCGCCAAAATTTTGCAGCCAAAAAAAAACACACCACCAAAATCGTACAAATTATACCCATCACACTGCGGGAAAAATATCCGGTCAAAATGCTGCGCCATCCTATCCATGCAAACCAAGTACATATAACCAAGCAACCCTTAAGTGAACTGTAGTATAAGCAAGAACGTTGAATATGCGCGCGTTTAAATTTTATGAATACCTTCATAGTTACGATATTTGCGAAAAATACCACCACCGATGTTTACTCTCCGAGGATTTCACAACGGCCGCAAAAAAACATAAATATTTTTTCTCTGCACTTCTTATCAGCGCGCCAATTTTGTCGACTGGAATTCGATTCGAATCTCCCCTCGTGTTATTATTTTTTTTCCAGGATATGTCCATATGGTTGAAATCCTTGTGTTGAGTGGGTTAGCTGTAGATATGCCTTCTTTTCTCATTTTCCTTTCTGGAGTTCGGAGCACGAATTATTATTGGCGAAGTTTATTCGGATTTTGTGTAGATAGTTGTGGAAATATTATACGTTGAGAAGTTTAAACACGACGAGATGTATTTCTATATTTTTAAATCTGGATTCAGATTCATATAGGTAATTGATTGTGTGCCTTAATCTAAATTCTGAACAGAGGAATTGAAATTTTATTTTAATTTGAAGCATCCCTGAATTTACTCGAAAATCAATATTTTTCAAATGTCTCAATTTTTTCCAAAAATTACAGAAAATTAATTTTTGAAAAAAGCCAAAAAAAAGATACATATTTCAACCTGGAGGAAAAAATTGTTGAACTTAACATCGAAGAAAATGATAAAAATTTTCAATAAATCCAAAGAAAAATTTCTTCGTAAAATCTCCTCACGATTTAGTTAGATTACGAATTAAAGATAATTTAAATCCAATTCAAACAACGCACGTTGCATCAACTGCACCTTTTTTCCCCTCCTTCACCTACTTCATCATGTCCAATAATGAACACCACGCTGGCATCACGAAAATGTAAATTGCAGTCGTCTTCAAATCAACGCCACGCGAACGTCTAACAAACCTAATCGAACGAATGTGAAAAAGTAAATTATTCATCGAAAAAGCTGCAGAACCGTAGCTGAAAATTTTCAAAGCAAGAGAAAAAAGCAGTTTAAAAAGTTTGCCAACGAAATACGAAATGTAATAGATGAAGACGTTTGAAACCCGAAAATCTATTACGACGTTTGCATCTTTAGGTAGGTAGTACATAGTAGGTACCTAGTTTGAAATTTTACTCGATGAATTCTAAATTTTTTAGCGTTATTTATAAATAAAAGACTGTTACGAGTCGTTTTTTTTAAACTCAGTGTTTGAAATTTTTTTCAAATGAATAAGTAAATAGGTATCGTCTTGCGAGGTTGTATGGCGAGGTAGGTATATACATTTTCACGTCATGTACACGTAATTTCGAGTGAAATGAAATTGAAGATGAGTAAATTTCACTTCGGGTTTATATTTTAATTTGATAAGGTGGTCGTCATTTTTTTTTCAAACTTCCAATGTTTTTTTTTTTTTTTTCTCGAAACGTTAAAAAATATTGCTCATGAGGATTTTTAGGACGACCCCATTCCTCTCACCGCAAATAATACCTATTTAATAACTCTAAAAAAAATATATTATTTTATTTTTTGCTACGAGTATATTCATGGAGGAAAATTTTGTTGAAAATGTTAACTTTTTGCTAAATTTTGAGATTTGACACTCAATTCATAGAGCTATTTACCGGACACCCTGTGTAAGCCTTTTCTTCTTGACTCTCAAGAATAGTGTAACAGACTTTGGGAACGTTAAGATTTATTGCATCGCACGTCAAGCAAGACAGCGTTGTTGGAGTCTGAATAGCGCAAAGCACAAGCTATTTTCTTAAGTAACTCTTAACTAGGTAGTAGGTACCTACCAGCAGTTTATACGCAATAAAATGCAGCAAGAGAGACTGCGGAATTCGTGGAATTAACGTAATGGAATATGTGTTCAATGTAAATGTGCGTTCTACGTGGTAGGTAATTTTTTTATTAGATAAATTTTGGAAATTTGTAGGTATCTTTTTTTACAGGCTTCTAATTTTTTGCTGTCACTTTCTCACTTTCAACATTTTTTAGTACCTACCACAGATGATAATTAAATTAATTTTTCCAGCTAAATGCATCACATTTAACTTTGCTGAGCTCTGAGAAATTTTATGCTTCTATACCTAGATATATTTTTTCTCTCAAAACAAAAATCGACTAAAAAATGTACCTACTTACTTACCTACCTACCTAATAATGAAAGTATCCCAATCGACATAAAAATTTTCAAGCTGGACAAACAGAAATCGAAAGAGAACCTCAACATGTTCACCAGCTGAAATTTCAGGCACTGAAATCCATTTTTCGATTTTTGTAAAATTTTTGGAGAATCGAATTTTGGTGATCAAAATTTTATCTTATGAACCTAGAAAGCTGGAATTTGGTAGAGCCTCCAGCAAATTTTCGATTTTTTCAGTTTTCGAAAAAGCGTGGATCATTTTTGAAAAAAAATAAATAAAATGATTGTCGTTTGCGAACGCGCGAACGAAAAAAGTTAAAGCAAATTTCAGTATTCTATATCAATTTAGTGAAATTATGATTCCTTCTCCATTTTGGGCTCAAATTTGATTTTCAGAGAAATTTTGGCTGGTGGTATATTTTTGCATGCTTTTTCGATCCAGCTTTGTCCGGTTCAAAAATTCTTTGGCCAGTTATGATGCCTTCCCTTTCACTCAATTTTTGTCTTTGTAACTCGCAAGAACTCAAGGTGTCCGGCTTCAATTTAAACAAGACTGTGATTTTTGGAAAGAACATGATTAGAAACCTTTACACTCCCAATTTCAGGTGGTCAAATAGATTTTTAGAGACTTATTAAAATTTTATTTTTGGCGAATTTGCTTTTTAAAAAAAAAATCAACTTACATTACTTATTCATGGAAATTAGTTCTGAATGTTATATTAGCTCCCTTAAACCGAATTTCACCATTTCTGAGCTATTTGGAGCCTCTAGCGCAATTTTCGATTCCTCCAGAATTTAAAAATTTCTTTAAGACACTCGAAAAATTATTTCAGCAGCTAAAAATTGAATTGTGCAGGATTATCCTCAACCTCTTTAAAGGCTTTCTTCATTTTTGAACCAATTTCCAGGCGGACACCGACACCTCAAGTATGTTTTTGACCAACAAATTCATCAGATGAAAATTTAAAAAATCAAAACTTTTCTGTTTGTGAGGAAATTTTTGAAATTCGCTGATTCGCTCGACCTGCTTAAAGGATTGATCCACATTTGAGCCGATTTCCAGACAATGGACGCCTCATTAGCGTTTTTTTGGACAGAAAATTATTCAAAAAAAAAATTCAAAAAACCAAAACATTTATGTTTGTGGGGAAATTATTGAAATTTGTACGAATGGGCGTGGCTTTTCTAAAACTACACCCCCCCCTCCATCCAAATTGGATTTTCCATTTCTTCACAATTTCAAAAAAAATAATCAGGAGACGTAGAAGTAAATTTAGACAGCTGAAAATTGATTTCCACGCCTTTTGGAAAAATTTTAAAATTCTAGAAAAAACAAAAATCGCGCTGGAGGCTCAAGAATGGTCAGAAATGGCGAAATCCGGTCCGAGGGAGTTTGACAATTGACAAGTATAACTTTTTCATCATAGATAATAAAAAAAAGTCGACCGATTTTGACCAAATTCAGCAGAGACTTTCACTTTGAGTTGAAAGTTACTCAGAAAAAAATTATAGCTCCGGAAGTGCCCCTGGAGGTGAGAAATGGATCTCTCAACTGGAGGAGGGGGGATTTTCGAAAAAAATGTTTTTTTTTGCTCTTGTCGCTATACTCAACCTGTTATGGAAAAAATGGCCCCGTCTCAAATAAATCCAAGACCATTTTTAGGGTTCTACTGAGTGGTTGAAAATTTGAAAATCGCTTATTTCTAGGATAAATAGTTTGTGTTTTGAAAAAAAAAATCACAAATATTTCACATTAATTAATTTGGCCAAAATATTGAAGGATGTCATTCCCGAAGCTGGGGGAATATTTTGAAACGCAGTGGTGCCAGTTTTTTGGTCATTAATTCAAATTTCAAAAAAAGTTTTTAAAATCTATTATAGTGTTAAGAATTCATCATCTCATTATCATCTCACTCACAATTTTTTCAATTTTTTGAAATTGGCTGCAATGACTGAAAAATTTTCTCTCTTGGAGGGCCAATTTCTCCCTTCCAGGGGCACCTTCGGAGCTAAAAAAAAATTTTGAGTAACTTTCAACTCGAAATGATGGTTTCTGCTGAATTTGATCAAAATCCATCAACTATTTTTTTAAAAAAGCATTCGCCAAAAATGATCAATTTTGAATTTTTTTTTAAAGGTTAATTTGAGAATCTGGAATTTTGATTATGGGGCTTTCACATCATTCTCTTCCCAAAAATCAGAGCACGGAACCTAAAATAAAATTTAGCATTTGAAATTTTCTGGCAGTGTACATAGATACCTGCTTAATATTTTAGGATGTTTACTCGACTTTTCTTTATTGGATATCCAACACCTTTTTATTAATTGAAGTACTATACTTCCCTAACATGGATTCTATGAAAAAAATGAAGAGGAACAAAATTTTAAAGCATGAAATTTCTCGTGAATCATGAATGAACCACTATGATTGATTTTTATTTCTGCAAGGTTGTGAGTAGCAGGATGCCCATAACCGCCTTGGCGATTATTAGTATAACTCATCTTTTTGCACAATATTACTCGATCTATTTATAAAGAGAGACTTCGTTACTTGCTCTCTCTAAAATTATATCTATACTGGAAGTATGGGGAACGTGGGCGATTCTCTGCTCGTGGATCCGACAACTGTTGCAAGATCACAAGCAAGGCTCTTCAGTTAGCACTGGAATCTCAAGCTCTCTGGAGCTAAGTCAATGTTGTAAATATGTATTCTCGCTTTGGCACTGGAAAATGTGACAGTGCATTGTCCTTACAACAATGTCCTATTTATCGTGTTTAACCCACTTCTAACATGGTAATTAGTGTTTCCCTGAACACATTGATTGATTCCACTTAATCAATGTGGCTCTTTTGGATGCATATGATCAACCCGGGCATCAAAGGCATTTCTCGCAATATATCAAACCTTGTGTAGTAAGTACCTATCAAGTACCAGGATTTAGTGAGTACATCGATTGGATAGGTAATGTGTACAGTGTCTTTGGTAAGTATTGAGAAATACTTATTTGGGCCTGATGGTTCCCTCAATTAATTATAGTTTAGTATTAATTAATTGAGTTAGTTGAAGTAGGAATATTATATTTATGAGACCTACCCAAATTAACTCGTAATAATTGTAACTACATCTCAATTATTTGTGACATTCTGGCTAGTTACGTATTAGGTACTCACTTAATACGTAACTGGTTAGAATTATTATATTTATCCAGGTCATAAGTGGCAGATAACGCGCATGACCATTTCATTATGTTCAACCGTGTACTTTGTAATTGCCCTCTACATACCTTCTCAAATGTAACTAATATTTAATAAAAACATTTTAGTAGTCACCACTAATGTGTTTTATTATTATTAGAGTACATATGTGATTATTAGGACGGATTATCTACCCCATATCATCTCTATAACTATCCAGGTAAGTGGTAGGTAATTATTCCCCATTTAAGGAATAATTATTGTCCCGATCCAGTAGGAATAACATAACACTATTCCCACCATCTAGGTAATTCCCTATCTAACTATATCAAGGTTTTGTTTTTGAGATATTTTAAGCTGAATTCAGAAAGTAAAATTTAAATCAATTGAAGACGTCATAGCAAAAAGGACATATGTGTGAAAGTTGTATTTTGAGAAAGAACTGTTTGAAAGTTTGAGTGCTTGTGAAGTTTAGAAATGTGCATATTTGAACATGGTGACGATTTTATCTTATTTTCCCACTATCTAACTATATGAAATGCTGTGCATCATCAGCCTGGAGGAAACTGCGTGTTAGCGGTAAGCGCTCAAACATTTCGAATTATATGTCTTTTTTGAAGCGAAAAATTGGCCAATTTTTTTTTGATTTAAAAATGTTTTTGAGCAAATTTTTGGATTTAAACCAGGTAAATAATGGTTGATAACACAAAATCGACCATGAGTAACCCATTATCTCTGAAAAAAGATCGCTATGTTGAGTAAAAAAAAAAAAACAAAAAAGACAAGTTTTTTTGGCCAATTTTTTTTTATTGATTTAAAAATGTTTTTGAGCAAATTTTTGGATTTAAACCAGGTAAATAATGGTTGACAACACAAAATCGACCATGAGTAACCCATTATCTCTGAAAAAATAAATTTTTAATCGACTTCGCAGTTTTAAAATGGCAATATCTCGCTGGTTTTTTGACTTTGTGAAGTGGGGGTGGTCTCATATGATAGAGGAAGGTCTGAAGAATAACAATATGGATTCGTCTCAAAAAGGACATATGTGTCATATATACCCCTTTTTGTTATGACGTCTTCAATTGTTATAGTGATAAAAAATTTGAAATTTTTCCAATTTTTCTTTTCTATCACTAAAAGTTGATTTTGTAGAAATAAAGTACGAGTCCTATGGAAAAATTATAGAGCGTGAAACACTCTCGTGGGATCATAGATCATCAAAAAGTCATCTGGAGTGAGAACAGGGCCAGTCTGCTTGAAGGATGCTCATCGTCAGTAGCAATGACTTCCCTAGAGACTGGAGGCATGTTTTTTCTCAAAATGAGAAAAATTTTTTAAAATGTTGACGTAAAAATTAAAATTTTTCGAGTACCTAAATTGATTTTTTTTTCAACTTTAGAAAGTTCCAGACTCACTTGAGACTTCAGAGGAACTGGGAAGGAAATCAAAGAACAAAGAATCATTCGACAACTTCAAGAAATTGGAGCACAAATAACCGAACTTTCAAAATAAGATCCACCTAATCTCCCCGCCAGTATGAAATTTCAGCTAAAGTACCTACGTATTCAGCAGTCAGATGAATCTAAATAATCTAAAATAAAGAGCAATTTCAGAACCGACGAGGTGTATCAGTTTATCAATTATGCAACCAAGTATGTTCATTATAGTGCAGAATACAATTAAACTCGGTTCCTGTGTAACGGGAAAAGTTTTTAAATCATGGATCTCGTATACGGATAAACGTTTAACTGGTCTGTACAAAGTACAAACATTACGCGTAATACTACGTACCTACACCTCCTGGTACCTACCTACCTACTATCGCTTCACGTACAAAGTTTTTAAAAAGAATTTATAATTTATTAAAACCAAAGAGTTGGCTGTTTTTTTCTATGCTATTCTATTATTAACGAAACAGAACCCAATTAACGCGGTAACTGCTGTTTGAAAAATGTCTCCGGAGACCTATCGCAGCTAAACATTATTACCTTGAATATAATATTAGCCACCGTAAAAACATTTTTTTCCTCTTTTTTCTCTTTTTTTTTCCTAGATACCCAACGTAGGTATAAGTACTTTATACCTATGTAGAGTATTTTACTGCATCTTCTCTCAATATGCTATAAAAAAAAAAACACAGGCTTTATTTCGGTGTAAATTTTTTATACCAATTATGCATTTAAAACCAAAAGTATATACGTAAAAAAAAACTCTCTCGAGTCGATAAATATAGATACGAAACTCGAGTCTCACGAATGCTGAGACATTTTAATTCGTTTTCTTATTTTAGGTTCATTGACGTATACGACAACAAATTTCCGGCGATGGATTTTTCATAAGAAACTTACTACACAATAGCGTTAAGATTATTTGAAATTTATTCGCTCGATCAAACAATTCCTATAACTTTGGTAAATCCCAGCGGGCAATGCGAAAAAGGTAAAACTCATTACAACATCTAGACAGCTCGAAAACGACTCACTGGTACCCTCATTATGAGCTAAAAAGCACCATACACTTCCATCGTTTCATTGATCTCTATACCTAACAGACTTGATTACAACTTTACTCTCTACACGAATAGAATGGAAAGAGTGCGAGAGAGAGAGAGCGAAAAAAAGAGATAAATTTACAATGGTACTTTACAGAAGGGAATTCGCGTGGTACTACCTACAACAAAATAAAAATAATTTTACTCGAAGCGTCGATGCGAAAATTCAAAATGCAGTGTTATCTTTTAAAAGCATCTTGGTTCGTATAGTAGTTTTTTTTTCTGTTGAGCACAATTGATAAATTCCGAGTTGTATGTGCGGTTTTAGAGAGCAAGATGAGGTACGTACTACGTGGAGTATTTCTTAACCTCATCGCGAAATGTTGTTGATGTTGATTTTGAATATAAATTCGACAAATACATTTTCAATGGTTTTAATCCGCTTGTTACCGAGATGACGAGAAAATTCCATCGAAATTAATTCTATTTTAAATGAACAACTTGGTAAAGTTCAACATGACTGGTTTGCAAATTTAAATGCTGATGCGTCGAATAATTAAATAGGTACTTAATTAACCCTCCTCGAGTGCATGGGTTTTTGGTAACCCTATAATACGATGTCGTGTGACCGAAATAAATACGTACTGATGTTCTTATGAAATAGGTACCTACTTGCATAAAATATTCGGTTTTGATCTGAAATAAAATATCATCTTATTGTACTCGTAGCTCCATTTCTAACTTAGAGCCAAAAAATGATTAAATCAAAAAAAAACTCACATAAAAAATGAATAATTTTTTAATCGTATTTCTCGAAACTCGAATTTTCAAAAGCATTTGCCCCCCTCCCCACCCCAACCTTTAGTTTCATCACCGATTACCTTGACCAAAAAAATCATTGCATAAAAGAAAAAAAATGGTTGCAATTTTCCACTCCATACGAGCTGCAGCTGGTAACAAAGGAACTCATCGCCGCAAACCGCAACGCTTTATTTCACAAACGTATAGTTCAGGAAACTCTTATGAAATTTTCAAAATGGGTATAAATTTATCTGGCCAATCTAGGTTAGCAAGTTTACTTTAAAGTTCAAAGTTAAAACTTGATTTTTATCTAAAACTTTTACTGTTTATTTTTCCATTTATAAGATTAAAGTAATTGGTCGTGGCGAAAGTGTAACGTTTTATAGATGGCAATCGTACGAACCGCACAAACTTGACGTTTTCATTCTTTTTTCTTTCTTTCTTAAAAAAAAAAGTATATCGAATGGCTCAAACTCCGTCAATTTTTTTCCTACAAAATAAACTTCAACGAGTGTTTTGTCAGTAAGGAAGAAGAAAAAATTGACCACGTTGTTGGAAAAATCCGCGACTTGTACAGTATACGAATTGCATTCGACTTGAAAAGTTGTACGTACGAGTGAAATTGAATTAAGATATATTGTATTTTCGTCGATGTAGGCGCAGGAAATTTCGAATATTTAGATTTCGTTTCGTGGTCGTGTGTAGTCTTGTAACTTAATAAAGTTGCCGAAGTATATGAAGCACACATATGTATAAAGGCAATTTGCCATGATAACTTTGCGGATGCCTAAAAATTATGCCAATTTGTCGAATAAAATGATGAAAAAAACGTGTCATCGAAAATATACGCAGCTCAGGCGAAGTTTATTTTTATTTCAATTGTATTTTACTTTAAAAAGAATAGATTCGAGTTAAGAGAAGGGGAGTTGATTTAGTCTTCTGCTAGAGTTTTTCAAGGCATGAATTGGAAGTTGGTCCATTGAATATGAAAATTCACTGGTGAAAAATTTTAGTAATCTACTTTATGGGTTTGTTCAAAAAAAGAGGAGAATTTTTTGCAGTTTTTCTTTAGGTAAGTACTTAATTGACTTGACTGAAAAAAATACCAGTATGTTTTAAGGACTTAAAAAAGAACCGAAAAAACACTCACGCATTTAGCGTGCATGAGAAGACCGACTTTTCTTCAAATAAAAATCTTTTACGAACGAATTGATTCACTTTTTTTGAAGCATATTTTGTACAGTAATTGATCTGTTTATAATCGAATCGAATCATTTTCGAACGATTGGCGATTAAATAAATTGATTGATTTCTTGGCGAATCATTCGCAAACAGGTCAATTAATTCACGATTGATTCGGTTTTTGTGAAACTGTTGTATAGAAATTGATCTCTTTTCAAGCGAAATGAATCAAATCGAATTATTCACAACCGATTAGCGATTGGACAAAGTGATTGATTTATAGGTGAATCATTCGCGAACGAGTTGATCAATAGTTACTGAATCATTCGCGACTGAATTGATTCGTATAAGTGACTCGTTCACGAACAAATCGATTCATTTGCTCAATTTTTGATGAATCATTCGCGAATGAATTGAATAATTTTCAGTGAATCATTCGAGAACGAATCGATTCATTTACTCAATTTTTGGCGAATCATTCACGAACAAATTCAATTAGGTATTTTTTGTGAATCATTCGCGAACGAATCGATTCTTATAAGTGACTCGTTTGCGAACGAATCGATTCGTATAAGTGACTCGTTCACGAACGAATCGATTCATATACTCAATTTTTGATGAATCATTCGTGAATAAATTAAATAATTTTTGGTGAATCATTCGCGAACGAATTAATTTGTTTAAGTGACTCGTTCACGAACGAATCAATTCATTGACTCAATTTTTGGTAAATCATTCACGAACGAATTGAATTATTTTTAGTGAATCATTCACAAAAGAATTGAATTATTTTTTGTGAATCATTCGCGAACGAATTAATTTGTTTAAGTAACTCGTTTGCGAACGAATCGATTCATTTACTCAATTTTTGGTGAATCATTCGCGAACGAATTGATTCGTGTAAGTGACTCGTTCGCAAATAATCGATTCACTTACTCAATTTTTTGTAAATCATTCACGAACGAATTTAATTATTTTTAGTGAATCATTCGCGAACGAATCGACTCATTTACTCAATTTTTTGTGAATCATTCACGAACGAATTTATTTGTGCAAGTGACTCGTTTGTGAACGAATCGATTCGTGTATAAGTGACTCGTTCACGAACGAATCGATTCATTGACTCAATTTTTGGTAAATCATTCACGAACGAATTGAATTATTTTTTGTGAATCATTCGCGAACAAATTAATTCGTTCAAGTGACTCGTTCACGAACAAATCGATTCATTTACTCAATTTTTGGTAAATCATTCACGAACGAATTAATTTTTTTGTGAATCATTCGCGAACGAATTGATTCGTGTAAGTGACTCGTTCGCGAACGAATCGATTCATTTACTCAATTTTTGGTGAATCAATCACGAACGAATTGAATTATTTTTGTAAATCATTCGCGAACGAATTGATTCGTGTAAGTGACTCGTTCCCGAACGAATTGACTCATTTACTCAATTTTTGATGAATTATTCGCGAAAAAATTGATTCATAAATTAAAGAATTGATCGATTCGTTGGTGAATGCTGCATTCAAAAAATTGATCAATTCGTTCATGAATGATTCACCAAAAATTGATGGTCGTATTAGTTCTTCGTATAAGAATCGTGCAGGGCTACTGAGATTTCAAGTTTCATCGAAATCGGTTCAGCCGTTTTCAGGGTACCTAATGAGTTTTATAAAATGTTGAAGAAAAATTATTTCGCTCGGTAAACTTGAAAGCTTTGAGCTTTTGGAACATGATGATGATGATGGCGAAATATCTGGCTCTCTTTTAGAAAACCATTTCACCCAAAACTCTAAAACAAGCCTCAAAAGCGAAGGTTCAAAATCAAAATATTTCCAAAAAATGTCGCGGATGTCAAAACTTGGATTTATAAGGGCATAGAATTAATTTCTAAAGGCCAGGTAATGCCAAACCTCGATATGAGGCATAAAGAGGAGGGTCTAAAGTGGACATTTTCAAAAAAAAAACATGGATAAAAAAAAATTTGGAGTGTTTGAGGGCGCAAAATTTTTTTTTGCGAACTAATTGACTGCAAACTCTGAAATGATCCCAAAAGAGGAGATTCAAAACCGAAAAATTTTCAAAAAATACAATTGGGTATCAAAATTTGGGATCCTGGGGGCGCAAAATTCATTATTGAAGAACACTTTACCCCTCAAATCTCTTGAAATTGTCCCATGGGGAGGTCCAAAATTAAAAATGAAACAACACAATTCGTGGGTATCATAATTTGAGTTTTTGGGGGCAAAAAATTCATTTCTGAAGAAGATTCGACGCAAAATTCTAGAATTGACCCAAAAGAAGAGGTTCGAAATTTGAAATTTCTAAAAAAAAATACACTATGCGCATCAAAATGGGTGGGGGGGGGGGTGATTGAATGCGCAATAATTCATTTTTAAGCACCATTTCGACCAAAAGCTAAAAATAACCCCCAAAGGGCAGATTCAAAATTGAAAATTCTTTTTAAAAAATACAATAATTATTGGCAACAAAATCTGAAGTTTTTCATGGCACATAATTTATTTTTAAAAGCTAGTTATTTTACCTCAAACCCCCAAATAAACCCCAAAGGGATGCTTCAAAATTGAAAATTTTTTAAAACCGTTTGTATATGTTCACAATTTGAGATTTTAAGGGTGCAGAATATTATTTTTTGCAAATTTTGCCCTCATTACATTGATAGTAGGTAAAAAACATGGTTCAAAGCTCCAGAGCATCTCAAAATTTCGAATGCTTCATTCTTTCATTCTTTAAATTAACCCCCCGATTATAATGTCGTATGTACTTTTTTATTGCCAAAATATTAAACATTGATTTTAAAAAAAGTCTAGTCTCACGATAATAGATAAAAAGAGGTAAGTAAACATAGAAAATTACTGATAGAATATTCCCAAACAATCCCAGTGTTTTGAAAATTTAAATTTTTCATTTTTTTTCTTTTTTTCGTGCACCTACTCGTAATTTTAGTTTGCACCAAACTATGGCAAAATTTACAATTCTCAAACACATTTAAGATACTCACCTCCTCCAAAAATCGCAACAACAAAACAGATAACGAATCAATTCGAAACTTTATAATAACCATCGCGAAATCTTTGATTACCAGACAACTCGAATTTAACTTTCAAATGAAATTCCAACTGGAAAATCGATTTCGATAATTAAGTTGTACGACATCGAAATGAGAGAGACTAATGGTGATGATAATGATAACTTGCGAAAGCACAGACGATGAACATGGAACGAGTTGTATAATTCCCTTTCAAGTCCTCCAGTCATGATGGAAAACTACGCATCCCTCCTACATCCATTTTCGACTACAATATTGTTAAATGAATGCTGCCATCTTTCAATATTTACTTCAATTTAAAATCATTTTTTTCACTCTTCAGAAATAAGGAGTTTTTTTTCTTTTACGAGAAGCTTTCTATTTACCTAAGATTTTCTAATATTTAATTGCCCTATTCGGAATTTTTTTTCCTCGTTGCGAGATATTTACATTCCAAGTACTACATGGGTTTTTTCACCCCACAAACAACGTCACAAAATTTCGTTTCGTGAAATATTTTTCGTTTTTACAGCCAGTGCGAAATACTACGTTAAGTAATTCAAACTCTCAGCTAATTCTCGTAGCATCGAAGACGTTGATTGTAACGTAATTAAAAACTGTTCTTATTTTACACTCTTTTCACTTTGTATAGTCTCTTTTTGGATATTCTTCTATAAATAATGGAGTTTCTAGCAGAAGGGAAAAAAAGCATTTAGGTATCTGGCTTTTTTTTTTCTTCTTCTTCGCTGCATTGTGCTTGTGTTGTGAGCGAGTCTTTGTGACGAATTTATAGGTTAGTTGATGCGAAAAAGTGATAATAAGGATTAGAAAAATAGCGCAAAAAAACACACAGAAAGAAAAAAAAAAGGTCACTGGGAATTCTCGAGTTCGTTTAATTAACTTAGGCTGAACAAGATGGACTTTTTTTTATCGAGTTGGATTTTTTTCAGAGTGATTTTTTTGAGGAACTAAGTATAGAGAAATAAAATGTAATTTTTTGTTTTTTTACCAAAATTCTATTTTTGACCATGAGGTGTGCTTCTTGAAAACAAAAAAATTATAGAACTTTTGTTGTTTAGGTACTTTCGAATTGAGAAAATTTGAATGAACTAATCCTGAAATAATTTTTTTTCTTTAGAAAAGGATGAAGCTTTTTTCCAGTATCATTGAGAAAAATTTTTAAAATTCAGTTAAAAATTTAAAAAAAAAATACTTACCTACAAAAAAAATTCTGAAACTAGGATTTTTTTTAATTTGTAATTTTTTATACAATATTCTGAAACAATTACTCGAAAAAATTCAACGAAAAGGATTATTTTTTTATTGAAAACTTTCACCAAAACGTTTCAATCTGCGCTTGAAAAATTAGCAACAGAAAAAAAAAGCTGATCAATTTATTTCAAATTGAATAATGGAAAAAAATCGACTGATGGGATACAACGATTTCGACTTTAATAAGAGAGAAATGCTCTGGAAATACCGAAGTGGAAAAAATAAGGGAAAAAACGTGTCAATAAAATTATGACAGATGAGTTGAAGAAGGATTTTTGCTATAAAAAATGAATCTCTTGAGCAATTTTTAGACAACCAGCTGAGTAAATTTGACAGGAAAAAGGTACGTGTACATTTGCATCTCGTACAAAATACGTTCGATATTCGTACATAAATTCGAGTAAAATTCACGAACTAGTTAAAATCACCGATATTTTATCGAAAAAGAAAGCACGTCTCGATACAGAAAGAGAGAGGAGGGGTCGAATGACTAATAAATAAATAAACATTTAATAAAATATACTCACGTGTATGAAAATCCAGCCCACAATTGGCGTAACTCGACAAGCAACTCGTAAACCACAAAGACGCGAGACTACTGAAACGAACGTCGAAATTTCGCCGGCAAAAGACCAAAGGCAAGAAATATCTTGCATTTGCGCGGTATAAATAAAAAGGTCTTCGTCAACGTGTCCGACAAAGTTGAGCAAATTACTCGGCATAGGTATTACAGGATAGGTCTACGATAACGTGTGCGAATTAAGCCAACTTTTCGTAATGTTTTCGTCTACATCGGGGGTAAGAGAGGAGTACCTACAGGGTGGTGATGAAGGTGATTGTGAGAAAAAAGAAGGGAGGTTAGCGATACATCGTCTTTATATAAGTATACAGGTGTATTTGTTTTCAGAAGCGAAAAATTTCGCGCGAAAATGCGGATAAAAGTTGCAAACTGGGATAAATGGACGATAAAAGCGAATTTACGAGCGTGTTTGGCAAAATACGCCTTGGAAATCTAATAAAACGTATTTAATAAGTTTTTCAATGTTTTACAATTTTCGGCCATAAGTATTGGTAAAAATTGATTTGAATTTTATGGCGTTTGTTATAGCTTTCGAAGATGGACTAAAACTTTTTTTTATGGTGGTTGATTCGCGCGTATAGTTTTTATTGCCGACTCGGTTTTCGCGTTATTGCATTGTCGAGGGTGATACGATGATGTATCGTCGTTTATCCCGAACTAAAGTAATGAGTGATTTATTCGAGCCACGATGTGGTTTTCGCGATCTGAGTGGAATTTATTCGCGAATTGATGCGTTTAATGAGATGTGTGTGTGGTTCGGTGGGTATAATTTAGATGGCTAGAAAGCCTTTCGTTTTGTTATTTTTGAGAGTGGAGATTGAGTTTAATATGATCAGAGTTTGGTGTTTTTAAACCAGAAACTTGAAGCAAAATCGGTTCAAATTCCCTGAAATTGTTACATTTTTTTTTTTTTGGTCATTTGAACCCTTTTTGTATGTGCCCCCGCATATAAGGATTCAGTATAGATTTTTCACTGTTTTGCAGTAAAAAACTACTGCTTTTAAAAAGGCAAAATGTCCTGTAAAAGAGTGTTTCGAAAAGTAGCTCAAAAATACATCAGGAAACAGCCATTACAAACCATTCGACTATTTATTAATTTATTAAATGTACGCAATTGTCAGGTAAATAAAACATCATCAGAAGAGTATGAACGTATGTCAATTATCTAAATCAATATCAATAAGCAATCAATCAATTGAGGTTGTCAGGTCCGGAGTTCTGGCTTAGCTGGAATTCGGATGGATGATAAGCAATCTATAATAAAAATAATCACTTTTGAGTACACACATGTACTACTCATAGATCATGCAAGGCTTGTAAGTACATAACTTGTGGATAACTCGTAAATAATCTCAATCAATTCTGAAAGACCTATGTCTCAGGCCGCACAGTCTCAGCCACAGCCAACTGTGGGGATGCTTCAGACCCATCAGTGTTAGTATAATGGAATGATCTTCAATTGCCAACTAGCCGCTTGGTAACAGCAACACGTTGGCACCAAACACAGATTTATCCGAGAGGACCACATCGTCGCCTGTATGGCTTGTCACACATACTGCATAGTGGTACACCTTTGAGTCTCCTGCAGGATCCTGACTCACTGACAAGATGTACAATGCGCGTATCAAATGGTGACCACCGTACTAATCACAATCACTGTCCCAATTATTGGGACATCTTGTCAGTGAGTCAGGATCCTGCAGGAGACTCAAAGGTGTACCACTATGCAGTATGTGTGACAAATTGCATGTGCAATGCACCACAATATCATTCAAACAACCAAAGCAAAGCATATTCTAAACAAGTATTCATGTATCAGTGCGCTCAGTAAGATAACTTAAGTATTTGCATAATTGGTATTGTATTCATAATCATCAATACAGCGTCAATGAAGCAGGTATCTCTTAGGTGAATACGGAAAATACCCGTACAACAATGACCATGCTAATTTCGATGTGAATGTCGACCCATCCACATCCATCACTTTTGGATGCCACATGTCGATGTGAATTTAGACCCACTGTCGAGCTAATTGTCAATGTAATTGTCAACTGATGTTCATCTGTATTTGTGTCGACAATTGGCTCAACACAGGGTCGAAATTAACATCGACATGGGGCATTCAAAAGTGACGGATGTGGATGGATCAACATTTGCATCAAAATTTATGTTGACCTCCTGCTTTGTAAAATTCTACTTGAGTTTAAAAATTAAAAATTTTTTTTCCAGAAATTATTTCCTCTGATGTGGCTATTGCTCGTGCTAAAAACAGCATTAATGCAAAGTCCACTTCTGAGGAACTACAGACGAAAAGTCTGTACAATCAAATAGTTGAAAAGAAATTCCTTAAGGTGCACCAGGGCAAGTCAGAATGTTTTTCTGCAATTTCAACTTTGACCAGCTGTTACTCCCCTTCTAATGAACCAATATGGATCAAATTTATTATGTAGGTTCCCATAAGGGTTCTTGACCTATGGTGAAAATTTGAGCGCGATTGACACAGTAGCTTTCGCTCAGTGGAATAAAATATAAACTGTTCTGACTTCCCCCAATTGGGGGAAGTCTGAACAGGCTAAACTTTGCAGAGGCGTAGATCACAAACGGAGCATCCTGGAAAAATTGCTTTCTAACAAAATTGTAGAGAATTTAATTCTCTTTGAGATCACTCTCATCAGATTTTCACTAGGACGCACGGTTTGTCCGCTATATGCGAAAAACTAAGAAATAGAAAGTCTGTATTTTAGACCAAATTCAAAACAAGTTCAAAACAACAACAAAATACAATTGAACCAAAGACATCTAAAATGAAACTGAATCGCGAAAATTTTTATGCCGTGATGAAGTAGGGGTAGTACCATCAAGTCACCTTTAGTGGCACTTCGCCAGATATAAACCTCTAGGCGCTAGAGCAAGTTTTCAAACTTACTTACCCCGAATTCCAACTTCCCCCGGTGCACCTTATATCAAATATGGTGCAATACTTTATCTTAGAGTACTAACCCGCACAACAATTGTCGATGTCGACATTTACATTGACTATGTTTTTTTCCAACATATGATGGAAAAGTGATCAATTAATTATTTAGTAGGAATCTTCTGTCCATACAAAAGCCACGTAAATGAAAATTTTTGAAATTTTCTCATTATTTCTGATACCTCGACATGCAATCTCGACATGTAGATGTAAAATTCAATGCTCAAAATTTACATCTACAACAATGTCGACCAATTTTTCAGAATTAAAATTTCTGTTTTACTGTTTAAAATTTTAGTAAACATTCAGAAGTATGATCTTGTTCAATGAGGAAAACAAATTTTTTAGGGAATTGATGAAATTATTCACTTTTCTACAGTTTGGAGTTGTAGATGATATGATGTTGATATTGTGGATGTATTTTTTGATGTCGAATTTCACATCAACATTAACATCAACATGTCGACATGAAAATGGATTAGTATAGTACTCGCAGATAAAGTATTGCACCATCTTTGATATAAGGAATTTCTGTTTAACTTCTTGACTATACAGACTTTTTGTCTGTACTTCTTCGGAAGTGGAGTTTGCATCAATGCTGTTTTCAGCACGAGCAATAGCCACATCAGAGGAAATCATTTTTGGGGAAAAAAATTTAAAATTTTTAAACTCAAATCTTATAACTTTACAAAGCAGGAGGTCGACATAAATTTCAATGTGAATGTCGATCCATCCTCATCCGTCACTTTTGGATGCCCCATGTCGAAGTGATTTTCTACCCTGTGTCGAGCCAATTGTTGAAACGAATGCAGATCAACATCAGTCGACAATTACATCGACAATTAGCTCGACACAGGGTCAAAATTCACATCGACACGTGGCATCCAAAAGTGATGGATGTGGATGGGTCGACATTCACATCAAAATTAGCATGGTCATTGTTGTATGGGAAACTAATCCATTTTTCATGTTGACATGTCGATGTTAATGTTGATGTGAAATTCGACATCAACAAATACATCCACAATATCAACATCATATCATCTACAACTCCAAACTGTGGAAAAATGAATATTTTCACCAATGCCCTAAAAAATTTGTTTTCCTCATTGAACAAGATCATATTTTTGAATGTTTACTAAACTTTTAAACACTAAAACAGAAATTTTAATTCTGAAAAATTGGTTGACATTGACATAGTTGTAGATGTAAATTTTGAGCATCAAATTTTACATCTACATGTCAAGATATCAGAAATAATGAGAAAATTTCGAAATTCTTCATTTACCTAGTGGCTTTTGTACGGACAGAAGATTCCTACTAAATAATTAATTGATCACTTTTCCATCATTATGTTGAAAAAAAAAAACGTAGTCAATGTAAATGTCGACGTCGACAATTGTTGTGCGAGTAGCAGCAACGAGCACAGGCACTTTACTTACAGCACAGTCTTACATCGACTGAGATCTCTGTGCTCAGCCCAATAAGGGGGTGAACCTTTGTCCCCGTCACCCATGGCCGCTAAGATAACCCCTCATAATAAATGCAACTCTATGCAGTTGCAATGCAACTGCATATTTGTGCATCATAAAAATACATAGCAAACACATAGTCACGAATGGCTCTGCGAGCTGATACCTTAGGAGGTGTTGGAAACGCCAAACGCACCAAGATGACGAAAATAGCGTGAGAATGCACAAAATATAGTTGTAATAAAAATGACTTCTTACAGTTGTGACTGCTAATGCAGTGAAATTTCACTGTTTCAAATTTAGAGAGTAAAAAGTAGATATTTGATACAAAGTTTGCCAGTCACACAAGTGATGTTGATTATTTCTATCTATTTATTGAAAATATCAGGTACATATCTGTAGAAATGAACTGTGTACTTGATGTTATATCGACGCTATGAATTGTTGACAAAAGATAAGGTATCGAAAAAGATAGTAAAGATTCATTTTACATGGAGAATAAAATGTACATATGATTAACTATGTACCATAGGTATAGTTCGGCATTGATTCAGTTCTAATTTCAGTTCGCGATTTTAAATAAATTATTAATGTCGGCCGTAGCAGTGGGTGGAATTTTAAAGTCGTGACTTATAAATCGACAATTATTCTATTTTATCAAAAATATGCATACGTTTTTTAATATAGTGTTTGTAAAATTAATAATCATTAGTGTTCAAATCAATATAATCTTATTAGCGCAGGTAAGAACAGAATTATTCATAAACAAAAAATAAGTCAGGGAGGTACCTACCTATTCAGGCAACAGTAAAGACCCAAAATAGTATTTATCACTTTTTTTTGAAGAAAAATCGCTAGGTAGTGGTTCCAAAAACTAGGTAGTGCCAACTTCAAAAAATAGTATTCCCTCAAAAAGTATGTTAGAAAATTGGGAAAATACTTGATTTTGACTCTATAATTTGAAAAGTAGGTACCTATCAGTTTTTCAGTGAATTTTCGATTTCCGCAAGGAAGGGAGTTGGAGAGGTCGAATGAGCAAAATAATTACCCCTTTGGAAAACCAAATACCTACATAAATCATATGGCTCGTGCTTATACTGTTTTGTTTTTGTCAGCAGGAAGAACCAACGCCAACAGCATCAGCGAAAAATCTAAATTCTGGCAAAAATAGTACTCAATTTTCCACTTGTGTGGATATTCTGAAGAAAGACACGACTATTAAAAACGGTTAGCACTTATATTCTATTTTCATGTAACTTATAAATTACTCGTAAGTGTCTATTTTCAAAAATGATATAGGGTCATTCCATGCCAAATCGGCGGATTTTTGCACGAGGGGTCTTCGATTTTTTTTCAAAATCAGATCATTTGTAGAGGTCATCAAACGATGGCGAATGACGCAAACCGGACATTTTTTCGATTTTTTTTGACGGAGCTGTGGCGCTTCAAAGTTCTCCAAAATGGCCGAAAATGGAAAATTTCAGTTGCAAATTGCTCCGGTTGTACGTGGTATAGAATTTTGAACTTTTTTTCAAATTGTAGTACATTGAGAGGGTAATCGACGAGTGATGTCAAAATCAGTGTTGCCACTTTCAAAAACCTAAAAAAATCGATTTTAAAACTTATAATTTAAATATAACCACGATCTCGGCGAGTAAAAATTCTGAAAAAATTCTCAGTTTTAGTCCTTATTATGTAGAATAACATATCAAAAAATTAGACTGGCATCTTTTTTCATTTTCGAGAAAAAAAAATTACAAGTTTTACAATTGCTGCAAAAGTACCATCCGAAACCTAAAAAATGAAAATGTTTGCATTTTTGAAATATTTTACCAATGTGTAGACGATAATGTGAAAAAAATCCCCCTCCCCCCAATTTGTCGACAAATTGACGAAAAATGCATTAATTTCACTCTTGAAATAAAAATTTATAGCACGAAAAATGTCAATTCGTTGACAAATGGGGGGAGGGGGATTTTTTTCACATTATCGTCTACACATTGGTAAAATATTTCAAAAATGCAAAAATTTTCATTTTTTAGGTTTCGGATGGTACTTTTGCAGCAATTGTAAAACTTGTAATTTTTTTTTCTCGAAAATGAAAAAAGATGCCAGTCTAATTTTTTGATATGTTATTCTACATAATAAGGACTAAAACTGAGAATTTTTTCAGAATTTTTACTGGTGGACATCGTGGTTACATTTAAATTATAAGTTTTAAAATCGATTTTTTTAGGTTTTTGAAAGTGGCAACACTGATTTTGACATCACTCGTCGATTACCCTCTCAAAGTACTACAATTTAAAAAAAAGTTCAAAATTCTATACCACGTACAACCGGAGCAATTTGCAACTGAAATTTTCCATTTTCGGCCATTTTGGAGAACTTTGAAGCGCCACAGCTCCGTCAAAAAAAATCGAAAAAATGTCCGGTTTGCGTCATTCGCCATCGTTTGATGACCTCTACAAATGATCTGATTTTGAAAAAAATCGAAGACCCCTCGTGCAAAAATCCGCCGATTTGGCATGGAATGACCCATACATTTTTGTGTAGGATGGTTTTGGATAAACCCAGGAAATGATTACGAAGACAAGCCATTTAAAGTGTGGTGTGACTTCCACAGAAACGAAACCTGCGTCTTTCCTCAACTAAGCTCATTAGTATCAGTACCGGTTAATGTGGCATGTTCACCAGAGGAAATATGGATGGGAACTATGGGTCAGAAGGTGAGACAATGCGCAATTTGTGCATAGTGCATACTTGCCATTCTATAGAAAATTCATCACTTCGTACTTATTCGTGATTACAGATTTCATATCCATTTGATAACAGCCAGAAAAGAGTACTCCAGGAAACTTCCCGACTTTGTCACCAAAACATCAGTATTTATTGTAAAAATCTGGTGGCATTCCATGATGCTACCCAACGCACTTTCGACAAAAGTGTCAAGATTCTCGCATGGAACGATGTTGAGCTGACCCCACTGGGTCCATATACTTTAAGACTCAAGGCAGTTAGAGATGATTGTAAGGTAAATTTTAAATTTGGGTATATTTTACTGTTTCATATACTAGGCGTATTCATGTGACCTTCGGCTAGCAAAGGACCCAATCAAAATCAGGGCGACATAAGATTTATCAGATTAGATAATATGAAATTCGAAACAATTTTCCGAAAATACTCCTTATTATTAAGTAGATACGCATTTAATTCATGAAAATACCGATATAAGTAATATGCTTAAGGGGATATTCTCAATACATGGTAGTATATCTGTCCGCCTGCCAAACTTCAAACACATAATTCAAAGCCATTTGTGCATGGAATGGGCTCAAATTTGAAATACATGTTTTTTAAGATCCCTATAACAATCCTGTGCATGCATTTGTCGATACGTTGAGTAGTTTTCGAAAAAATACGATTTAATGGAATGTTGGACTTCTTGAGAAAAATCCAACATTTCTTGAAACTGTATTTATTGAAAAACTATTCAACGTATTGACAAATGCATGCACAGGATTGTTCAAAATGTCTTGAAAAACATGTATTTCAAATTTGAGCCCATTCCATGCATCCGCGGCTCTAAATTATAACATTGAAGTTTGTCCCATTCCGTCCCATAAGACCAATGTAAAATTAAGGCATTTTGGTTATGCTATGAGAAAATTTGGTGTATTGAGAATATCCCCTTAAGCGAAGAATGAGCAAAATTTTTTTGAAAAAGTTAATTCAGTTTTTTTTTTGGATTCAGCTTATTTTTGGATGTCTTTTTGAACAAATTTTCCTCTGTGAGGGAGATTTGACGATTGCCTCCGGTGTCCCCTCTTGGCTACGTAACTGGAACTGAGATAAATTAAAATTTTTCAAGCTTCAGCCCTGACCGAATGTTTCTTTTGCTACAGCAAAATGCCAATTTTATGATCAATTTTTATTTTTTCAGTATAGGGACAATTCTAATGAGTGGAAAAAGACTGTTATTAAATACTCTACAAACAGATGTGACAGGCTCCCCTTCACAGATGTCGCGATACGAGACGGAGGGAGGAGAGGACTTGGCCAGTGGTTCTATGTACAAGTTGCACCAGTTTGTTTTTCTTGGTGATCTATCTACAGTCCATCTTGTTATGATTTGTCGCTATGGATGATCACTAGGCACGTACTGTTGGCTAGTGAAGAGTTTTTTTTGGAGTAATCACTATTTTTTTCTCAACCAAGTACTTATTTATAATATTTATAATTATTCTCGTTGTATTGATTCTTGTACCTACTTGATCTGAATTTTGTATTTATTGTGTTCACTGGTGTTCAATCTTTAATACCATTTTTATTTGTATGCAAATCTATGCTTTATCCATAGTACTCGTTAGTAATTCTTTATCATTCTACATATTGCTTAATGACCATTTTTTACAAGTCTGTGGAGAACTGGAGATGCTCTTGTCGGGGAGACATGGGTCGTAAAAGAAGAGGAATTTTTGAAAAAATCATATTCGTAGTTGCTTACTATAGCCCCACACTCCTCTTTTCCAAAGTTGATTGAGGAGCAGAGTTGGGGCCACCTGTCAAAATGTCAAGTGCTAAAGTGCCTCTTCCGATTTTCGGTGAATTTTTGAAAATCAAATTTAGGCCAAAAATGAGGGAAAAATCAAAATTTACCAAATTGATCAAGAAAGCTGAAATTTGAGGTATACCCTATTTTCGACATGCCAAATCGTTTGGAAACGGTTTCAAACCATTTTGAGCAATTCTGGAGCCTCCAGTAGATTTTTGAAACTCGAAATTCCTACAAAATTTCATAAGGAGTTGGATAGCCGAAATTTACTCTTCAAACTACTTTGAATACGCTACGAAGTCAACTTCAGGTAGATTTCAAGTCGTTTTGGAGCCTCCAGCGACTTTTTGAAAATTATTGGAGCCTCCAGTAGATTTTTTAAACTCGAAATTCCTACACAATTTCATAAAATGGAGTTAGATAGCCGAAATTTACTCTGCAAACTACTTTAAATACGCTACGAAGTCAACTGCAGGTAGATTTCAAGTCGTTTTGAAGCCTCCAGCAACTTTTTGAAAATTACTGGAGCCTCCAGTAGATTTTTAAAACTTGAAATTTCCCAAAATTTCCAAATTCATTGGTTATGTGGTGTTTTTGGAAAATTTAAATTTCCAAAAAGTAGCTGGAAGCTTCAAAACCATTTGAAACCACCATGCAGTCGACTTCATATCGTATTAAAATTAGTTTACGATGTAAATTTCAGCTTGCTAACTCTATTTGATAAAATGGTGTGGGAATTTCAAGTTTCAAAAATCTACTGGAGGCGCCAGTAATTTTTAAAAAGTTGCTGGAGACTTTGAAACGATTTGAAATCCACCTGCAGTTGACTTCGTAGCGTATTGAAATCAGTTTTCAGAATAAATTTCGACTTTCCAACTCCATTTGATGAAATTTTGAGGGAATTTCGATTTTCAAAAATATGCTGGAGGCTCTAGAACTGCTCAAAACGGTATGCAACAGTTTCCAATCGATTTAGTATGTCGAAAATAGGGTATATCCCAAATTTCAGATTTCTTGGTCAATTTAGTAAAATTTTGATTTTTTCTCTCATTTTTGGCCTGAATTCAGATTTTCAAAAATTCACCAAAAATCGAAAAAGGCACTTTAGCACTTGAAATTTTGACAGGTGATAAATTTTTTCCTAATCTTTCGATTTATGTTTGTACGTTTTAAAAAATTTCGTGCAAGTTCTATGCGATTGGAATGCAAAATCTGCGGTTTCGGCTGACCTGCCAATCAAAATGGCAACCATTTTGAAAGTATAGGGCCTCTTTTTTTTTTAGTACAAGGGTTAGAAATGTTCCTTAGGACACCCTATTCAAATTAATAACACCCAAATATCGAACGAAATCATTTTGAAACTTGTGCTAATTTTTTACGTATTTTTTTTTTTTTTACCAGTTACCATGCTCCATCTCTCCATGCACTACCTACAATAGGTACATATTGTGCCTAAATCTTGAAAAACATCTCGTTAGGATGTATGCCAATACAGCCATCTACGTATCTATGTAATTGTTGACAAATATTAATGACCAAAGTGTTCCATTTACCACCCACTCGATGATCTCGCTTGATCTTTCTTAAGTGGTTATCAAAATGTGAAACGATTTTTTGAACCCACCTTGGTAGTATTTTTTAAAAAGTATTTAAATGATCATTCGAATCACAGGGGGGAGTACCTAGATAACTACAATTAAAAAAGAGGAGAGGGAAAAATACGCTTGAACTAAACAATCCAACTTGGAAGCAATAAGAAAATGGATTTATTATCCATGTACAAATATAGATCAGAAAGTTTATCAAACCAAGTTAGGAACACTTGCGACTAAACAGGCTCGATATCGCATTCTTTTAGGACTCATTCAATATGTACTTATAGTCCACGAATCGTCCACCAAGTTGTAAACATCTTCATAGGTACAACTAAAAGGGCTCGGGTTTGGATTCCTTCCAGTGCTCATTTAATTGCTAGCGGATGGTACACTTCTGTGCAGTTGTTCATTTTTCTATTTTCCCTTCATGATTGTGGATCAATTACACTTTTTCGAATTCATTGACACCTACCTACAATTAATTAAGAGAGCAGGATTAATTTTAAAATTGTTTGCGGATAACTCTTAACAACAGCAGGTAGCTATATACTCATTCCTTTCTATTGTATGTGAAGTTGTATGTTTCTCAGCACTGGTGACTAGTCACATTGTCGTTCTAATTCACGTTGTTTTTTGTTTCTTTTTTCAAATTGAAACATGTGTAAAAAGCAAGCAACTGGCAGTGATCACCTAATTCAAGATGTTTCTTTTTTGGACATTCGCTATTATTACAACATTGCATGGAGCATCAGGAAGTTACGTAAGTGCACCTGATCATACATAATAGATTTACTTCCAGTTTTCATCTAACTTGTTTTGAAAAAAATGGCCCAGTTCCAAAACATTATATCCAATTGAAATTCTGAGGCGAAATCTAAGTTACTGTGATAAACATCAAAGAAACCTACCTGGGTATTTGGAAATTTGAAAATCAATTCCCTACAAATTTTTCCAAAACTATCCAAAAAATGTGTAGCGAACCGCCTTAATAAGGATCTATCATATTTTTGTAGAATTCTCCAAAAATACCACGAGCAAGAACATGTCAAGAAATGTTCAACGGTACTTTAGAGGATCGAGACGGTAAACGTTGATTTATTTACTTTTGATAGAATTTGATGTATTAGGTATCTAAAATTCAATTATTTTTTCAAATGTAGGTTTCTATTGGATAAATCCCAGCCAGGGTGATGTAGACAAGTCCATCTTCGTTTATTGTATACTCAAAACACGCGAAACATGTATATATTCGGAATCAACTCCTTCGGAAATTTTTGATATTTCTGCGGTCAAATCAGAAGCTTGGTTAGCAAAAAATAATCCCAATTACCAGGTATAGGCAACCAATTAAACACCTAGCCTAGATAGCTTACTTTTACGCTTCCAAGGTAGAGTTTGAGGTAAAAATGAGACTTTTGAACAATAAACTACGTGTTCCAGATAGCTTACCAAGTAAATGATACTAATCAGATGAGAATATTGCAAGAAATGTCCAAATCAGCAACACAAACTATTACTTACCATTGTAAGAATTCCATTGCATATTACGACAGTATCAACAAAAATTTCGATAAAAGTGTAAAATTACTGGGATGGAATAATGAAGAAATCATTCCACAAAACCTCACATATTTACAGTTTATGTCCGGTTTCGATGATTGTCAGGTAAATAGGTATACCTACTAAATCTATAAGTACCTATCGAGTTTTTGTTTGGCTTTTTTAATTTTTAAAATTCATCGATATCTTGTTCAAACAGCATAAAAACAATTCGTGGTCATATACGGACATCACATACTCAACTGACGTACCTTCCCAACTTCCCATCACTGATATAGCAGTTCGAGATGTTGGAAGACCTGGACAACTCATTTATGTGGATATTGGACCTGTTTGCTTTCTTTAATTTTCGAAATCAAGCGTTAGTCCATGACGAGGATTTCCAAACGATAGGTTGTTATTTTTATACCTATTCAATTTCAAACTGTTATTCTGAGGAGAACCACAAACTGATGTAAGATGATTAAAAATGGATGTGAATTCATGAAACTGGCTTATTTACACGACCAACTCTCAATACATATATACTGAAAAATGGCTGAAATGAAAGATATGATCATTTTTTCATGGAGAATTTTGAACTAACGGGAAAATGAGCTGTGATGATCAGATGTACTTTGCTGAAAAATGAAGAATTGATGCGTCTTATTGATAAAATTAATTAGTGGGGTACCTACATACTAAATTATGCATCTCCATTCAAAGATAGAAAAAAATTTCGAGAGATAAAAAATTCTATTCTGGTTCTCGTTCTGTTTGCGAAATTATTTGCATTTGAAAAATTTTACCATAACTACATTTTCAGGATTTGTTGACAACTGGCTGAAAAAATATTCGTTTGAACTGCTTCGAAATGTAACAAATTTATGAAATAAAAAATGTTCTAATATTACGAAAATTTATGTTTCCTGATTTTTTTTCCAATTTTTAGTTTAGGAACACAGCAAAACTTTGAACTTACGAGATTATTTACAAAAAATAAAAAAAGGATTTTGAGCCAAATTGAAGAATTTGAATCCAAAACCATACTTATTTTGTATGAAATGATCTGAATGGCATTCTAAAAATTTTGGACCTGAAATTTTTTGATTGTGGTCAAAACCAACATTTCCGTTTATTCTCGCAAAATTTTAACTCTTTTTGATAGGTCTCAAACTCTCAAGGCAGCTTTTTAAAACTTAACTATACAGACAACGACTTTTTTTGTTGAAATGCTCTGGATTTGAAACTTCAAAAGTTCACCTATTGTGCCAACGACTTTTGATGAATTTTTGCTTTATCGATGTAGGATGAAGTATATAGTCCGGCATATGACAATAGGAGTAATTGCACCCCCCCTGCCGATCCTCCGGGACAACTTTTTTCTTAAAGGGGACATCCTAAGGAACATTTTAAAGCAAATTTGCCAAAAAAAAGTTGGCCTTACTTACAAAATGGCCGCCATTTTGATTGACAGGTCAGCCGAAATCGAAGATTTTGCGTTTTAACATAGGATTTGCACGAACTTTTTCAAACTTTACAAAGGTAAATCGAAAGATCATGCAAAAATTTATCACCTGTCAAAATTTCAAGTGCTAAAGTGCGTTTTTCGATTTTTGGTGAATTTTTGAAAATCGAATTTAGTCCAAAAATGAGGGAAAAAATCAAAATTTCACCAAATTGACCAAGAAAGCTGAAATTTGGGATACACCCTATTTTCGTCATGCAAAATCGATTGGAAACGGTTTCGACTCGTTTTGAGCAGTTCTGGAGCCTTCAGCAAATTTTTGAAACTTTAAATTTTCACGAAATTTCATCAAATGGAGATGGAAAGCTGAAATTTACTCTACAATTCAATTTCAACACCCTCTGAAGACGACTTCAGGTGGGTTCAAGTAACTTTAGGGCCTCCAGCGACTTTTTTTGAAAATTACTGGAGCCTCCAGCAGATTTTTGAAGCTTTAAATTTTCACAAAACTTCATCAAATAGAGATGGAATGCTGAAATTTACTATACACTCCAGATTTAACACCCTCTGAAAACGACTTCTGGTTGATTTCAAGTCATTTTAGAGCCTCCAACGACTTTTTTGAACATTACTGGAGCCTCCAGTAGATTTTTGAAACTTGAAATTTCCCCAAAATTTCATCAAACCAACATGGAGAGTTGAAATTTATTCTGCAAACTAATTTCAATACGCTACGAAGTTGACTGCTGGTGAATTTCAAGTCGTTTTGGTCCCTCCAGCAACTTTTTGAAAGGTTGTATGACTTTTTTTGGAAAATTGAAATTTCCTAAAAGTAGCTGGAAGCTTCAAAACCATTTGAAACCACCATGTAGTCTGCGAAATAAATTTCAGCTTGCCAACTCCATTTCATAAATTAATGTTGGGAAAATTCCAAGTTTCAAAAATCTACTGGAGGCTCCAGTAATTTTCAAAAAAGTCGGTGGAGGCCATAAAATGACTTGAACTCACCCGAAGTCGTCTTCAGAGGGTGTTAAAATTAGAGTGTAGAGTAAATTTCAGCTTTCCATCTCCATTCGATGAAATTTTGTCAAAATTTAAAGTTTCAAAAATCTGCTGGAGGCTCCAATAATTTTCAAAAAAAGTCGCCGAAGGCCCTAAAATTACTTGAACTCACCCGAAGTCGTCTTCAGAGGGTGTTAAAATTGGAGCGTATAGTAAATTTCAGCATTCCATCTCTATTTTGATGAAGTTTTGTGAAAATTTAAAGTTTCAAAAATTTGCTGGAGGCTCCAGAACTGCTCAAAACGAGTCGAAACCGTTTCCAATCGATTTGGCATGACGAAAATAGGGTGTATCCCAAATTTCAGCTTTCTTGGTCAATTTGGTGAAATTTTGATTTTTTCCCTCATTTTTGGACTAAATTCGATTTTCAAAAATTCACCAAAAATCGAAAAACGCACTTTAGCACTTGAAATTTTGACAGGTGATAAATTTTTGCATGATCTTTCGATTTACCTTTGTAAAGTTTGAAAAAGTTCGTGCAAATCCTATGTTAAAACGCAAAATCTTCGATTTCGGCTGACCTGTCAATCAAAATGGCGGCCATTTTGTAAGTAAGGCCAACTTTTTTTTTGGCAAATTTGCTTTAAAATGTTCCTTAGGATGTCCCCTTTAAGAAAAAAGTTGTCCCGGAGGATCGGCGGGGGGGGGGGGGGTGCAATTACTCCTATTGTCATATTCCGGACTAATAGTGTACCTACATGTGAAGCAGCTAATTTCTTGAGGTTTTTTTAAGGGAAAATAAAGGTACTTAATTCGCCAAGAAAATGCATTCGAAGGACACAGCATCACGCAATTGTGTCTGGATACCACTCTAAAAAAAATACATCTCTATATTTGTACACTCGCCAATTTTTACGTATTTTTTCTTGTTAACTACCATGCTTTAAGTCTCCATGTACCTGTAGATATCTAATCTAATTCTTGAACAACATCTCAGCGAAATGTATACTACACAGCCATCTACGCATCTCCGTAATTGTTGGCAAATATTAATGACTAAAACGTCATCTATTTTGTTCATCGAAACCATGTTTAGGTGCTCCATTTATACCTCCCACTCGATGATCTCGCTTGGTCTTTCAGGAGTGGTCATCAAAATATGGAAGGTTTTTTGAAGCCACATTGATAATATTTTTTTTTATTCGAATGATCATTCAAAATAGGAGTGGAAGTAATAATTGAAAAGGAGAAAGATGGCATCATCACCATAATACATGACATTTTAAATCTTACATTATAAATACGACCACCAAATTAAGTACAAAAAGTACATTAGAACATTCTACACTCTACTTAAGTCACCAAGTTAGGAACACTTGCGGCTAAACAGGCTACATGTCGCATTCTTTCAGGACTCATTCAATGCAGTCCACGAATCGTCCACCACATCTACGTACACACTACTAAAGGGTCTCTAGTTTAGATTCCTTCCAAAGCTTATTCAATTGCTCGCGGATAGTGTTAGGTACATTTATTATGCAGTTGTACGTTCTAATGTGTAAAAATCAAGAAACTGGCACTGACTCGTGATGTATCTTTTCTTGGCAGTCATTATTGTTACAATATTCTATGGAGCATCAAGAAGTGTGGTGAGTGCATTTGATTATAGGTACCTATTAATCATGTCAAAATTCAACCTGCTCTTAAGATTCTATTGACTGTTTGAAAATTTGCAAATCGCTTAAATATTTTTTGGTTCTCGAATTCGCGTGTTTTGAAAATATAAACAGAGTTTTGTTTTTTGCGATCCTTCCTAATTATCTATCATATTTTTGTAGAATCCTTCAAAAGTACATCGACCAAAAACATGCCGAGAAGTATTCGACGGTGGTTTAGGGGATCATGACGGTAAATATATCACGTTGAAAAGTGGAATTATTACCTCCATACCATTTACGTAGGTACTGTTGATAGAATTTGAAATCTAATTGAATTATTTTCTCAAATGTAGGTTCCTATTGGATAAATCCCAGCCAAGGTGCTGAAAAATATTCCATCTTGGCTTATTGTAAACTCAAAACACGCGAAACGTGTGTATCCTCGGACCCATATCGTTCGATAATTTTTGATATTTCTGGTGCTAAATCAGAAGTTTGGTTAGCAAAAAAAGATCCCAGTTACCAGGTAAGCAACCAATTAAACACCTAGATAGCTGAATTACACCCCCTCCCCCCACAGATGGAGTTTAGGGTATAAATGAGACTTTCGAACCAGAAACTAGACTATATGTTCCATACTTGCAGATCGCCTACCGAGCAGATGCTAATCAGCTGAGAACGTTGCAACAGATGTCCAAATCAGCAACACAAAATATTACTTACCATTGTAAGAATTCCGTTATCTATTACGACAGTATCAACAAAAATTTTGATAAAAGCGTAAAATTACTGGGATGGAATAATGAAGAAATCACTCCGCAAAACCTTTCAAATTTACAATTTATGTCCGGTTACGACAATTGTCAGGTAAATACTAAATCTATAAGTACCGAATTCTTTATTGGGGGCTTTTTTAATTTTTAAAAATTCATTGATGTACCTATTGTTGTAACAGCATAAAAACAATCAGTGGTCAATAACGCGCATCACATACTCAACTAACGTACCTTCCCAACTCCCCATCGCTGATATAGCAGTTCGAGATGTCGGAAGACCTAGACAATTCATTTACGTGGACATTGAACCTGTCTGTTTTCTTTAATAGCAATTTTTCATCAAGAATTTTGAGCAAAATCGAAGAATTTAAGCCCAAAACCTATAGCTGATTTAGCATAGAATGATCTGTATTGCTCACTTTTCAGAAATAGTGTATCTAGTACCTACTTTCATTATGTAAGGGTCTACTGAGAAAAAATAAAATATGTCGAAGAATATTGATCAAATTCAGCGAGAACCTGCATTGTGAGTTGAGAGTCACTGAGAAAAATTTTCCTCTGTGGAGATGCTCTCTAGTCCGGGAGATATGGGTCGTAAAAGAAGACGCATTTTTGAAAAATCATAATGCTCACTGTGGCCCAATTGAATAATCTTACGAATAAATGTTGTAGATGCAAACTTTTCTTGACGTAAGTACCCATTCCAAAAAATAGAAAAAATAACCGAATTTCAATTTTTTTTGCCATGAGTGTGATTTTTATCAACTTTTTTATGAAATACGTCACAAAGAGGTCAAAATAAGACAACTGAATAAATTCAAACCTTTTTTGATGTTTGGAATTGAAAATTGAATTTTTTCGAATTTTGATTTTTTTGTGACGAGTTTATTTCATTGAGTGATTCTAACTGGTGTTCTGAGGAGAACCACAAACTGATGAAAGATATGATTAAAAATCATCACGAATATCATGGTTCCTGAATTTTTTTCCAGTTTTTAGCTTAGGAACACAGCAACTTTAAACTTCCGAAATTGAAACGGACCCTACCACACCAGCTCCGAAAATAATTATTTCATTTGTCAACAGTTGAGACAACCAACAATATTTTTGTTTCCTTAAGTAAAATTGACGTGTTGTTTATTGATCCAAATCTTTCAAAGAACGAAAAAATCATCGTCTACTTACTACATTATTAGTAGGTACCTGCATAAGTAAGTAAGTCATCGATCTTTTTGTCATTACACCGTAGGTAGTTCGGCATTGATTCATTAGTTTTGATTTATAGCTGTTCGCGATTTTAAATATATTTTCCCATCCTTTTGGATTCGTGTGCTTAAAATGCTAAGATTCGTATCTACTTATGAAATTATTTCTTTGTGTGTTGTCGAAGTGACTAATGCACAGTGTTATTGTTCTTTACATTTGTCATTATACATATTTGTTCATAGAAAACATGTTTAGATGCTCCATTTGCCACCCACTCGATGATCTCGCTTGATCTTCAATTAATTAGGTAGTGGTTATCAAAATGTGAAACATTTTTTTGAATCCACCTTGGTAGTCTTTTTTAAAAAGTATTTGAATGATCATTCGAATCATAGGGGTGAGTACATGCTACATATAATAAAAAGGAGAGGGGATTCATGTCATCATCACCATACCTGACATATGTACCTATTATGATATTTAAGTAGGTACATGAAAAAGACGATCACCAAAGTAAGCACGAAAATTACATTTTTTTCAGATTTTTTTCAATGTGACTCTCCATATTTTATCGTCAAATAACTTCTTGAATTAATATTTTTAAACTAAAAAAATGAGTTTTTTTAATGTTTGACAGAGTAAGCGATTTAAGACATCAAAAGGATAGTAGAAAACAAATTATCATTAGGTAATCTTCTTAATTATGAAAATGAAAGGGGAAAAAATAAGTACAGGTAGGTAGATACGGTGAACTGAACAATCCGATTAGGGAGCAATAAGAAAATTGATTTATTGCCCATACAAATCAGATCAAACCCGTTCACACGAGAGAAGATTCTACACAACTTAAACTATGCACTAAGTTAGGAACACTTGCGACTATAAACAGGCACGATGTCGCATTTTTTCAGGACTCATTCAATGTATAGTCCACCAAGTTGCAAACACCTGCATACAGCTGAATATGTTCGAGTCTTGCATTCCCTGTAGTGCTTATTCAATTGCTCGCGGACAGTGTACATTTGTGCAGTTGTATGAGTTGTTTTCGTATTTTTTCTGTACGATTGTGGATCAATTACACTTTTTTCGAATTCATTAATAAAATAAAATTACTTGTAATTAAGATAGCAGGATTACCATAAAAATTGTCTAAGGACAACTCTTAATGTGAAGTGGTATGCTTCTCAGAGGTGACTAGTCACATTGTCTGTTTTAATTCACAATAAGTCTTTTTTTCAAATTGAAATAATTTATGTGTAAAAATCAAGCAACTGGCAGTGACTCATGATGAATCTTTTCCTGTCATTCATTATTATTGTAATATTCCATGGAGCATCAAGAAGTGTAGTAAGTGCATTTGATTACCTACGTATAAATTATACCTACCTACTTCCGGTCGCCATCTCACTTGTTTTGGAAAAAATTGGCCAGTTACGAAAAACAATATCTAATTGAAATTTTGTGACGAAACCTAGGCCACTGTCATCAAAATCCAAGACCTGGTATCTACTCTTCAGGTTCTATTGAGTGTTTTAAAATTTTGTAAATCGCTCGAGTATTTTTGGTAGTAGGTACCTACTCGAATTCGTGTTTTGAAAAATATAAACAGAATTTTATTTTTTGCGATCCTTCCTAACTATCTATCATATTTTTGTAGAATCCTTCAAAAATACATCGACCAAAAACTTGCCGAGAAGTGTTCGACAGTGGTTTAGGAGATGAAGACGGTAAATATCACGTTGAAAAGTTGAATTATTACCACTTGAAATCTAATTTAATTATTTTTTCAAATGTAGGTTCCTATTGGATAAATCCCAGTCAAGGTGATGAAAAATATATGATCTTAGCTGATTGTAAACTCAAAACACGTGAAACGTGTGTATCCTCGCACCCATATAGTTCGAAAAAGTTTGATATTTCTGGGGCTAAATCAGAAGTTTGGTTAGGAAAACGACATCCCAGTTACCAGGTAAGCAACCAATTAAACACCTAGATAGCTTAATTATACCCCCAAAGATGGAGTTTAGGGTATAAATGAGATTTTCAAACTAGAAACTAGACTATATACTCTGCACCTGTGCAAGTAAGTGTGTATTTTCACATAACGTTCGAGTTAGAAGGATAGCAGATCAAGTTGAAATGTTTTCGAAACCAGCGTGTGACCTTGAAAGTAGGTACATTTTCTCTTTTTTTTTTTTGATAAGTGTGTTCATCAGCTCTCGTGCAAGTATATAAACAGTGAGGTTTCTCAAAAAAATGAAAAAAAGTCCTGGATCGGCTGGATCTTGACAAACATGAATGGGGAAGCTTATTTTAAATGGGAGACAACCCAGAAAAATTATAAACCCCATAGCTATTCAGGAAGCTGAGCCAGGGATCCTCAATGCGGGGTTCTTTTTGAAAAAATTGTAGTTTTTTGGCAATGGCTTAGTCCCCTAAACAGCTGTGGCACTCGAAATTTTTCTGGATAATCTCCCACTCAAAGTAAGCTTTTCCACTAATTTTCGTCAAAATCTAGGATATGTTTTTTTTTTCGATGTACCCAAATAAACAGGATTGACAGTTGATGGGCTGACCAAAAGAGCTTGTGTGAAAATGTTATATTGTTGTTGTTGAATTTTCTGCTGTTTTGAAGCATTATAGGAAATGCACCATTTTGCCTAAGTACCTAGGTAGTTTCAGATTGAGAATTAGTCTAGCTCTAAATTCTGAGTACTTACCTATATAGGTAGCAATATAGAAAACATCATTAATTTCACATGTTCCAACTGGGTCATTCCATGTCAACTCAACCAACGTTTTGGGGTCATGTCCCTCGATTTCGCTCAATTTTTTTTTTACAATATCTACCAACCCAGTAAGTAAGAAAGCCGCAATAAGTTTGGTCCCAGCCCCCTCAGGGGGTGGGTGGGGAGTCTTCCATTCTTTTCACATTGTCTCGAGGTACTCAACTTCAGCAGCCCATTCCTCCAAAACTATGATACTTTGATCAAAACTGATTTCACAGTTCGAATGAGCATTGAATTTTGAACTTTTTGAGTATTTTGAAATTTTCAAAAGTTGAAAGTTGAACTTTCAATTCCATTCTTTTCACGTTGTCTCGAGGTACTCAATTTCAGCAGCCCATTCCTCAAAAACTATGATCCTTTGATCAAAACTGATTTCGCAGTTCAAATGGGCATTGAATTTTGAACTTTTGAAGTATTTTGAAATTTTCAAAAGTTGAAAGTTGAACTTTCAATTTGAAAGTTCAAATTTCAAAATGGCTCTGTAAATGGGAACTACCATTTAAAATTTTGAAAAAATTTGCATAGATGTACATTTTAATACTTTTTTGAAATATTTAGGTTTCGAGATGGAACTCTTGACGAAGGGGGAGCACCCCCACCCCCAATTTTGGGCCTCCCCAAAGGGGGTAAAAGTTCAAAAAAGTGTTTTGTCCGTGCGACACATGGATTAATATGTTTTTGATGACGCTGAACACGAATATGACGTCAGATTTTTGATTTGACCCGTTCACGGCTCCCTACACCACCCCAAAGGGGGTAACCCAAAAAAAAATGGTAACATTCGTGTGACACATGAAATAGTATTTTTTCGATATCGCTGAACACGAATATAGCCAAAGTTTTTTAAATCGACCTCACCCATGGCCCCCAGAACCTCTCCCAATGGGTAAAAGTCCAAAAAAATTGCTGGGGGCCGTGGATGAGGTTCAATCAAAAATCTGACGTCATATTCGTGTTCAGCGTCATCAAAAACATATTATTCCATGTGTCGCACGAACAAAACACTTTTTTGAACTTTTACCCCCTTTGGGGAGGTGCTGGGGGCCGTGGATGGGGTCCTATCAAAAATCTAACGTCATATTCGTGTTCAGCGTCACTGAAAACATACAATTCGATATATCACATGCCCCAGATTTTCTTTCGAAAGTTTCACCCAAAATTGGGGGTGGGGGTGCTCCCCATCCGTCAAGAGCTTCATCTCGAAACCTAAATATTTCAAAAAAGTATCAAAATGTACATCTATGGAAATTTTTTCAAAATTTTAAATGGTAGTTCCCATTTACAGAGCCATTTTGAAATTTGAACTTTCAAATTGAAAGTTCAACTTTCAACTTTTGAAAATTTCAAAATACTGAAAAAGTTTACAATTCAATGTCCATTTGAACTGTGAAATCAGTTTTGACCAAAGTATCATAGTTTTGGAGGAATGGGCTGCTGAAGTTGAGTACCTCGAGACAATGTGAAAAGAATGGAAGACTCCCCGACCACCCCCTGAGGGGGCTGGGACGAAACTGACTGCGGCTTTCCTACTTACTTGGTGGGTAGATATTGTAAAAAAAAAAATTGAGCGAAATCGAAAGACATGACTTTCAAAATCGCCTTTTTTTGATTGAGTTGACATGGAATGACCCAACTTTCAGATCGCTTACCGAGCAGATGATAATCAGCTGAGAATGTTGCAACAGATGTCCAAATATGCAACACAAACTATTACTTATCATTGTAAGAATGTTATTGTGTACTACGACAGTATCAACAAAAATTTTGAGAAAAGCGTAAAATTACTGGGATGGAATAACGATGAAATCACCCCGCAAAACCTTTCAAATTTACAATTTATGTCCGGTTACGACAATTGTCAGGTAAATACTAAATCTATAAGTACCGAGTTTTTTTTTGGGGCTTTTTTAATTTTTAAAATTCATCGATGTCTTTTTGTAACAGCATATAAACCATCTTCATAGCTCAGAAACGCGCATCACGTACTCAACTAACGTACCTTCCCAACTCCCAATCACTGATATAGCAGTTCGAGATGTCGGAAGGCCTAGACAATATATTTACGTGGACATTGAACCTGTTTGCTATCTTTAATAGCGATTTTCCATCAAGAATTTTGAGCAAAATTGAAGAATTTATACCCAAAACCTAGCTGATTAAGCATGGAATGATCTTTATCGCTCACTTTTCAGAAATAGTGTAGCTACCTAGTACCTACTTTCATTATGTAAGATTTACTGAGAAAAAATAAATGTCAAACAATGTTGATCAAATTCAGTGAGAACCTTCATTCTGAGTTGAAAGTCACTGAGAAAATTTTTCATCCGTGGAGATGCATCTCTAGTTAGGGAGATATGGGTCGTAAAATTAGACGCATTTTTGACAAATCATATGCTCACTGTGACCTTTACACTACTATGTAGTTTACAGCTCAATTAGGTAAAGTGTTCGTTGAGTGAGCAGTTTTTTAGGGTAGAGATGGAGTTAAGATTTCGTAGGGATCGGTTGTCCATGTGAACAAATTTTCAAAAACCTATTTTTAAATTAACGTTTTAGGGGATGACCAAACAGGCGGCTGGAGCCTTAACCTTCTCCCCTTCTGAAATTGATAGGGGAGCACACAGTTGGACCGAATCAAATCGCCGAAAATAATTGAGAAATTATCGCGCTTTTTCAATTCTCTGCATACAAATTTAGTAGATACGTATGTACCTGAAAAAAATACATTTCTATTTGTAGGCTTGCCAATTGTTGCCAACTACCATGCTCCAAGTCTCCATGTACCAGTACCTAAATGTCTAAATCTTGAAGAATATCTCAGTCAATAAATGCTACACAATCGTCTACGCATCACCGTAATTGTTGACAAATATTATCTAATGACTAAAACGACATCTACAAATCTTGGTCTTCCATGAGTAGTCATCAAAATGTGAAAGTTTTTTCGGAGCCACCTTGGTAGTATTTTTTTAGACGATTTTTTTTTTCATTTTTGCATTTACCACAAATATTTTTTTGTACTAAATGACTTGAAAATGGTTCGAAATTACAAAAAAAATAAACTTCCACGGTCACATGATGAGTTACACGTTAGAGAAGTGATTAACAGTTTTACTGAATTTTAAAATTATTGCTCCTTTTTAATGTTTTACTAATATACTTATTTGACAAAAAATGTGTTTCTATGACGAGTTTTTTTACATAAAAAACATCAGAAATGATCAATAGTTGATGTTTTGTTCTTTTTAGCGAGTTAAAAAAAATAATTTTTCGACATTTTTTCACTCCCCCAAACATTTTTTTGGGAAGTGGAAAAGTTATCGAAGTTTTTACTGAATCAAGACCACGAATACATCAAAAGTTAGCAAATGACACGTAGAATACAGTGAGTGTGTTGAAAATGCAAAAAATCAAAAAAATATCGCCCACTTTTGCATTTACCCCAACATGGGGTAAATGCAAAAGTCGGTTTTCAAATTTTCAAATTAAAATTTTCTCTACGATTTGTGGACCAAATTGTATCATAATTTTACCATTGATAGAGAACCCCCTGAAGTATAAGTGGTACAAATTTCAGCTTCATCCGTGCAATAGTCTTCTCTCAGAGCCCTCTCAAAGTGTCACTAATCAAAAAGTGCTTTGCAATTACCCCACTCTACCTTACATTCATGCCGTTGTGCGTTTTCGTATTTTCTCTGTACGATTGTGAATCAATTACCAACACTTTTTTCGAATTCATATTTTTTTTTATCATCTATTGAAATATATTGTGTAAAAATCAAACAACTGGCAGTGACCACCTGACTCATGATGTTTCTTTTCTTGACATTCATTATTATTACAATACTTCATGGAGCACCGAGAAGTGAAGTACCTACGTGCATTTAATATTACCTATATGTATATTATCGAGCATGTGAAAAAAATCCCCCTCCCTTCATTTGTCAATGATTTGACGAAAAATCTAATTTTTCGTACCTACTATTATGACAAACAAAGTGGTAAATATGTACAATGATTAGTTGAGTAGTCTTGCAAATTGTTGTACATGCAAACTTTTCTTGACATACTTACCCATTCGAAAAAATAGAAAAAATATCGAATTACAATTTTTTTTGCCATGAGTGTGATTTTTATCAACTTTTTCATAAAATATGTCACAAAGAGGTCAAAATAAGTCAACTGAATAAATTCAAACTTTTTTTGATGTTTGAAATTGAAAATTGAATTTTTTCGAATTTTGATCTTTTTGTGAGGAGTTTATTTCATCGAGTGAAAGAGTTTTTTCAACTTTTTCAACGGATACGTGAAAATAGGGGTGAAATGGATCAACTTCACAAGTCAAAACTTTTTATCATGTTTTAAATCAAAAAATCGCATTTTTTCGCAAACTTTCAATTTTTTCAAATCGACTTTACGACATAATGTCATCCCAATTTTTTAATATATTGTTCAGCGTAAAAAGTTGTCCATGATATTATATTTTTTTCAAAATTTTTGGGAGTCGGACCGGTATGGAAACTACGTTTTGAAACTTTTCGAGCTAATTTTTCGTACGAAAAAAAGTGGCAACACTGATTTTTATTGTATCACCAAAAAGCCTTTCAAAACACTTACCTATTGGAAAAAGTTTAATTTTGGTAGGTATCACGGTTACCGAGTAATCCACTGCTGAAATGGATGACATTTCAAGTTCACTGAAAACTTTGACACTCCCTGGCAGCTTTTGAAAAAGAGCTAGAGGGCTGCGATTTGCGCCATTGGTCATCCCTTCGGAAAGTCTTTCCCCAGAAAATTTTTCAAAAAATTCGCCGACCCCTCCCCTCGTTCCACTTCTTGGTCGAATTGACGTAGAATGACCCTGTACATCCTATATACTAAAATGATGTCGGTTTTTTTGTTCCCACGAGATCTCAGCAAGTACTCAACCGATTTTCATAAATGACCCCTCAATAGAAAGCCTGTGAAGTGTAGATTTGCAGGCTACTCTTGAAAGTTAGAAAAGTGTGGCCAAAAGTTCAAAAAGCTCGAGAAATCATTTCGGCCAATCACAACGCAGCATTCGATGTCAGTTTTTTTATTCCCATGAGATCTCAGTAAATACTTGACCAATTTTCATAAAAGACCCCTCAATAGAAAGCTTGTGAAGTGTAGATTTTCAGGCTACTCTTAAAAGTTTGAAAAGTTTGGCCAAAAGCTCAAAAACCTCGAGAAACCATTTCAGCCAATCATAACGCAGCATTTGGCGATTAGAATGATGTTGGTTTTTTTGTTCCGATGAGACCTCAGTATGTACTCAACCAATTTTCATAAAAGGCCCCTCAATAGAAAGCTTGTGAAATGTAGGTATGCTGGTTATTCTTGAAAGTTCGAAAGGTTTAGCCAAAAGCTCAAAAAGCTTGAGAAATCATTTCGGCCAATCACAACGTAGCATTTGGCAATTATAATTCCCAGGAGATACATTACAAACAAAATAAATAAAATAAAAGGATTTTCATAAAAGACCCCTCAATAGAAAGCTTGTGAAGTGTAGATGTGCAGGCGGCTATTATTGAAAGTTCAAAAAATTTGTCTAAATGTTCAAAAAGCTTGAGAAACCATTTCGGCCAATCACAACGCGCAGCATTCAGCAAAGTTTTTTTGATTCCACGAGACCAGAGATACCGATTTTCATAAAAGACCCCTCAATAGAAAGCTTGTGAAGTGTAGATATGCAGGCTATTATTAAAAGTTCAAAAAATTTGACTAAATGTTCAAAAAGCTCAAGAAACCATTTTGGCCAATCACAACGCAGCATTCAGCAAAGTTTTTTTGATTCCACGAGACCAGTGCAGGGGTGATTAACAAAAAAAATTAATTGAGTTCAATTGGGGCAATTCTCCCGAAAAATCGTGATTCGCGATTCAGTTTTTGTTATTTTTGCTACCTACTGCTGACTAGAAATTAAGTTTTGATGCAAAATGAAATCAAAAAATATTTCGGACAAATTTTTGTGACGTTTTTCAAAAAACCGAAGCAAAGCGGATTGAAATGGCCTGCAGTTCACTTCGGAATAATGTTAAAAATGGAATGTTAACTGAATTTTTGTCTTTCCTCAAGCAGAGGCTGAAGGATAATATTTCAAATTTTCAAAGAAGTATGAAATCGATGGACAAAAATATATTTGAGACTGGAATACACCAATTTTGAAACAAATAACTGGAACCTTATCTGCTATGAAAATCCAAATTATTTTCAACTTCAAGGTTCGTGCTAATGTAATGAAACGGGGCGAATAAAAAACTTTTTTCAATATAAAAATTTTTCAAAAAATATACATGCATACTTACAAAAATTTTATGGAAAACTTGAACGATATTGAGGGGGGAAAATATACCAATTATTCGAAATGAAACGGCGAGTTTTAAAGTAAAATAAGTAGGAGATGAAATAACAAATTTTTGTCTTTCCTCAAGCAGAGGCTGAAGGATAATATTTCAAATTTTCAAAGAAGTATGAAATCGATGGACAAAAATATATTTGAGACTGGAATACACCAATTTTGAAACAAATAACTGGAACCTTATCTGCTATGAAAATCCAAATTATTTTCAACTTCAAGGTTCGTGCTAATGTAATGAAACGGGGCGAATAAAAAACTTTTTTCAATATAAAAATTTTTCAAAAAATATACATGCATACTTACAAAAATTTTATGGAAAACTTGAACGATATTGAGGGGGGAAAATATACCAATTATTCGAAATGAAACGGCGAGTTTTAAAGTAAAATAAGTAGGAGATGAAATAACAATTCTGTCATTTGAAAGGTACAATTTTGCCTAATACCTATTCATACAACGAACGTAGGTATAAAAATTTTGATTTCTCCTTCAAGTCTGGAATTTTTCAATTGCGGAAAAGAAAAACAAACCGGCCCTGACGAAGCGAGGGCAAAAGCTCTCAAAAATCAGTATTTTGAGAGGTATTTTGAAAAACTCAAAATTGAAAAAAAAACGAGCCTGAGCAAAGCGAGGGCAAAAAGCTTTCAAAAATTCACGTTTTGAGAAGTACGAGTAATAATAAAAGTTTCTTCATGCAGGGAGAAGAGCAAATAGCTCTCAAAAGTGTGTAATTCAAGCTCTAAAAAAGTCAACAAATGAGATCTTTTCTACAGAATGAAGATTGAGAAAAAGGAACGCATTTAAATTTTTCATTTTTTCACACCTTTTCAACAAAATTTACTACTTTTTCACCACTTTCACTACTTGTTAGATACCCTGTAAGTACTCAACCAATTTTCATAAAAGACCCCTCAATATACGAAGCTTGCGAATGTGTAGTTAGATATTCAGGCTATTATTAAAAGTTCGAAAAAGGTCAAAAGTTCAAAAAGCTCAAGAAACTATTTCGGCCAATTACAGCGCTGCATTCATCAAAGTTTTTTTTGATTCTATGAGATTTCAGTAAGTACTCAACCGATTTTCATAAAAGATCACTCAATAGAAAGCTTGTGAAGCATTGATTTGCTGGGTATTCTTGAAAGTTTTAAAAGTTGGTCAAAACACTCAAAAAGGCCGAGAAACAATGCGGCCAATCACAACGCGGCATTTAGCAAGTAGTCCATCAGCGTTGGTGGCCGAACAGGTTAAGGCGACGGACAAATTATTGATCTCGAGTTCAACTCCTAATTTTACCAGCTCAAAAAGCTTGACACTACTTTTATTAATTGTTGATCTCTAAACAACATTTTAAATCCCAAAGTTTTAATTTTTTGGTAAGTACTACTTTTTAAAAGAATATCAAAATGCTCAATCAGCTTGATATTGCTAAACACACAATTACATTTCTCATAATTTTCAAATTTTATACTTCCACGCCCTAGGAGAACCGCGCAGTATGCGCGGTTTTAACGGGTTTTCTAGTCTTTATGAATTTCATTTTTGTGGAAAATTTCGAATAGAAAATCAAAATGGAGAATAAGTCTTCTCTTCAACGAAAGTTGTACATACATCATATTTTTTTGCTACAAAACTAGATTATGGAATGTTACAGCATAATAAGAAACTCCACACAATTCAATAACATTAATTTTTATTTTCAACGAATTAAAAATTCGAAAATATTTTACAAAAAATAAACTAAAAAAAACTTAAATCGTCTCTTCAACGAAAGTTATAAAACATATTTGTTTGCTACAAAACTAGATTATGGAATGTTACAGCATAATAAAAAACTCCACACAATTCAATAGGTACCTATTAATTTTCATTCTTAACGAATTAAAAATTCGAAAATATTTTACAAAAAATAAACCAACCAAAACTTACGTCGTCTCTTCAACGAAAGTTATAAATAATATTTTTTTGCTATACAAAACTTAGATTATGGAATGTTACAACATAATACGAAACTCCACACAATTCAATAATAGGTACCTATTAATTTTCATTCTTAACAAATTGAAAATTCGAAAATATTTTACAAAAAATAAACTAAGTAACCAAAACTTTGATTAACTTTGACAAATTATTTACATACATGACATTACAATTAGACAGTCAAAAGAGCAATAAACTACATACGTTTCACAATAAAAACATCAATATTACTATTGATCACATTAACAAAATTTTAAGACTAACAGACTAACAGAGATCAATCAATTATAACAGAGGCGGTGGCGCACACAGGTCTGAAATGAAAACGTGGCTACCAAACATTTAACTTCGTACTGAGCTCTAAGAAGAAGGAGGAGGGGATTCAAAACATGAAGTTTTGAAAAATTTGACTTGGGTATTGTAATACAGAGATTTTTCGAGTCACTGAAGTCGATTCCAGAATTCATATTCGTCTTATAACTTTGAAAAGAGCTCTCAAAGGGGAACCTCAAAACGACCCTCAGAAGAGGGGGGCAACACATGAAATTTTTCGAAAAATTCGACATGGGTAGTGTAATATGGATTTTTGAGTAGCTGAAGTCGATTTTAGTATTTCTATTCGCCTCAATATTGAAATGAGCTCCTCAAGAGGGGGGGGGGTGGATTTTAAAAAAATCGACATGGTATCAAAATCGGTTTTTTAATCGCAGAAGTCGATTTTGCCATATATTTCCCATTGACCGCGAAGTGAGCTCTCACGTAAGGGAGGGGGAAGGGTGTGCAAAACATGAAATTACAAAAAAATTCGACTCAGGTATCCAAATAGGTTTTTTTTTTTTTAAAATAGCAGGTCGATTTTGCCATGTATTTTCCCCTTTGACCTCGAAATAAGCCCTCAAGTAAGGGAAGAAGGGTGTGCAAAACATAAAATTTCAAAGAAAAATTCCACATGAGAATCGAAATAGGCTTTTTTGGGTTGCTGGAGTCGATTTTGGCATAATATAAGTTTACCTTCAACTTCGAAATGGGCCCTTAAAAAGGGAGGGAGGTGCAAACCATGAAATTTTTCGAAAAACTCGACATGGGCATCGAAATAGGATTTTTCTAATCTCTGAAGTCGATTTTAGCATTCGTATTCGTCTTAACCTCGAAATGAACCCTCAAAGGGGGGGGGGGTGCAAGACGTGAAATTTCGAAAAATTTACCATGGGTACCAACATAGGTATGGTTTTTTTAGGATGCTAAATTGAATTTTCTGGAAAGTTGGATTCCTAGCCCTCCATATTAAGTATTCTGAAGAGCGATTTATGAAATTAAATTTTTTAAAAATATTTTTCTTTTTAAGCAAAGGTACCAAGGACACGACGTGGTATTTTCTTATTCCCTTGTATTTTTCATTTACCTTAATACGAACTTTTCATGTAGAAAATACTAAAAAAAATCAAAGAATAGCAGTTATGCAACTTTGCATAGCAATTTAAAAAAAAAAAAAAAAAAAAACATTACCTATTCCTCTATTCCTGTGATTTGATACGTAAATTGAAATAATAAAAGGCTACACTCCTGATCCTCCGGCCATATGACTAAGGAAAAAAGTTTTGATCTCTGGAAACCTCACTCGCTCTTCAGGGTTGTTCCTCCAACATCTCATCATCATATCTCTCATCATTTCAGGGCAGTCCTGTCCAATTGCCAAGAGTTCTTGTTCGTCGGTCCTTTTTTTCATATTTTCCACGACCTAAAAATAAACAAGTTGAAATTAAAATTACCTAAGTACATATTAATTGAAAATACCGGTTTTCTCAAGCTGAAACATACCACATTTTGATCGATGAAGTTAAATGGAATAGATCCAAAAGTGGACATCTCCCACAGGAGAACTCCGAAGGACCAAACATCCGACTGTAACAACAGCTGATTGAATACCAGAACTTCATAAGCCATCCAAGGAAATGCAAAACGTGTTCTAGGAGTGGTCTGTTCAAAGAGAAAAAAATAGAATAGGTATTTAGTCAAGTGAGTATACCTATTTCAGAACTAAAAAGTTAATGATAAACTTACTGGATAGTAGCCTTTGGAATGCAAGTTTCTGCTGAGCCCAAAATCTGCTATTTTCACAGTGTTATTGTCTCCGATCAAAACGTTACGGGCGGCCAAATCTCCATGAATAATTCTGTTCTCGTGGAGATGCTGCATTCCACACGCAATTTGGGAACAAATGTTTGGAAAATCATCCTGTAACATTACCAATTTTTCATTAGATACATTCAGTAGGTAAATCAAAAATTGGAGATAGGATTGATGAGAAAAAACTGTGGTGAATATTTTGGACCCCTAAAGCAAGTATTTTGGGGTGGAGAGTGAAGACACTCATTTTAATGTTGAAATAAATAATTTTTCAGAAGGGTTGTAATAAGAAAAAAGAAAGAAAGTCAATGTAAATGATATTTCTGTGATTCTACCACCTTCTGGGGTCATAATGTCCAAACAATTAGCTGGCTATAGGTACAGTATGACACAAATAATCACATTTTGAAACCAGTCCATTGGTTCGCATTTAGCAACCAGTTTTTATTGACAATCACCTAAAAATTGGAGATCGAGAAAAAAGCTTGCAACAAAAGTTGTGGAGCATGTAAAATTGAACCACTTTCGCTGATCGGATTTTGGAACCGGTTCATTAATTTGCAACCAGTCATCGAAAATTACCTAAAAATTGAAGATCGAGAAAAAAGCTCGCAACAAAAGTTGTGGGGCTTGAAAAATTACACAATTCTGTTCGATTTTGAAACCGGTTCATTGGTTTGCATTTAGCAACTAGTTTTCGACAATCACCTAAAAATTTAAGACAGAGAAACAAGCTCGAACAAAAGTTGTAGAGCTTGAAAAATTGAACCATTTTTGCTGATCGGATTTTGAAAATGGCTAATCAACTTGCAACCAGGTAACTTTTGATGGCTTGCTGCGATTTAATGAACCGGTTTCAAAATCTGATCAGCAAAAATGGTTCAATTATTCACGCTCTACAATTATTAAAATTCATTTTTTTTCAAATTGTGTGGGAATGTTTTGAAAATGAGCAGCTACCTATAAGAGGTGGAATTTTCTGCGATGAGGTGAAAAAATTTGAAATTTGAGACGCGATTGTAAAAGTTTTCCGCTCAATTTGGGATTAAAACTGAGTTTTGAGATTGTAAATTGAGAAAAAAATGTGTGTAAATGGATTTTGATGATGTATAAGATCACCAAGTCTGATTTGATGAGTTTAAATTAGCGTTTAATCGAAGTGGAAGTGATGGTAGCCCAAAATTGATTTCATATTCGGATTTTACACCCTCAAAAACCTAACAATCGATATGTCACATCATTTTTTATCATTTTTTTGAAATCCCCTCCCATCCCCCTCCCCCCTTCTCACCATATCACTCCCACATTATCCTCAATCCAATGTTCCCGAAATAGAGCAAATCGGTTAAACATGCGATTTGAACATTGTTGAGGAAAATTTCCTTTCCTGTACCATACTCCATTCAATTCGTAATTATGGTGGTGACTGGGGAGCCGCTTAGATGGGGATATACAGCTTTTCTCCCTCCTTCCATGCTTCTATTGATTAATATCAGTTGTGGGGAGTCATATTAGTGAGAATCGAGATATCCTCGAAATTCTCGACATGTGTTCTCAGTTATCTGTGATAATTTGAATTCCAGAGGAAAAAGTGGGGATGAGGATTGGTGGGGAGCAAGGGGTGGGGGAGAGGGGAGCTTTGAGGTAAAATATCATCATGCATATTGATTCCATGGTTTTCAAGGTCGCTGATCACGATGGTGATATTTTTTCGTTTAAATGATTCCTAAGCGAATAATGATGGAAAAAAACGACTCTTATGCGGGAATTTGCAATTATATTTCAAAGTTTGGAAAAAAATATCTCATCAAATCTGATTAAATGAGTTGAAATTGGCGTTTAATCGAAGTAGAAGGGATAGTAGCCCAAAATTGATTTCATATTCGGTTTCTACGCCCTCGAAAACCTAACAATCGATTTATCATTTTTTGAAATCTCCCTCCTCACCCCCTACCCCTTCTCTCCACAATAAGACCAAAATCTCATGATCAACTGCTTTGCCCTATTATGTGAACGTTGAATTGAAGATAATGTGGGAGTGGCGTGGAAAATCTCCTTTCCTGTCCCGTACTCCATTCAATTCATAGTAGGTGGGGAGCCAATTAGGTGGGGATAGGTACATATACTCTCCCTCCTTCCATGCTTCTATTGATATAGCTGTAGTGGGGAGCCAACTTAGTGAGAATCGAGACATTTTCAAAATTCTCAACTCATTTTCTCAGTTATCTGTGATAATTTGGGTTCCAGAGGAAAAAGTGGGGATGAGGATAGGTGGTGAGCAAGGGGGGAGAGGGGAGCTATCGAGGTAAAATATCATCATGCATATCGATTCCATGGTTTTCAAGGTCGCTGATCGCGATGGTGGTATTATTTTTTCGTTAAAATGATTCCTAAGCGAATAAGGATGGAAAAAACGACTCTCACGTGACAATTTACAATATAATATTTCAAAGTTTGGAAAAAAATCTCAAATTTTTCGCAATTCGATACACAAATGGATGCGAATTTCGCCATTTTCCAGCAGAATATTGAAAAATGAAGCTCAGTGGACATGTTCATGCCTTCATAGGTAAGTAGGTACTTATAATTAGTTATCAACTAAGTCATCTCTTACCTCGGTTATAACGTGGGGCGGGTCTCTTTTAGGGCTCCATAGTACATTGTTGTCAAGTAATCCTTCTAATAAGCTGCCATGAATAACGAAATCCAGAATAATCCATGGTAGCTTGGAAATACCTGAAAATATATGATTATGGAACATAAATTTAAATCAATAGAATTCTAGGTAATCATTAATCAAATTTTCAATATATTTATCAATAAAAGAGGAATAAATGAAGTTACCTCTACTATAAAAGCCAGTTAAACTTAAGAGATTCGTGTGGTTAACCATTCTCATACATTCAACTTCTCGTATGGCACATTTTACTGAGTCCGAATCATATTCACGTTTGATTTCTTTCAGTACTACTGTACTAGTTCTGTCCTTCTTTGAAGTGTTGCCCGACTCTGAATGTAGCTCACCTAACATACGTATCAAAAATTATTTATAATTATTCTAGTCATTTCTAGAAGATTATTGTGAAAATTGGGAAGGAAATTTACTAGTACTGGAATGTAGGCACCCAAGTCTTTTGGAGCCAAAAAAAAAAAGCAAAACACTTATTATAATGCTCTTACCTATAAGGACATTGCTAAAATGCCCTGACGAGATTTTTTTAGTATTTATGATGATGGAAGATGACAAGTCTGTAATCTGCGATACTCTCAAAAATGAAATGACACTCGTCACATTTGAAGCAATAATTGCTTCACGAACCGTCGTCATTTCCTCTCTGCTTAGAATATCTTCAAATAGAGAGGCGACTCCTTCAGCATTCCGAGTGGACAATTCCATAGCCGGACCGCCCTCCACAAACTATAGGAAAAAATCGAGTAAAAAAATTATTGACATGAGTAATAGTGAGGTCAGTTCAAAAGTAGCTAGGTATATTTACTCACCCTCTTACAATTCAAGTTCTTAGAAAAATAAAACCGGTACGATGCTAATAAGGCCGCATTTACTGTAATGGTCACCATTACAGCTATAATCGCGATGATAATAACCTGGTAGAAAATAGCACACATTCGAAAACATTAGGTAGGTAAGCATAATACACAACTAATGACAATCAAGCAATAACATGTAGGTTCCTAGATAACATACCAATTGAAAGAACGTCAATCCGACACGATTTTCATTAACTTTTTCCGATCCTTTTGACGAATTTTCTGAAAATAAACGAAACTAGTTACCTACTGATAGTTAAATGAAATATTGTACATCTCCTAAATGGGAATTATAATAGGAATTTTTGAAATTTGCATAAATGGGTGTATTAGGGTGACAATGAAATTAAAATTTCGGATTTTTGAATACAGCACACCTAAAAAATGTGCTATGAGGTGTCAAAAAATGATCCCCAAAGTTTCATCCCTCTAAGTTGATTTTAACCCGTGCCTCAAGGGCCCCAAAGTTTTGAACATAACGTCCGAGCGCGACCTTACGAGTTCCACCGCGACGCGTGGTGGAACTCGTAAGGTCGCGCTCGGACGTTATGTTCAAAACTTTGGGGCCCTTGAGGCACGGGTTAAAATCAACTTAGAGGGATGAAACTTTGGGGATCATTTTTTGACACCTCATAGCACATTTTTCAGGTGTGCTGTAAAAAAAATATTGGAAAAAATTTTTCCCCGTGTATTTCATTGTCACCCTAGGGTGTATCTTTTTCGAAACATCTTGGCCAGCATAATAGAGAAAAAAATCAGAAAATTCTATACCTAATTCATAAGGAAGTTTTCAAAGTACGAGTATAGAAGAATAGGAAGATGAAGGAAGAAAATGGACATTTTTTGAAGCTTGTAACTCACGAATACAAGATAAAGCAGTATAAAATTGTGATCTGTCACGAGAAAACCAACCTAGTGTCCAAAACGTAAATTTTACAGGAAGGGCATTTGAAGTTTTGAGTCTATGTATCAGGCGATCTAAAATTTGGAGGTCCGTGAAACTTGCACCACTTTTGGCCCCCATGAGTGCCAACATAACCCGATATTTTTTTTTTTTCAGAATCATCACATTCAAGGTTGCCAAGTCCAATAATCGAAATTTCCCAAAATCGATTTTTTCGATTTTTTTGAATTTTTTTGCCAAAAATGTTGCAAAAACTACCCGAGTATGAAATAATGAAGAATAAGTTATTATTATTAAATTTATCACGTTTCTTAACAAATTTGTTCAAGGTGAAAAGAGTTGATTTTTCCAGAGTGAACCTCATTCAAATTTCAAAAAAACGGCCTAAATCCTACAAATGTGAGCCGATATCCACAAAAATTTGTATGTTGACTCCCCCGGACATACATTTCGAGAAAATCAAAAAAAAAAATTTTTTCATTTTTTTTGTAGTTGCTCAATTTTTTTGGCCTTAAATTTAGGGTCAAAAGAATCGTTCGCGAACGTTTTTAGCACCGCAGGTAGATTCAGCACCCTGAGCACTACCAATATCCACCATAAAAAAATATCGATTTTTTGGACACTAAGTTGGTTTTCTCGTGACAGATCACAATTAATCAATTTTCAGCATTTGCCCTTAAAAAAAACACGTTGAATGAAAAATTGATTCGAATCATTTTTCAGAATCAATGACTCGTAATTCATAGTGTGAATCATAAATCATTACTTCGTTGAAATGAGTCGAATCACTTTTTTTTAAAATCATATTTCTCGTTTTTTGTTCAACGTTGCTCGTAAAAACTCTTTGAAAAAAGGGAGAAAAATCCAATAAAAATTTTAAAAACAAGATTTTAGCGTTTTAGCAGTGAAAATAAGTATTATCATTAAAACATATGAACGTACACAAGTATTTATGCGAATTTCTCAGCTGATATGTGCATTTTTAGGTAATGAGTTGCTCAAGACAAATATCAAAAAGTGGAGAATTGTCAAAAATTGATTCAACTAAATTAATGTATGAACTACGCTAATAAAAGGTTATGCAATTTTTTAACACGTACCTATTTCGAACGCACACTGACTATCGTTACATGCATCATGGCAAGTATTGTGAGAGTCACAAGCGATGGTACTGCTTTGGGCGGAAACTGAAAAGAGAATACAAAAAAAAATAAAAAATCTTACTTGAATGAGTATTATAAAGGTAGGGAAAACCAACTATTTCTTTGATTAAAATTGATATAATTTCATTTTTCGAATTATGAATCATCCGAAGTTTTTTCCCTTGTCGAAGTACCTATTCAAGATAATTCAAACTTTCAATAATCAAGCAGAAAAATTCCAGAATAAATACCTACCCAAATCATTTTGAATAGTGCTAATTTTTTTATTTATTTTTTTTACTAGAAGTAGGTAGTAGGTACTAATTTTTTCGAAATTTTTGTCATCTGTCATTGTGCTCAGCACGTTAAAATTCTCATTTTTGTCGACAATGTTACAATTTTTTGTTGGTAAAGTATCGTGATGAACGCCCCTCTATGTTAACATGGCTTCGAACCGCCTCTGCTGGCTCTGCCTAAGTACATAAATGAATTTAATCTCGTCACAAAATTTCTGAGTGAGAAAACAATAACTGTGTTCGTCTAATTATAAAAAACAGACAGATTCTGTCAATTGGTGAAACTTGTAAACTCGACAACGGTATACCTACTTAAGGTAATGTAGAAAACAATTTCCAACTTACTTCTATTAGAGCAGATGCCGATTGTAGTCAATGAGCGATTGTTGGAGCATTGGCATATTTTTAATTTTGGATGACATTCCACTCCTATGAACTTACAATTATTGCCTGGCTGTAAGCAAGGAGAAATTGCTGTTGTCTGAAGAACAATCTCACCTGAAACACAAAATGCATCAACAATTATATAGTGTCCCTTGATTATGTACCATCAAATCGCCGTAAGGGAGGTAAAAATATTGATAATTCAATACAAAGTAATACGTCATTATGAAATAATCTTAACAATAAGCAGGGCTTTTATTGTGGAGGGACGCAGGGGGACCCCAAAGGAAAGTTCGAAATTATCAAAAAATTTCCATAAAAACTAAAAAAAATAAACGAATTAGAAAAAAATGAAAAAATGAATAAATTTTGAATTATGATGAAAATTCGTAAATCTAAAATTTAGCATTCAAGTTTGTACCTCAGTACTTATCTTGCACGTCGAGGAGCCCGCTCAAGAATTATTGCATCCCCCCCCCCGTCGACCCTGTCGGACAACTTTTTTCTTGAAGGGGGAGTCCTGAGGAACATTTCTAGCCCTTGTACTCAAAAAAAAAGTGGCCCTACTTACAAAATGGCGGCCATTTTGATTGACAGATCAGCCGAAATCGCAGATTTTGCGTTCCAACATAGACCTTTCAAGAAATTTTTTATACCTTACAAAAGTAGATCGAAAGATCAGGCAAAAATTTTTCACCTGTCAAAATTTCAAGTTCTAAAGTGCATTTTTCGATTTTTGGTGAATTTTTAAAAATAAAATTCAGGCCAAAAATGAGGGAAAAAATCAAAATTTTACCTAATTGACCAAAAAAGCTTAAATTTGGGATATACCCTATTTTCGACATGCCAAATCGATTGGAAACTGTTTCAAACCGTTTTGAGCAGTTTTGAAGCCTCCAGAAAATTTTTAAAACTCGAAATTTCCACAAAATTTCATCAAATGAAGTTGGAAAGCCAAAATTTACTCTGCGAACTAATTTCAATGCGCTACAAAGTATTACAGGTAAATTTCAAGTCGTTTTGAAGCCTCCAGCGACTTTTTGAAAATTACTGTAGGCTCCAAGAGATTTTTTAAACTTTAAACTTTTATAAAATTTTATCAATGGAGATGGAAAGCTGAAATTTATTTCGCAGACTAATTTCAATGCGATATGAAGTCGACTACATGGTGGTTTCAAATGGTTTTGAAGCTTCAAACTACTTTTTGGAAACTTCAATTTTCCAAAAAAAACGCCATACGACCTTTCAAAAAGTCGCTGGAGGCTCCAAAACGACTTGAAATCCACCAGCAGTCGACTTCGTAGCGTATTGAAACTAGTTTGCAGAATGAATTTCGACTTTCCATCTCCGTTTGATTTCCTTCTCCCCAACTCTCTGCCAGTGCAACAAAATTATACTAGGCGATTTTAACATATCAGAGTATAGGCAATCTCAGCTGCACACCTATGACAGAAAAGTCCGAGACATGCTAGAATTCATTCGGGTGGGTCAACTTGAACAAGTGAACACAGTCCCAAATGCTCATGGCAAATTTTTGGATATTGTCATCACCAGTCTACCCCTGGTCTCTGTACAGAGAGGAGAGTCCCTCTTAGAAAGAGAAGATTCACACCATCCTCCCCTGTTGGTTAAAATACCCCACCTCAGAGTTCCAAAAGCTAAGAAGCATTACTACAGGGATTTTTATAGGCTAAATTTTGCCAAGGCTGACTTTTTGGGGTTGTACTGTGCATTTAGGGACTTTAAGTGGGATGACTTATACAAATTAACTGAGGTAGATCAGGCAGAGAAATTCTACTCAAATGTTATAGGCGAAATAATTTCCTGTCATGTACCGTGTTTTAGGGAAAAGAAAAAAGGAAATGGGCCAAAATATCCCCCCTGGTTCAGTCGGGAGATTATTAAAAAATTGAAAGATAAGGAGAGGTCCAGACAGTTGTTTATCAAAACTGGCCTGCTGGAGCACCAGGAGAAGTTTAAAAGCCTAAGAAAGGAAACAAAAAATATGACTAGAGTTGCTCTTGATGACTATAATTCTAGACTTGAACAGAATTATAATGCTAATCCTCAAAATTTTTGGAAAGAAGTAAATTCAAAAAGAATCTCAAAAAATAACTCTGTTGATATTATGGTTGATATTCATGGAATAGAGAGACGGGGAGACGATGTTGCTAACTCATTTGCCGAATTCTTTCAGTCAGTCTATATAAAAGATGATGATGATAATATTGACAACATAGTGTGTGATTCAACCCTCCCAGGAGTAGATGCCTCAGTATTTATCAAAAACATAAGTGCTAAAGAAGTTGATCTTGCCGTCTCAAAGCTCAAAATTAAACACTCACTAGGACCAGACAATGTACCCTCGTATGTCTACAAAGGAGTGGGAGAGTTTCTGATTGAGCCCCTTACCTATATATTCAATTTGATAATCCAGAGGAGCAAGTTCCCAACTGGATGGAAATGCTCAAAAGTCATTCCTGTTCCTAAAAAAGAGGCATCAGGAAATGTTATCAATTATAGGCCTATCTCATTAATTCCTATACCGGCAAAGCTGTTTGAAATGGTGATATACAGCAGAATATATCCTAAAATTAAGAATATTATTTCAGCAAACCAGCATGGCTTTGTTGAGGGTAGATCAATTAGCACAAATTTAATGAACTTTGTCGAATATAGTCTAAGCTCCCTAGATGGTGGTGCTCAAGTAGATGCAGTATATACAGATTTTAAAAAGGCATTTGATAGTGTCAGCCATAGAGTACTGATCCAAAAACTAGCCAGACTTGGTTTCTCCAGTGAATTGTGTAATTTGTTCTGGTCTTATCTCATCGGTAGAACCCAATATGTCTCTTACAGAAATAAAGCATCTAGTATTTACTCCTGTCCATCAGGTGTTCCCCAGGGTTCCAACTTGGGTCCCCTTTTCTTTCTTTTATTCGTAAATGACCTTCCATCTGTGATAAGTAATTCTGAAATAGAGCTATTTGCTGATGATGCTAAGATATACAAGAAAATCCAAGATATAAAGGATTGTGAGGGTCTTCAAGCAGATTTGGATATGTTCATAAAATGGAGTAATGAGAACAAACTGCCCCTTAATGTTTCTAAATGTGCAACAATGACATTTACTAGGAAAAAAACTCTCTTAGAGTATAAGTACACAGTTTGTGGGGAAGAACTCTGTCGTTTAACTACTGTTCGGGACCTGGGTATATACCTTGATGTGGGACTTACTTTCAAGTATCACACTAACATTGTGGTAGCAAAGGCAAGGAGGATGGCCTATTTTGTTGTCAGAAATTCTGTGCACTTCAAGAGAATAAGTACACTTAAAGTCCTATACTTCTCCTTCATAAGGTCAATTCTGGAGTTTGGTGTACTAGTTTGGTTCCCTCATACTAGAAAATTTATAAAAGAGCTTGAAAAAATTCAAACTAGATTTTTAAAGTACCTATATTTGAGGACTTTTGAATATTATCCTTATGACTTATCACAAAAAGAACTTTTGGAAGGGTTTGAAGTGGATCCATTAGAAAAAAGAAGAGAAACAATTGCATTAATGTTTCTGTATGACCTTATCCACTGCAACATAAATGACAGTAACCTTTTGGGAAAAATCAATTTCTGGGCCCCAAAAATCCACTCCAGGCAGAAAAAAATATTCTCCTTAAACAATTACAACACATTTAGGATGAAGGTATCTCCTATGAACAACGTCATGGGTATCTCTGACAATTTCCTCTGTAGGTGTGCAGATGCTGATATTTTTAGTATGGGTAGGTCTGCTTTCAAGCGTGTGGTGGGGGTGGCATGGGAGTAGGAGTGGGGGTGCAGTGGGAGCTGTTTGTGAACCATTTCATATTCTGTATCTTATTCTTTTTAGTTCTCTATGTTTTTTTTTCTTTTCTTTTTTTAATAAGTATTTCTTCTGTTTGGTGTTATACTTTTTTGCTTACTTCTTACATTCTCTTTTAGATAGGAAGAACTACTTTTATAGATATTACTTTTTTTTTGTTTTTGTTTGTTTTTTTTCTCCTTTTTGCTTTCTTTTGTATGTTTGTATTTCTCAAACTTGTTTCTCTGGAGTAAATCTTAGTCTTATCTCTATAATTATAAATGGTCTCTCCTGTAATTGGCTCTAGCTGTTGGAGAGACCTAAATTGTAAAATAAAAAAATAAATAAATAAAATAAATTGTGGGGAAATTTCAAGTTTCAAATATTTGCTGGATGGCTCCAGTAATTTTCAAAAAATCCCCGGAGGCTCCAAAATGACTTGAAATCCCCCTGCAGTTGACTTCGTAGCGTATTGAAATTAGTTTTGCAGAATAATTCTCAGCTTATTTCCAACTCCATTTTGATGAAATTTTGTGGAAATTTCGAGTTTCAAAAAAATCTACTAGAGGCTCCAGTAATTTTCAAAAAGTCGCTGGAGGCTCCAAAATGACTTGAACCCACCTGAAGTCGGCTTCAGAAGGTGTTAACCTGCTTTCCATCTCCATTGGCCGGGGGGGGGGGGGGGTGGTATGAAAATTAGGGGCTTGCAACTTCAATTTAGCGTTCCCCTCAGAAAAGAAATACAAAAAAAGGCCTGACAACAAGTAACGATTGGGCTTACAAAAAAAATGGGTCCCCTATACTTTTTGGGTAGATTTTGTAAAACAAAGTACTTGGGCCATTTCCATTTTATTTTTTAGCTCGACTTTGAGAAAATATTGTTCAAGTTAAAAAACTGACGAAGAAAAGTCAGAAAAATACAATTTATATAAATAGGGAGCTGACCCCCCACAGTGGGCTGTGAGCACCCTCAAAACGCCTGAAATTCAAAAACTTACAATGAATCCTAAAACAATGGTACAGTGATATCCTCCCTTATGTTTTTGGGGTCGCATAATACGAATTTGACAATATTTTTTTGTAAGGGTGGGGGGTGAGGGGGTGGAAACTTCAAAATTTGACAATATTGATGTGTGATATGTCGAAATGTATGTTTTTGAGGGTGTAGATCACGAATATGACAATATTTTTTTCGTAGGGTCGAATGGTGGGAGGTGAAGGGGGTAAAAACTGTGAAAAATTCAAAATTTGACTATAATGATGTGTGATATGTCGAAATGTACCAAGTATGAATAATTCAACAGAAAGTAAGTACTTTTCATCAATTTACTCAATTTTAGTTTTTATAAAGTAATTATAAAGGTATAATTTATGTTGAAATCCCGTTTTTTGCCAACTCTGTTGCATAAATTGGAATAGAACAAATTTTTGGACGTAGATGCACGGGAAATTCCAGTGGCTGGTAATACTTAAGATAGTGTATTTCAAGATGTTAATTGCCATTTTTGCTCCAAAGTGCCCCGGCGACCTCCACAGTCGATTACAATGAAAAATCTTAGATTTCGTAAAAATGTAACAAATTTTCTCTTACTGGGACTTTAACAGCTTCCCAACAGAAAATTCTTCATCTCCCACCCTTCACCCCTTCTACACCTTAGAAAACGTACATTTTGACATATCACACATCATTATATGTAGTCAAATTTTGAATTTGCGCCGTTTTACCCCCTTCACCCCCCACCATTCGCCCATACGAAAAAAATATTGTCAGATTCGTGATCTACATCCTGAAAAACATTCATTTAGACATATCACACTTCATTATTGTCAAATTTTGAATTTTTCACCCCCTCCATCCTACACTATTACCCTCTACGAAAAAAATATTGCCAAATTCGTGATCTACAACCTCGAAAACATGCCTACATTTCGACATATCACACGTCATTATAGTCAAATTTTGAATTTTCCCCGTTTTACCTTCCTTCACCCACCACCATTCAACCCTACGAAAAAAATATTGTCATATTCGTGATCTACACCCTCAAAAACATACATTTCGACATATCACACATCAATATTGTCAAATTTTGAAGTTTCCACCCCCCTCACCCCCTCACCCCCCACCCCCACAAAAAATATTGTCAAATTCGTATTCTGCGACCCCATAAACATAAGGAAGGATATCCCTGTACCATTGTTCCAGGATTCATTGTAAGTTTTTGAATTTCAGGTGTCTTGAGGGTGCTCACGAGCCCACTGTGCCCCCTCTCTTTGACCCGTCCCTCACCGCACCCCTTCCATGAGGTTTAGCGAATGTCTTCCTTGTTTGAAAATTTTGTTTTGGAGTCCTTGTAATGTGCATCAAGCAAAATTTCATGCTGAGGGTGCAAACCAATTTCTGCTTTTCTCATTCACTCATTTGCGAACAGTTCATTTGATAGGTATTTGAGAGGAGATTAAATAATCAGTGCTCATTTTACTTAAACTGATTGGGGGGGCTTTGATCCACTGTGGGGTGATTAGCTCTAGGGGTAGGGGCGGGGGCTTTTAGTATGTTGTTCACCACACCATCCTAGACAATATTCGCAAAAAAAAAAAACACCTTTGATCCCAATTATGTCCGGGTCAAATCGTATGTACTTTGACTGGGCTAAGAGCTTCAAATTGGTTTTCACTTTTCTCTTGGTTCCATTCAGATTGAACCGTGTGAATTTGAGATAGTTTTCCCTTGATAAATAAGTATACCTATATACTACATAAACATATGTATCTAAGATCGTACGAGATACAAAGTACAAAACATATTGCCTCTCATATACAATAATTATAATAAGTACCTAATTACTATCAGTATCAGTGATTGTTTATCTCGATTCAGTTTATCTTTTGGTTTAAAGCCACAAAGGACATAAAATGAAAACAATCGAAAATATCACCTACGTAGATATCTATTCATGTGTGTAAATAAGTAAACCAGTTGGAAGGAATTTCTCACGTTTAGCGAGGGGCGAATGCGCACATTTTTGCGCAGTTTTGCGCATCTAGCATGTGCTCCAGCCAACACTATAGCCATATTGTACTATACGTATCTAAGTGATTAGTTTTTAGTCTCATCACACCGTACATAAATCTGCGTCGAGCCACTTTTTATTTACCTACAGCTGTTCGCGAATTTTTTTACAATGTTTATAAACATAATAACGATCATTAGTGTTGTAATCGGTAAAATTGTATTAGCACAGGTAAGAAGTTAGATGTCGAATTTCTATAAAAATACCACCTAGCTATTTGTACCCAGTGCCTAGGTACTGTGCATTTTTTTTAAATTTCGAATCAATGCTCCGAATTTTGAGTTTTTTAACGGGACAGAGCAAAATCTACACATCTGGATTTTTCAGTAAGTACATCATGCAGCACTGCATAAATTTCATGTTTTGATTTTGTCTGCAGGGAGAACCAGTGCCAACAGTATCAGCAAAAAATACAAGTTCTGGCGAAAATGATAATCAATTTTCCACTTGTCTGGATATTCTGAAGAGGAATCCGAGTGTTCGAAACGGTGTGCATAGTTATTTATCTTCCAATGTAACTTATCTTTGTAAATTACTTGTAGGTACTTACCCATTTTTAAAAATTATTTACATTTTTGTGTAGGCTGGTTTAGGATAAAGCCCAAAAGCGAATACGAAAACTCCGAATACGCGTTAGGATTTGAAGTATGGTGCGACTTCTACAGCAATGAAACCTGCATCTATCCTCAATTACCAGACGACTCATCACTATCAAAACCGATTGATGTGTCAACTGTACCAGGGGAAGTATGGATAGCTAACCTCGGTAAGGAGGTGAGTAGATCTATCACACGTGCAATTTTGCATATACCTACTCAATATTTTACTGAAAACTCGTCATTTTATAGTATAGGTAAGGTATGTATGTGTACCTACTTATGTACTTGGGTATTCGTGATTACAGATTTCATATCCATTTGATAACAGCCAGATAACAATACTTCAGAAAACTTCGAGAACGTGTCACCAAAACATCACTGTAAATTGTAAGAATCTGGTGGCATTTTATGACGAGACCCTGAACACTTTCGACAAAAGCATCAAGACTCTCGCATGGAACGGTATACAGCTGACCCCACTGGGTCCATTAGATTTAAAACTTAGATCGGATAAAGACGATTGTAGGGTAGGTAAATTTTGAATCTGGGTAGTGGGTACCTATATTTTACCTACTGCTTTATCCAGGTATACTCATGTGGCATTCGGCTAGCAAAAGACCCATTCAAGAGCAAGGCGAAACAAAATTTATACGTTTAAAAAATGCGAAATTCGAAAAACAATGTTCTGAAAATCCTCCATATTACGCATTTATCTTATGAAAATGGGGATTTATGTAAGTACATAATATGCTTAAACGAAGAGTGAGTGAACATTTTTCGAAAAATTTGGTTCAAATTAAAAAAAAAAAAAATATTCAACCTCGTATTTTTGTATGGGGGGGGGGGTGATTACGCGATTGCCCATGGTACCTCCTCTTGGCTATTTTAATTTTTCAAGAGTTGAACCAATACACCCTTTTCAGCGTTGACCGAATGTGTATTTTGCTACATTTAAATTACTTACTTATTGCTCCTAATTTTTTAAATCGATTTTTCGTTTATTTTTTTCAGTATAGGGACAATCCTAATGAGTGGAAAGAAACTATTATTGAATACACCACTGACAGATGTGACAGGCTACCCTTCACAGACGTCGCGATCCGAGATGTATGGAGAGGACATGGCCGTGGCCATGGCCAGTGGTTCTATGTGAAAGTTGGGCCAGTTTGTTTTTCTTGGAGTAGAGACATATCTATGTACGAGTAAATGTATAGTTAACTTGTTTTGATTTTTTTTCAACGTACTTATATGTATAATATTTATAATTATTCTCATTGCATTTTTGTTTCTGTACTTAATCTGAATTTTGTATTATTTTGTGTTCACTGGTGCTTAATCTTTGATTTGATCTTTTATACTTTATTATAATTTTTTATCTACGCATTGCCCATTTTTTTTATAAATAGTGTACCTACATTATGTACCTAAGGTGGATCAAGAAAAAAAAAATGTCAAAGGATTTTGACCAAGTTCAGTGGGAACCTTCATTATGAGTTCAAAAGTCATTTAGAAAAATTTTCATCTGAGGAGATGCTCATGGCGGGGGATGTGGGCTTCAAAAAAAGACGTTTTCGAAAAAATCATACTCGTATAGTTGTTCACTTGAGAAGTTTTGGAGGAGGAGGAAGGAATAGGAAATGTAGATGGCATTTCGTAGGGTCAAGTTGATGGCCATGTGAAAACTGGTATATTTTTAAGTAAGTAATTAAATTTTCGGGGTGGCTAATCAACAGAGCCGGAACCTTAAAACCCGAATTTTTTGAAATAGATGGAAGAAAGGATTTTTTAAAATTCGATCATCTATTTTGGCCAATACGTCCTCACCAAAAAGAGGTACCTAGAGAAGTGATTGTAGTCTCAAATTACTCATATTGGACCGCTCTTAAAATATTAACCTGTAACCATTCATATTCAGTTATCTTCAATATTTCAGTCCTTTTCAAAGTTGAATTTTTCAATACTCACCCCTATAATTCGAATGATGATTCGAATTTTTAAAAAAATATGTACTACCAAGGTGGTTCCTAAAAACTTGACATTTTGATAACCACTCGTGGAAGACCAAGCGAGATCATCGAGTGGGTGGTAAATGGAACACCTAAACATGGTTTCGATGAATAAATAGTAGGTAGTCATTAATATTTGTCAACAATCTCGACGACGTGTAGACGGATGTGCAGCATGCATTCATTAAGATATTTTCAATATTATTTTAGATATCTACGGTACATGGAGACATAAAGCATGATACCCAGTTGAAAAGAAAAAATACGTAAAAATTTGCAAGTCTAGAAATGTATTTTTTAGAGTGGTATACAGGCACAAATTGCGTGCAACGGCTCTTCGAATGCATTTTCTTAGCGAATTCCCTTCATTTTCCGTACAAATGATCTCAACTTCTGCGCGGGGAGGGGGGGTTCTTCCCATGGACACCACTTTATCCTACATCAATAAAGCCAAATAATGGCAAAATTCATCAAAAATTGTTGGCTCAGCAGGCAGTAGTGAATTTCTGAAGTTCCGCATCCAGATACGATCCTCCGGCACAACTTTTTCTTAGAATGGGAGTCCTAAGGAACATTTCTAGCCCTTGTCTTTTAAAAAAACGTGGCCCTACTTACAAAATGGTGGCCATTTTGATTGACAGGTCAGCCGAAATCGCAGATTTTGCGTTCCAACATAGGACTTGAACGCAATTTTTTAAACCGTACAGACGTAGATCGAAAGATCAGGCAACAATTCATCACCAGTCAAAATTTCAAGTGCTAAAGTGCCTTTTTCGATTTTTGGTGAATTTTTGAAAATCAAATTTAGGACAAAAATTTGAAAAATGAGGGATCAAGAAGGCCGAAATTTTGAATAATGCCCTATTGTCGGCATGCCAAATCGATTGGAAACTGTTTCAACCCGTTTTGAGCAGTTCTGGGGCCTCCAGCAGATTTTTGAAACTCGAAATTCCCACAAAATTTCATCTAACGGTGATGGAAAAGCCGAAATTTACTTCGCAAACTGATTTCAAGACGCTACGAAGTCAACTGCAGGTGGATTTCAAGTCGTTTTGAAGCCTCCAGTGACATTTTGAAAATTACTGGAGCCTCTAGTAAATTTTTGAAACTTGAAATCTTTCCAAAATTTCATCAAACGGAGATGGAAAGCCGAAATTTACTCCGCACTCCAACTTTGACACCCTCTGAAGACCACTTCAGGTGGGTTCAAGTTATTTTGGAGCCTTCAGCAACTTTTTGAAAATTACTGGAGTCTACCCGATTTTTGAAACTTGAGATTCCCACAACATTTTATGAAATGTAGTTGGAAAGCAAAAATTTAATCTGCAAACTAATTTCATTACGCTACGATGCCAACTGCAGGTGGATTTCAAGTAGTTTTGGAGCCACCAGCAACTTTTTGAAAATTACTGGAGCCTCCAGTAGATTTTTTAAACTTGATATCTCCCAAAATTTCATCAAATTAATGGAAATGGAGAGAAGAAATTCATTCTGCGAACTAATTTCAATACGCTACGAAGTCGACTGCTGGTGGATTTCAAGTCGTTTTGGAGCCTCTAGCGACTTTTTGAAAGGTTGTATTGCGTTTTTTGAAAAATTTAAATTTAAAAAGTAGCTAGAAGCTTCAAAAATATTTAAAACCACCATGTAGTCGACTTCATGTTGTATTGAAATTGGTTTGCGAAGTAAATTTCGGCTTTCCATCTCCATTTGATGAAATTTTGGAGAAATTCCAAGTTTCAAAAATCTACTGGAGACTTCAGTAATTTTCAAAAAGTCGCTGGAGGCTCCAAAACGACTTGAAATGCACCTGCTGTTGACTTTGTACCGTATTGAAATTAGTTTGCAGAGTAAATTTCAGTTTCCATCTCCGTTTGATGAAATTTTGTGGGAATTTCGAGTTTCAAAAACCTGCTGGAGGCTCCAGAACTGCTCAAAACGGGTTGAAACAGTTTCCAATGCCAAATTGATTGTCATTTTGATAAAATTTTGTTTTTCCCCTCATTTTTGACCTAAATTTGATTTTCAAAAATTCACCAAAAATCGAAAAACGCACTTTAGCACTTGAAATTTTGACAGGTGATACCTGCACGTGCAGGTGATCTTTATGCGCCCCCCTCCCCCAATACTAAGAGTATTTCAACAGAAAAAGTGGTTGCTTATCTATAACCCTTGTGACCAATCAAACAAAGTTAAAATTTTCCGAGAACAACGAAAATGGCACTGATTTTTTATTTTGACCACTTCCAAAAAATTGTTGATCCAAAATTTCATGCAGGCATCAAGAGGCCGCGATTCTATTCGAATTGGAATCTTCCTTGTTTCTTTTCGGCGATTTGGATCACCCCAACTCTGCTCCTCCATCAACCTCGGAGAGGGGGGGTTGAGGCTCATCCGGCCCCATTTTTAATCTCCCCGATAATTTAATTGAAAATACGCGTTTTTTCACGTGGACAACTGAACTCTACAAAATGCCAACTCTTTCCCCCTCCCCCTCCAAAACTGCTCACTCAATGAACACTTTTTCCTGCTGTGTTCCTAAACTAAGTAAAAATGGGGGAAAAATTCAGGAAACATAAATTTTCGTGATGTTAGAACATTTTTTATTTCATTATATTGTTACATTTCGAAAGTTGTGGTAAACATTTTTCGAATATATATAAATATAATTTCGGAAACAGAATGAGGAACAGAATCAATTCTTCACTTTCAGCTACTTCTGATCAACGAAGCTCCTTTTCGCGTTGATTCAAAATTCTTCATGAAAATTTACCTATATAACTATGATCATATCCTTCACCCATTTTTCAGGATACCTATATTGAAAGCTGGTCGTGGAAACAATAAGCCAGTCTTATGATGAATCACATCCATTTTCAATCGTTTGTCACCAGTTTGTTGCTCCCTCCGGAAAAACTGCTCGAGTTTTGTGCATGCGACTAGAAATTTTTTAACTTAACTTTCGGAAACCATCATCATGGACTTCTCAAGCCGCTTTGATTTCGAGAATTAAAGAAAACAAACAGGTCCAATGTGAACTTCAAGAAGTTGTCCAGGTCTCCCAACATCTCGAATTGCTATATCAGTGATGGGAAGTTGGGAAGGTATGTTAGTCGAGTAGGTGATGTCCGTATGTGACCATTCGTCGTTTTTATGCTGTTTGAACAAGACATCAATGAATTTAAAAAATAACAAAAAAAACGAAAAAACTCGGTATACTTATATAGATTTAGTATTCACCTGACAGTTGTCATGACCGGACATAAATTGTAAATTTGAAAGGTTTTGTGGAGTAATTTCTTCATTATTCCATCCCAGTAATTTCATGCTTTTCTCAAAATTTTTGTTGATACTGTCGTAGTAGACAATTGAATTCTTACAACGGTAAGTAATAGCTTGTGTTGCCGATTTGGACATTTGTTGCAACATTCTCAGCTGATTAGCATCTGCTCGGTAAGCGATCTGGCACATGTGAAATTACTCGTATTTTCGGTCATTAAAAATACCTACTTGCCTACTTGAGATTTGGAAGCGGACTTTTCGATCAGAAACTAGGCAACGTTGTTGAGTGCTAAAAAAAAAACAATTTTTTTCGAAAATAACCCTACTTTTAGGACCACTGGCTCAGCCCACTGAATAACAGGGAAGGGGGCTCAAAATTTTTCTGTATAGTCTCCAACTAAAAATACACTTTCCCCAGTTAATTTCGATCAAAATCCAGGACATTTTTTATTTTTCCGAGCAACTCTGCTGTTCATTTTTATGAGAGCAAATTAACACATCAAAAAAAGGAGACAAACTGCACTTTGAAGACCAATTTCAACTTTATATGTTGTGCCTCCAACTAAAAGACCCCTTTTTCAAAAAAAAAAAAAAAAAAAAAAAAAACGAATAAACACCTGATCAAAAAAAAAGAAAAAAAATGTACTTTGGGGTTGTCTAGTTTCCAGTTCGATAGTCTCATTTTTACTCCAAACTCCATTTTGTGAATGTCTTAAGGGTTGACTGCTTACCTCGTAACTGGAATCATTTTTCACTAACCAAACTTCTGATTCAAATGCAGAAATATCAAAAATTTTCAAACGTCGAGCTGATTTCGTATATATACATGTTTCACGTGTTTTAAATACACAATGAACGAAGATAGCTTTTTTCATATCGCCTTGGCTGGGATTTATCCAATAGAAACCTACATTTGAAAAATTGATTAATTAGATACTAAATTCTATCAAATGTACCTACATAAATTATATGAAAGTAATAAATAAATTTTTCAACGTAATGTTTACCGTCTCGTGCATCCCAAGTATTGTTGAACATTTCTTGGCATGTTTTTGCTAGATGCTCGTCTATGCGTGGGAGGTGCTATAAAAATACATAATGATTAATAATTAGGGCGGTTCACAAAAAAAAGTCGGGGTTTTTGAACAAGTTTAGTGTAAATTTTAATTTTGCGTTGAAAGTCATTCAGAACGTGTTTTTCCCACTCCGATCTCTGCCCAACCTGTTTCAGAAAATATGGGGAAAATGATTCAGTTCCTTGAAACTTATTTATTCTGCTTCGAAACATACGTACGTCGTATAGATACTATTTCTTAGAACTGGCTCATTTTTTCCAAAACAAATGAGATGGACAGAGACTGGGAGTAAGCAAGTACTAAGTAGGTAGGTAATTATGTATTTATGATCAAATGCACTCACTTGACATCTTGATGCTCCATGCAATGTTGTAATAATAATGAATGCCAAAAAAAGAAACATCCTGAGTTAGGCGATCACTGCCGGTTGCTTGCTTTTTACACATATTTCAATTTAAAAAAAAAAAGTAAATTAAAACGGACGTTGTCAAGCAGGCTACGTGACTTTGGGTGTACCTTATTTTACAAAGTTGAAATTTCTCATTTCTCATCCCTTCCCTCAAAAGTTGTAACCTCGAGTTATGAAATATTTTTCTAATTTTTATTTTCATCTTATATGTAAAAGAAGTGGTGCCGGAAGTCCCCTCCCCTCAGTTGAAAAGAATAGGTAAAAAAATCAATTTATCAAAATACCTATGTGCTTTTGTTTTTGTTTCAGAATTTTTCATAATATAATCCCCTTTTCAAGAAAAAAACTTGCCCGGTCCTTCAAACCCTATTGACCTCCTATAACGAGCCCCTCAAGATTGGAAAAATCAGAAAAATGAGAGTATATAGTTACTAGGTAGGTACCTACTTAAATCAAAATCAGGGAAAATGTTTTGAAAATATCTCATTTCCACATTAGAATTATTTTAAGGTAATCCTCTTTTCAAGAAAAACTTTTGTTGGAGCCCCAAATGATGTAGGATCTCTCGTATGAAGCCAAGCAAATTTAGAAAAAGGGGGGCTATAATTAGTACATAATATTATGTATAGGTTTAAGTTAATTTTACCCAAGTGGAGACTTGTTTTAAGGTGTAGGAACTGGAAAGTTCACAATTTTAGACATTTGGCCTGATTCTTTAATTTTTTGATATTTTGTAAGATGGGGGGGGGCTCACCGGCATCAATTAGTTTTTACCGAGGAGACTGAAAATTTCATGACGTGATTTTCTCACCCGAGATAACAACTTTAGGGGATGTGAGCGGAAAAATACGAAAAAAAATTGCCATTAAGTAGGTATACATAAATAAGGTACACTCTATGTAATTGCGACTAGTCACCACTGATGGGAGACGCATGCAACTTGACATTCAATAAAAAGAAATGAGTACTTACCTGCTATTGTTAAGAGTTATCCGTGGACAATGTTTATAGTGATGCTGCTCTCTCAATTAATTGTAGGTATCAATGAATTCGAAAAATATGTAGTCTAATTAATCCACAATCACACAAAGAAAAAATAACGTGCAATTGCACAAATGTATACTGCCCATACGAGCAATTGAATGAGTGCTGAAAAAAAAAAGGCAAACTCGAGCCCTTTTAGCTGTACATAAATGTAAATGTTTGCAACTTGAAGGATGATTTGTGAACTGCATAAATAATGAATGCATCCTGAAAGGATGCGAAATCGAGCCTATTTAGTCGCAAGTGTTCCTAACATGAGGATTCGTCTTATGTACGAGTAGAATCTTCTCTCGTGTCAAAGCTAGAAATGGTCAACTTTCTCTTCGACTTGTATGGACAACAAGTCAATTTTCTTATTGCTCCATTATCTATAATTTGAATGATCATTCGAATAAAAAAAATGCTACCAAGGTGGCTCCAAAAAAACTTTTCACATTTTGATGACCACTCATAGGACATCAAGCGAGATCATCGAGTGGGTGGTAAATGGAGCAACTAAACATGTTTTCGATGAACAAAATATCTAGATGACGTTTTAGTCATTAATAATATGAATTTGTCAACAATCATGGAGATGTGTAGACGACTGCGTAGCATTATATTTACTGAGATATTTTTCAAGGTTTAGGTACCTACAGGTAAGACGGAGGAATAGAGCATGGTAGTTTACAATAAAAAATATGTAGGTAGGTATAGGTAGGTAAAAGTTGGCACCAGTTTGAAAAATGATATATGTACCTAGGTAGTTCGATGTTTGAGTATTAGGTGATATGCATTAGGGAAAAAATGTTTTTGAAACACGAATTCCCACAAAAATAAGCGATCTGTGAATTTTCAACCACTCGGTAGAACTCTCAAAGTGGTCTTAAATTTTAACGGAATGGCCTAAGTTGACAAAAAATCTCAAATAGGTATAACCATCTTTTGACACCTGTATCATTTTTCTTCAAAAGTGGCTTAGAAACTGAAAACAGTGGACAGTTTTAGAAAGGGGGAAGAATGTTGACATTTTATTTATCTTGATTTTCAGGATTCAGGAACTTTTACCCACATAACAAGGTAAAAAAAAATGACAGAAACCTGTTTTGTTGCAAATTTTAAAAACAATAAAAGAATACTTTTGTAATTGTCATTTATATACGATCGAAAATTCCTAATTTTAGGAGAAAAACGCCAAAAAGTGTTTCGGGGTGGGGACTGGGGAGGTCTAACCCCCTCAAAGACAATGTTCAGTCAATGAAAGAGGGGTAGGAGGCTATGTCGCTGCGTGTAGGTATCTAGTATGTACCATCCCAGGTTTAATTTACGCAACACAATGCCATAATCTCACCTACAGATCCGCTACATCTCATAATAAAAGCAATTTTTCAAGTTAAAATGTATACTTCATCTGCCACATCACGTTTTTTCAAGTTCAATACCCTTTATTTGGGTTGGTATCGATGTTAGATCAAAAACTATGATACGAGTAAATCTTTAGAATCCTCATGACTCATGACATTCTGAATACTTTTTATTGGAATTGTTTTTTGATCGCAAATTTATTCGTTTGATCACTTGATTTTAAAAAATTGAAATAAATTATATACCTAGACCTACCTTCTCTCAGTGTCCATCTCACTTGTTTTGAAAACAAATGGACTCGTTCCAAAAAATAGTATCTGGAATTTTTTTGGCGGAGCTGTGGAGCTTCAAAGTTTTCCAAAATGGCTGAAAATGGTAAATTTCAGTTGCAAATTGCTCCGATTGTATGTACGTGGTACAGAGTTTTGAAATTTCTTAAAAATTGTAGTACTTTGAGAGGGTAATCGACGAATGATGTCAAAATCAGTGTTGCCACTTTCAAAAACCTAAAAAAAAATCGATTTACAAACTTATAATTTAAATATAACCGTAATGTCCCCCAGTAAAAGTTCTGTAAAAATTCTTTGTTTTAGTCATTTCCATGTAAGTACATAGAATATCATATCAAAAAATTGGACTGCCAATTTCTTTCATTTTCGAGAAAAAAAATTACAAGTTTGGCACTTATTGCAAAAATATCATCAGAAACCTAAAAATTTTAAATTTTTGTATTTTCGAGATATTTTACTAATGTGTAGATGAACATAAGAACCCCCCCCCCCATTTTGTCAACGACCTTTTCCACAATGGCAATCAGGAAAAAAGATAAACACATTTTTGAATGCACTTTACACATCGGTAAAACTATCTCAAAAATGCAGCAATTTTAATTTTTCAGGTTCGTGATGGCCAGTATTTTTGCAATAAGTGCCAAACTTGTAATTTTTTTTATAAAAAATGAAAAAAAATGCCAGTCCAATTTTTTGATGCTATTCTACATAAAAAGGACTAAAAATGAGAATTTTTCAGAATTTTTACTCGCAGACATCGTAGTTATATTTAAATTAAAAGTTTTGAAATCAATTTTTTTAGATTTTTGAAAGTGGAAACACTGATTTTGACATCTTTGGTCGATTACCCTCTCAAAGTACTACAATTTGAAAAAAAGTTCAAAATTCTTTTCCTCGTACAACTGTAGCAATTTGCAAATGGAATTTTACATTTTCAGTCATTTTAGAGAACTTTAAAGGCGAGTAGAGACTGGAGTGGTAAAATACACGATTTTTTCGGGAGTATGCCCTCTTTGAAGACCCATCCCTCCGGGGTTAAAAATCTTTCAACTCATAAAAAAATGAAAATCTTCACCATCGAAATTCGTTCAAAACTTTGCGACATTTTGTTTTAGCGAACCACCTTAATAAGAATTAACTATCATATTTTTGTAGAATCTTCCAAAAATACCACGAGCAAAAACATACCGAGAATTGTTCGACGATACTTTAGAGGATTGAGATGGTAAATATCACGTTGAACAGTTGATTTATTAGCTCCGTTATATCATTTACTATTGATAGAATTTGAAATCTAATTCAATCATTTTTTCAAATGTAGCTTTCTATTGGATAAATCCCAGCCAAGGTGATGTAGGAAAGTCCATCTTTGTTTATTGTACAAATATACATTACTCAAAACACGTAAAATATGTTTATATTCAGAATCAACTCGTTCCAAAATTTTTGATTTTTCAACGGTTAAATCAGAATTTGGTTAGCAAAAAATGATCCCAGTTACGAGGTAGGCAACCAATTAAACACTTAGACAGCTTACTTACACTCTCACGGTGTAGTATAGGGTAATAATGAGACTTTCGAACTGGAAACTATAGACTACCCACCTACGCACGTAGATGTGTATGTTCACATACCTTTCGAGTTGGAGGGACAAGAGATCAAGTTTTAGTAATGTTTTCAATTCCAACGTGTGATATTCCCCCAAAAAAGTGCAATTTGCCTAGTTTCTGAGCAAAAAGTCTACCTCTGCATCCCAAATATTTATGTAGGTATTTATAGCGATAAATGAAAATTTAAAATATCAATAAATTCACATGTTATTCCAGAGATAGCTTACGAAGTAAATGATACCAATGTACTCTCGTAATATGTAGTACCTATATTATTTACTATTTGAAAAATGGTAATAAAATTAACAAAATGTGTACTTACATAGAATTATGATTCCAATCAGCACTTCTAAACGCGATTTCTTTACTCCTGCCATCTTGAGAGTTGAAACGAAGAATTAGGTAGGTACCTAATTATAACTTTAAATATATGTAGTACACCAGGAGGGACCACGAAGAAGTATATACACGACGACGAACGCAAAAATATTAATTATTGGAAATATGTGCCACTAGAATGTCAAATTTAGAGGAGTAAAAATTGTATTAAAATGCTAAAACTAAATAGTACACCGACAAACGACAACACAACATTATTAATTATAACACGATGCAAAAATATTAATTACGATATAACACCAATAGATAGGTATACATACACCAATACACTCACGCGAAATTTTTCTACTACCCGATTCGCGCAGTGGCAATTTGATTGGCACTTTTTTTTGCCATTCTTGGCAAAAGAGTGGTAAAGCTCAAATTGAAATGAAAACCAGACGAAAATGCCAGTGATGGCAATTTTGAAAACTTGCTACAATACAGATTACACTCTGTTTATGCTAGTTTTGACAAAATTTTGCCAACGTTTACAACATTTTGCCAATAGTGACAAAACTTTGTCCGTTAAATTTCAAAAAATAATCTATTCGCAGAAGTGGGGAAGATAAGATGAGATTAGGCAGAGTCGAGCGCATGTTCCACTCTGCCTCGTTGGTTACACTTACTTCATACTTTGGTTCAGTTTTCAGTTGATGGTGAAGTAGTGAACACGTTGTATAGAAATTTGGTTATAATTGATGCGTGAAAATGTCGTCTGGAAGTCGAAGATGAATCGGTAAGTACCATATATCTGTATACATCTATCATGGGATAGGTACCATGACTTTTGTTTTATCTTGTTGTGGGTATCTGTAACTTCCTATACCTATGCACGTATGTATTTTGCGAATTGATTGCAAGTGATTCAGACGTTATGTTACAGTGATCGTTGAGGAAATCACATCATCTGGTATCATAACTTGGGTGTATTTATGCTCACCATGTACCAGCCAAGTCTTTAGATTATGCAGTTTCCATAATGATAGTCTAATGAAAACAATACTGTAACAACGTCTGAATCACTTGAAAACCAAATTACATAATATGCGTGTACCTACTTACAACAAGATAAAACAAAGCACATGGTACTAATGCTACAATGAATGTATACAGGTACATATAATTAGGTACAGATTGATTTTCGACTTCAGACATTAATTGCATCATTCCCTGCAACTTTGACCGTTAAAATAAACGATTTTCAAATTTCAAATGTGTTCTTTACAGGTACCTAAATCAATTGCCATAGGATTGCCACTGAGTGGCAAAATCATTGGCAAAATAATTGCCAATGAAATTGCCAGCAGTGGTAAAACAGAGGCAAAATAATTGCCAATTAAATTGTCACTAGTGGCAGAATGGTGGCAAAACATTTACCAATGAGATTGCCACCAGTGGCAATCTTATTGGCAAAATTTAATCTTTTGCCACATTGGCAAAGTTAAAATGCTGTCTTCTCATTGGTTGGAGCTTTGCCATTATATTGCCTTTTTTTTGCCATTAGTACACCTAGTGGCATTGGCAAAATATTTTGCCATTTGCGCGAATCGGGTATGTATGTACACTGTACCTAGGACGAATCGCAACTGACAGAAGGACATGCCACAAAAATCAGAAACCCCCAAATCAAGCTGCCTATTGTCCAAAAAAATTCTTACAATTTTCTTATCTCGCTTGTAATGTATTTTTGAACATCTGCCTTCATTTCCATCCGTTTACAGTTTCAATCCTGATTTTCACAGAATTATGCATTCATTGACATCTCTCTTCATTCTTTATCTCTTTCCAAGCAACATTCACCTATTGTTTTATCTTCCGCAGTCTCCCACAATACACCTGCAACCATAGATAGTCCTGTATCATCCCAACTACATACATCGCACCTTTCTTATCTACGCCTACGAGAATTTTTTTTTGTATACTTGAATCGTTCTCTTACGTTCATCCTGTTAGTTTTTTTGTTAAAATTTTCGTTTTAAAATTGGGGGAATAATTGCCTACGTGTGTGTTGTAAGCATGCTATTGCTAATGTTGATTTGGTTTTATTTTTTGGGTTCAAGTCATGATGGACATATGTACTTACATTAGATGAAACCAATCGAAAGTATCACGTAGGTACCTACCTATCTATTCATGTGTACCTACCTGATAATCCTGATTCTTAAACATTATGGATCTCAACTAGCTAGAACGATCTTTGAGGAGTTTACTTCACTTATATTACTTGCATATAAAATTCATTGAGGGTTCCAGGGGGAAAATTCTTGTTTGAAGCGTGTGTAGCTATTGATGGAAAAAATGGTGATTCCATCGCGAATGATACTTATGGAGATATCTAATACGTGTTTGTATGTAAACAAACGTATAAAAATGGTGAATGTCGTCGTATTAAATCGATTTTTCTGAAATCATAATCTACTTATATAAGCCAATCGGAAATTTTTTTCGCAAATTTTTGTCTCATCAGTTTCAATTTTTCCAACTTTTCTTCAGTAGTGTAGGGATAGGAGTTGGTTTTTTCCATAAAATGGTAAACGAGTAAAAAAAGAAAAAGAATGAAGTAGGTACGTAATATTACGTCAATGTAGAACACTTTTCCCTCGATGATCTAAGAACTACCACTCCATCTTCTTTTCCTCCAACCCTCCTACCCAAGATATGATTACTTGATTAGGTACAGGTCATCAATAATAACGAACAAGGCGAGAATTTTTGCGACGAAATGTGGGTTGATAGCACTGAATTTGATCAGTATACATCGATTCAATGCTGCCAACCTATTTGTTGTGGAAATTCCTGCTAGCTTTGCTCGATATTATTGGAGATGATAGGAGATCTGTTCTAACAGCATAGGTACCTACTCATCGTTGTCCAGAATCATCCTCCAATTAGCAAAAAGGGCTCGAGTTGCATTCTTTCCAGTTCTCATTTGATTGCTCGCAGAGAATTCATTTTTTTTTTTTTTTAATTGAAATATATATATGTATTGTGTAAAAATCAAACAACTATGCAATGACCACCTGACTCATGATGTTTCTTTTCTTGACATTCATTATTATTTCAATACTTCATGGAGCATCGAGAAGTGAAGTAAGTGCATTTAATTACCTATACATTATCGAGCATATGAAAAAAATCCCCCTCCCCTCCATTTATCAACCATTTGACGAGAAATATCATTTTTTGTACCTACTATTATGACAAAAAAAAGTGGTAAATATGTACAATGAATAGTTGAATAATCTTGCGAATAATGCTGTACATGCAAACTTTCGAAAAATAGAAAAAATAACCGAATTTCAATAGTTTTGCCATGAGTGTGATTTTTATCAACTTTTTCATGAGATACACGTCACAAAGAGGTCAAAATAAGACAACT